>NC_141082.1:28785228-28975228 GCF_041138505.1 Cibotium barometz
TTCCCTCAATGAAAACAATGTGGCCTAAGTACTCAATTTGTGGTCTAAGCCAAGTGACGATTCTCTTAATCTTCTTTGGATCAACTTGTATTCCCTCAGTGAAAATAATGTGGCCTAAGTACTCAATTTGTCTTAGAAGAAATTACTCTTATTGGGGTTGAGATAGAGTTGGTTTTCCTTCAAGAGTGAAAATGCTCTCTCCAAATGCTTCAAGAGTGAAAATACTATCTCTCTAGATGCTTTTCATGTTCTTGAATATTCTAATTACAACTAATATAATCGTCAAAGAATACCACCACAAAGGATAATATTTAAGAAATATGTGGTTCATCATACAACTAAAGTTGTGGGAGCATTGGTTCGAAAGGCATAACCATAATTTCATAATATGACTAGACTTAAGGTCAATCTTGCTAATACCTTAGACCCTCTCAATTTATCCCATATAAATCATCCACTCTCAGGATAGGGCATCTATTCTTTACAATAATCTTATTTAAGGCTCTATATAGGCAACACATACTATAAGTTCCACTCTTCTTCTTGTGACCAAAAGTATCGGTGTTCCATAAGCTGAGTTACTAGGTCAGATCAATCCTCTCTCAAAATTTTCTTCTATTTGTCTATGGATTTCATAGGTTTATACAACTACTATAGTAAGTTCCTCAATAATTTTTCTTACGTTGCACACCCATTAACTAAACTCCTAAAGAAAGCTAAGCATTTTCATTAGACTAAGAGACAAGATAGATCTTTTGAAGCTTTAAAAGAAGCTCTTACTCATGCACCAATGTTACAACTACCTGACTTTCGTAGACCAATTTTTATAGTTATAACTAATATGCTTGTGGTTATGGAATTGGACTAGTTCTTATGTAGGAAACGCAACAAGACGGGCATCCCTTAACCTATGAGAATCACAAGTCAAAACTAGCACAGAGAAATTATAGTACTTATGACAAAGAGTTATACTATTGTGGTACATGCTCAGTGAACATGAAAGCATCATATTAAGGGATCAAAATTGCTAGTAAAGAATGATCACAACATGTCGTTCTTTGGGTCCTTGGGCTAATTTTTAAAATACATCTCTCACGTTGGAGGGGGAGGGGAGATTGCACCCAACACTCTTTGTCTTGTCATATTTTATCTTGGGTTGTATAATTGGCTTATTTTATCTTGGGTTGTATAATTGGCTTATTTTAATTTAAGCTACTTTGCAACAAAATTATGAGGATGGTCTTTACGAAGCCTTTCAGGCAGAGGTGAATATGTTCAAACCTTCTTCACTCTACAAGGCTATTTCTCTTGCTCATGATGTAGAGAAGAAGATTCACTGCATTGGCAAGTTTGTTAGGCCTATGCAAGAGTCTAGTCCAACAAACCGGAAATCATCTTTTGTGGGTAATAATTTTCCATTTAGATGATTTGTTCAACCTAATTCTTTCAATTAAAATCGCACTAGCAACGTTTAACACTCACGTGTGCACACACATTTTCTCCTAAAAATGTATTTAATGGGAAAATTTCAAAGCCAAATTTTATAAATTCAAACTCCAAGCCTAGTTACGCTCATAATGTCTCATCAAAAGCACCTAGGCCTACTTGATTGCACCTTTACATTCCACATATAACATTTTAGGAATGCCATTCCATCATCAACACAATCTTAACATTAATCACAACACTCATGCTATGCAATTCACACATAATGGCACATTGATATCTTTTTCTAGTGACTCTTCACTTGAACTTTTTCCATTTGATTAACATACACAAGCAAAAAGAGCACTTAGAAAAGAGCACGAAGCATGCATGATTTATGTGACTGAGGTAGAGAACGTAAATCAGACACTTACCCGACATCTAAACACTTTCTTGATTCTTTTCATGATTGTTTTGTTAATGACTATCCCCCTCACTTACCTCCTCACCCCAAGGACCATAAAATAGAGCTCTTGCCAAAAATTCAACCACCACATCATGCACCTCATAGACAAAACCCTTTTCAACAGTAAGAAATTCAATGCCAAATTAAGGAATTACTAGATAAAGAATTGATACGACCTAGTAGTTCACCATTTGGAGCACCAATCTTGTTAGTTCAAAAGAAGAATAAGACTTATCGCATGTGTGTCGATTACCATGCATTAAATAAAGTGACTATCAAAAATCATTATCCTATTCTAGAGTAGACAATTTTCTTGACAAATTGAAAGGTGCTTGTGTTTTTAGCAAGATAGATTTAAAATCTGGTTATCATCAAGTGCGTATGGACTCGACTGATATTTATATAACTACATTTCGCACCAATTTGGTCACTATGAATTTCTAGTAATGCCTTTTGGCCTTACAAATGCACCAGCCACATTTGTTCGCATGATGCATAGAATCTTTTTGAACCATAAAGATTTTGTGATTGTCTTTTTTTATGACATTCTTTCTAGTTGTCACTAACGCTAGTGGATCTAGTATATGAGCCGTTTTGATGCAAGATGACCATCCCTTAGCATTTTAACATCGTAAACTAAAACCCTCTAAACTCTACTATAGTTGCATCTATGATAAGAAAACTTTTGGCCGTAGTACATGCTCTTCGCATGTGAAAAAACTACCTCATGGGTTCAGAATTCTTGATTAAGACTGACCAACAAAGCATTAGACACCTACTTAGTCAGCCCCCTTGATCTCAGACCATCATATTAAATAGGCTTTCTTCATTCAAAGTTTTCACCCCATGATCCAATATCAACTGGGTCGTGCTAATGTTGCAGATGCTTTGAGTCATAAGCCATCAATTAACAACATTTCTGTTGTTCATATTGAATCTTTTGATGATATGTGTGATAGTTATGTCCATGATGTTGATTTTTCAAATGATTGGAATGCACTTGTTCATAATAACTATTTGCATCTCAATAGTTATTCATATGCTGACGGTTTCCTATTCTTTGAGAAAAGATTATGCATTATTGCACATATTGTTTTGTAAGAAATGCATGAACCACCTTATGTTGGGCATCGTGGTGTACTTTCTACTTTAACATCATGTGGAAAACTTTTTCATTGGCCTAACATGAAAAAAGATATTACAAAATATATCTCTGATTGCATTGTTTGTTTTGTCAATGTGTCAAGCATCATCATGGAAAACCATATCGACTATTGATGCCTTTGCCAATTCTGAATGGTCCATGGGAAGAAATTTCAATGGATTTCATTATGGGATTCCCTAATACTTCCTTGCATAATGACATGAATTGGACCATAGTGGATAGGTTTAGCAAACAAGCATACTTTGTGGCATGCAAGAAGACATTGACTGCTGTACTTACTACAAAGATATTTATTAAAACTGTTTTCACTCATGGTTTTCCTAGACTAATTGTTTTTGATAGAGAGTCTCGATTTTGCAATCCTTTTTTGATAGCTTTGTTTTCAAATTTAGGCTCTAAGATGGACTTTAGTTTTGCTTTCCACCTAGAAAGCAATGGCCAGACCGAAGCTAATAATAGCACTATCATGGACCTTGTGAGGGCCTATTCCATTAACAAACCTTCTAATTAGGAGGATAAGAATTTGCATATCTTGCAATTTGCTTATAACAATACCACCCACTCTGCCACACACAGGAAAGACACCCTTCGAAGTTGTCAATGGTAAAAAGTTACCTACTTTGACTTCTAGAATCGGACCACAGGTTCCAGCCCTACAAACCATTTTTCCCGTGACCATACCTAGATTTTGGGTGAAGTTACTCAATCTATTCAAAAAGCTCAAGAAATATATACAAAACAAGTAAACAAGAAGTGAAGACCTATGCAATATCAAGAGAATGACATCGTTTGGTTAAGAATCGAAAAAACGTAGACTTGAGAGCATTGAAAAGCACCCCAAGCTTAAACCATTGTCCACCTACCATGCCCTGATTACTACCTACCATTCACAGTCGCCTTGATTCTAGCTATGTGCACAGACTCACCAATTGAGGTAGTGTACATATATCCATTTGTGTGTACAAACTCGTCGATTGAGGCAGTACACTATGTGCAGACTTGCAGATTGAGGCAGCACACTCTTTATATACAAACTCACTGATTAAGGCAGCATGATTTCATGTAGACTTACCAACTAAGGCAACACGAGTAGAGGAGGAAGACTTGCAAATTGAGCCATCTTTCTAGCTTCATGACCAACTGAGGTCAGTTGCTTTCCGACCCCAAGGCATGTTATGGATTATGAAAATTATTGAAATATTTTTGTGGATATTTATTTTTGATTATTTGCTACATGATCAGTGACTTACTGCCAGATATAGGTCGCACCATGTTAGGTAGATAGTCACTGGATATAATCTTGTGCATGTGTTTTTTAGCAAATCAGTGACATGGCTAGTGTGGGCGGCATGATGATGGTTACACATTTTTGGTGTGCATATTGGATGCACATTTTGGCATCACTATGTTCATGGGCAATATTATATTTTAGCAACATTATATTTATGTGACATTTTATGTAGTGGCTTGATAGCCATCATTATCTTGTACATAAAATGGTAACACACATATTTATTCTGCACATTTATTATAGGGACATATTTATTAAAATGGTTTGTTTATCCTTAGTAGATGGTTCATTTAATTCAAGCATGACACTTTCCTAAAGTTTAGGGCCTAAAGTTTAGGGGCAAGGCTTAAAGTGGAGTGTAAAAGTTATTTCTAGCTCACAAAGTAATAAAAAAAGATATTTAAATACACTTGCGTGAGCCATCAACCAAGTGAGGGGAGATTGTACCCAATGTGTGTGTCGTGCATCTTCTCTTCTTTCTTGTTCTTGCAAGTTTATTTCTCAATAAGCTATAGTGTTTTGAGAGAGATAGAGTGAGCTTTGTGTATTATTTTATTAAATTTGTGCATGAGGACCACAACCCTCATGCAAGAAGCTTATAAGTATTATATTAAATGATTATGTATTACTTAATGTCAGAATTACCTAATATATACAAATGGCCAGTGTTCATACTTGGCTGACCATAACCCATGCCTTATTTCTAGTGTTCATACTTGGTAGACCATAACCCATGCCTTATTTCTAGTCTTCATACTTGGCCGACCATAACCCATGCCTCTATTTCTAGTCTTCATCCTTGGTCGACCATAACCCATGCCTCTATTTCTAACCTTAGAAAAGTATATACACAAAGTCTTTATTGCTAAGCACAAGGTAAGTTTGCTATATTTATTCCACCACTGTCTTATAAAATATAAACTTTTGTTAAGAAACTAATGGGCAAGTGAAACCATATTAAAGGGAGTATTAACATACCCCCTCCTAATGGTGGTGAAGATGCCACATCCTCACATCACCAAGCTCGGGTGGTGAAGATGCTATGGAATTTGAGATGTGTGGATGGTTAAAGAGGTATTTGTTCAAGTTGTCTTTTGCAAGGTTTATTGGTAGGTAAGGGAGGAAACCATTTGTGTTTGGGGATTATTAGAGAGATATTTGTTGTCCCTTGAGTGTTGAGTGTAGGAAAGCTTGTTGAGGCATACAAATTCTTGATGTTGTGAGGCTACATGCAGTGTAGTGTTAGGGTATAAATTCTTTATGGGAGGCATCATGTCTAAGGTTATAAGTGGTTTGGGATTATAAATCAAGGGGGGAATTAATAAAAGAGGCCCATGTTTTATGACATCTTATGCTAGGTTTACTTGCATTTGAATACCTATTAATGATGGTGGGCTCGAGTTCTTTTGGCATGGCAATGTATGGTGGTCCGAGTTATTTTGGCACAATAGTGCATGGTTCCCAATTTGTGGTTTCTTATTGCATTTTAGTGGCGAGTTTTTTATTGTGTTGGTTAGAAGAAAAGGTTGTAATCTTTGAAAATATTTGGAGGCTCTTGCACATTCAAAGAGGATCCCAAGTTATATCTTTAAATAGGAATATGCATAATTAATTTTGGTATCAAAAAGAGAATGTTTCATCATATTTCTATGTAGATAATTATGGCATGCTGATGCCTAGGTTCAAATGGAGAAGAGAATATTTAAGAATATTTCTATGAGAATATTTTAATAAAATTATGTATGCATATTTATTAAAGGATCATTTAGAAAAAGAAATATCCTTGTTAAATTCCATTATTCACGAGTAGAGTTATTTATAGTTCTATTATATCCAAAGTAGAATGAATTTTGAGATTATTGGATGTTTATCCTTACGATTACAAATCACAGTTATTTTATGAGATAAATGAAGAAATATCTTTGGGAAATAAATCTAGAAATAAATTCGAGTAATTCTATGCTAGACCATGACCACTTGAGAAAGGCGGGTCAGTAAGATGCCTGCCCATCTCTTGAATTGTAAATTAAGCCAAGACTTGTGACCATTCCCATTTCTTATGGGTCATACGATGAACCATGCTTTCACTCACCATGGCTCTCCCATCCAAATATGTACATGGATGGTTTTTAATAATGAGGCTTGGTGTAGGTGATAGCTATTTTGAATGCATATTCATGAAGGTGTGCATGTGAAGTGTGAAGCCCTTATTAAGGTGTGCCCATGTGTGTTCTCATCCATGTGGTAGCTCTAACTGATTTGCTTTCTTACACTCTTTATTTCCTTTCCTTGATATTTATTCACTTTTCTTGAGAGAAGATTAAGGTATTTATTTAAAAGGAGGTTAATGTAGAAGGGGATGGCCACAGGAAAGGAAGGGTTTATATATAGAATGAAGAAGTCATCATTGACAACAACTCGTTCTGCTAGTACATGTTAAGGAGGTTAATGTAGAAGGGGATGGCCACAGGAAAGGAAGGGTTTATATATAGAATGAATAAGTCATCATTGCTAGTACATGTTAAGGGAATCCAAGTTATGGGTCGTATCATGGATCAGGCTTTTGCCTAGTTTTTGCCCACCATGGTCCCCACATCCAGAGATGTACTTGGATAAATGTCAATGGGGAGCTTATGGTAGCTAAAAGATAATGCATGTACTAATTTACAACATATATCATTTCTTTCAATGGTCATGTGGTTTCAACATCATTGATTTAATGGCTAGAAAAGGTTACATGGAAGTCCATGTTATACTTCCCTGATTGTGCTTAACACATATCCAATAACAAATGCTGAAGTGTCAATATGCATATGTATGTCCATTCAAAGACAATCAATAGCTTATACAAGGTTATGTATTATATGGCATATAAGAAGATGAATCTTTTGTACAACTCTACTTGCCCCATGAATCTCTGCACTCCCCTTATAATTGATGGGTGGTGGCTACTCTAAGATGACACAAATCTTGTAATTGATGGGTGGTGGAAACTCTAAGATCACGTGGATCTTGTTCTCATCTATGGAGATACTATTCTTAGAGATGATGTCACCATGTTTAACCTAGTGTTAACATTTGAGTGGGCTCAACAAGATATGACATAGTATGTGTCTCTCAAGTACTAGCCAAAGATGAGAAAAATACTCCTTCCACTTGAATTACATGCATAGGTCATTGATGAATACCTCTAGGATCTTCTAAAGATAAGATCCTTGAAGGTTGTACACATCAAGGATTAGAAGATGGTGGTGGGGGCATTGGTAAAACGAAATGACATGACATGGTACATGTAGGTTAGTTTATATTGATTAGCTGGGTTGGTTGTGCACTTGGTTATAACCAGAGAAGCCATCTAAGAAGCCGTCGAATGACTATTTCCATTATGGGGTCTATGTAAGATAAGGGGTAAAGATCATGAAATTGTGGCATTATTCACCTTTTTGAGGTTAACACACACTCTAAGATTTTTTCTCTTTTTTTCGAACGATCATTATCGGTGACACCCACTTATAAGTGTGCTTGATCTTCTATACAAATCAATGTCAACAATAAGCTTGTCCAGATCTTCTTTCCCATTTGATTGTACTTAGATTCATGTTTTAATCTGCTAGTCATCAATGATAGTATCTTGAATCAAAACTTCTCCCTCACCCTCAATAAGAGGTGGACCCTCATACACAAGTGAGTGGGAAGAGATCCTGTGAAAGATTTAAGAAAACTAACATGAAATGAATTATGAATCTACCAAATGAGAAGGTAATATTAATCAATATAAGCAATATCATTAGTTTTATGAATCACCTTAAATCTTGGGGTGAGCATAATAGCTAGAAATTTTTCAACTCTTAAGCCTAAGTTTCTTAATTCAAAAATATACATAATCTCCTATTTTAAAAAAGGTAGATCTATGTTTGTGGTTAGCTCTCTCAACATATTGATCTTGAGCATGTGCAATAGAGTGTCTTACCTCACTCAAAATGTGACTAAAATCGATAATGAATTGATCAGCCGCTTTGATTTTATGGGAAAGTCTTATAGTAGCTAGAATAGGCAAAGCTTTTCCATATATAATTTTGAAAGGTGCCGACCTACAGCCGAATGGGGAGTATTATTGTATGCAAACTACAGAAGATGGATGTATTTATCCCATGAATTAGGTTGATGGACAACATAGGCTCTAAGTAGATCCAAGATAGTGCTATTGGTAATCTTAGTCCACCATCCATTCTTTTTTGGATGGAAAGCAGGAGAAGTTTTAAGTTGGAGAAAATAGTGATCCAAAAATTATTGTAGAATCTAGAGTTTGATTCTCTCAAACAAGTGCACAAACCCTTTTTCTAAATGTTATTCGTGCTCTTGATGATTCTTACTAAAGACTAAGATATCATTAAAAAACATTACAATAAAATTTTAATGTTTCAAGAATATTATATTTGTCATTCTGTTGCATAGTCAAACCAAACGGCATAACTAAAAACTCATAGTAGTGACTAGTTTGGGTTCCAAAAGTAGTCTTGAAAATGTCTCCTTCATCCATATGAATCTAATGGGGTAACTAAACTTGAGATCAATTTTGCTAAAGACTTGTGCTCCTTTGAGGTTATCTAGCAAGTTATCCACTCATGGCATTGGACATATCAGTTCTTCATAGTGATATTGTTTAAAGCATGATAATCGATACACATTTGATATGTCCCATTCTTCTTTTTATAACGAGAAGAACTAGAGCACAAAATGGGGGTCTAATTATTCATTTCTCTAACAATTCTTCTACTTGTTTTTGAATCTCTTTTGACTCGAGCTTTACATGGCAGAGAGCCTCCAAGGATTATCTCAATTTATGATCTTTTGGATGGGATTTAAGTAAACCAAGAGGTAGATCATCCATAAAACAGTCTGAGAACTTAGAAATAAAAGGATCATGGGACACATTTACTTTAGAGTCAACTTGAGCACTAAGCTAGTTGACAAGAATAAAAATGTCCTCCTTCTTTACATAAGAGAGAAAGGAAATAAGACTAAACTCAATTAGCATGAATGGGGATTGTGTCTTTGCATTATGAGAATTTATGATTTATACAACTAGCCCTTACACTTGGGTGTCCAAATCTTGAAAAAAGATCTACAAGATACATAGGCTTGGGCATGGCCAATTGCTCTCATAATTACGACATTTATAGTGCCATTTCATGACACTTATTGTTCTGTCTCTCTTATGTAGGAAGAGATGCTAAGTTAATTTCAAAATGTGGTTAACATCCCCTCTACCTATTGGAGATTCTATTCTCGAAATCTATTACCCCGTAGGGCATACTACCTTAGATATTCTTCATAGAGGCTTTTCCTATTTTGGAGGACATGAAGATTTCTGCAGAGAAAGCAGAGCGACCTCCAAAAAATGGTATCAGTTATATCCTCAAAAGTAGTATGCATGTAAGATGGTAGACAATCTGCCCTATGGTATTACATGATACCACTATCAGAAGGCATGACACTATTGAGGTTAAATTTCATGCCCTCGCGGTTGTAGCTATGTACATAGTCATCGTCATGAATATTAATTAGAACTATAATGAGCTTTAAAAACTACATAGTGAGATGACTATGTCTGGATCTCGAATTACCCTCCATGCCTGCACTATTGTGAGCATAAATTGTTGCTTGTTGAGAGTCTCAAACTTGCTATGCTAAAAGTAAGGAAACTTGTAAAGGAAATGTGAATTCTGAGCCCACATTTCCTTGAACTCTGTGTCAGTGAACTTGAACACTCTATTAGTGAACCTATTTTAATTAGCATGTACAATGCAAAGGTGTCATGTGGGGATACTCTGTAGATGTCCTAGAATATTGCTTTATGGCAAGGAATGGTACTCTCTCCAGGTTGGCGAGATATACCAAACTTGTCCACTGGAACGTGGCCATCAGCTTTTGCCTGGATTTCTTCATAGCTTTTGCCTAGATTTCTTCATAGCATAACCTTGAATCTATTGAATGCTCCCGATTCCATCTTTTGTAAGCATGGGCAATCATAAATGTGACAATGCAAGTTTCGAATAAATCAGCAAGCCATGGGTTTGTGAGCCTTAAGCTTCTTGTAACATTTGCCCACAATGACTCTTGTTGATCTAACTATCCAAGTTCCATTACTTTCTGGCTAGTTCTCCTTGACTAAGGGTTATGGTAAACCTGCGGCTTGGGGGACCATTGTATATGATTTTGCTTGTATAGAGGTTGTGGGATCAAAAGGGGTTATGGTAAACCTGTGGCTTGGGGACCGTTGTATATGATTCTGCTTGTATAGAGGTTGTGGGATCAAAAGGGGTTATCTGTAAGAGGGTTTGTTGCATGAGATGAGGCTTAAGAAATGGATTCCTTATAAGAATAAGCTGGTCATACTTGGCCAGTCATGGCAAATCCAAGATAGGGTTTGTATTATAATTTGTCTACTCTTTATTACATTGTTAAGTAGTAGGGTTGGTCTTTGGCTAACCATCTAGGGGTTCCTTGGGGTTGAGAGTTTTAGTGGGGTGAAATCAGAAGAGGAAGGAGGGAAGTCACTCTTTGTGAGTGGTGTGTTAGTTTCTCCCTTATTTTTAGTATCATTTATATCACATAAATAGGAAGTATTGGGACTAAACACCAAGGTAGGTGTTTTCCTCATCTTTGTCTTGCCTATCCTTATCCCCATGGTGGTGGCTTTATAGCAATAAAGTAATCATGGAGGGCATGTAGATCCTCTTCCTTGGGGAATGAGGGAAACTCAATGTGCACTTGATCAAAACCATATACTAATGATGTTGGTAGTAGGTGTGAACATATGATATCAAAAAGTTTGACAGTGCCATAAGGATGGTAAGTTTTACTATTATGTAGAAGAAGGTGTTGGTGGGGTATTCTAAGCTTCTACCCACCCGTGTGTGAGCATCCATTTAAGGCTCTTTTGTATTTTAGGGAGAAATAAAAGCATTAATGTTAGTAGGTTTCATAAGTTCTAGGAGCTCCTCACCTTCATTAAAGTTAGTCAAGAACTAATTAGTATTCAACACCAAGATCGAAAGTTAAGTACAATGGGGTGTAGGCAATATATATATATATATAGATTATCCCTCCCTTAGCTTGAGAGCCCCATTAAGTATATCTATTATGATGATTGTGGGCTTAGCATATCTAGTGGTATTCTGTTGGATTAATGCCATATGCCATTGGGTTAGTTTCTCACTTAGATTTATGTTATACTGTGATAGAGGGAGAGTGTTAGTGAAGGGGTCTATGAAGGGGCTTAAGGGACCACTTGAAGGTTAGCCCCAAAGGGGATGCTCATTCCACTAGCTTACCAAATTTATCATCCTCTGCCTCAGCCGGCTCGTTGTGTTAGCTTATTTGCTATTGGAGAGTAGTTACTTGGGCTTCTTGGATGCCTAGTGTTGTGGCCACATCTAGTTTAACTGGTAAAAATGTTTATTTTCACGTAATTGGGATTACTCATGTCAGGACTATGGTCCTACGGAAGTCGAACCCTAGCATAAGTTAATAGCTTTCGGAGTCTCGAGAGTATTATTAGTGCTAGCGGGGTTCAGGGGTTAATGGGCGTTAGGGTTTGGTCGATGTGTGTACACATCTAAGTTAGCACGGCTCTTAAGTAAGATGGGCGGCCGGGCTAGGAGGTGTGGACACAGGCCAGGGTTTTGGTATAAAACCCAACGAGAAACCCTAACTCGTCATATATGGTTGGGAGGTGAACCGACTTCTACCCTCTCTTCTTCTCCATGCCTAGGCTATGGCGGCTTGAGGAAGACGCAGCCGTGGCGGAGGCGTTACACTGGTATCAGAGCCAGCGGCGGCGGCAGGCATGACCTGCACGAGAAAGAGCTTGACGCTGTAGCAAAAGAAACGAGTGCAGCCGCCGCCCGTACGGTTACCAGCACGAGCGCAACCAACTGCCGCCTACCCGAGTCGTCCGTACGGCCACCACAGCGGACGCCCAAGGCGGCGACCAAGGCAGTCCGGCAGTCCTAGAAGGCGATCGTGAGCGATCGTTGGCGCACCGTTGGCGAGCGCGCGAGAATTCTCCCTTACTTGAGTGGCACAAGGGGGAGGCTTCACCATCCAAGGAGTGGGGTTTTGAACCCACCACCTCAAGCTCCAAGGCAAGTGTGCTAGCCACTTCACCTTTTCACTTGTGTTGTTCTTCTCTTCAAAAGAACTCTACTTATTCTTTCAAGGGAGGACACAAACTATAAGGAAAGTGACACAAACTACAAGGAAAGTGACCTTTTCACCTTCAACTTTCCTTCTTTCAATTTGTGAGAGGAGTTTTCTATGCTCCAAGTTTGGAAGTTTTTGGTGGACGGATCTTCAACGACATGCTACATGCAACACACTTTTTTGCATGCATGTGTTGATTGACGACTCGAGTGGTGATTTCTTCTCTATTTCCGTGCATGCAAGAGGAATTCTTCTACGACGCTTCAATTGGAGTTCGCTTTTGAAGGTAATCCGTTCTCTATTTGTAAGCACGTGCATACCATGGCCTCAGCGGAACCGTCTCATGTTCACTTTGATTTTGAGAATGATATGCCTGATGTTAGTGAGGCACACCCTTTGGGTGGTGGTATGGGTGATTCGCGATAGGCCGTTGCGCCTGATCGGGATGCCAACATGACCGATGCCAAAGGGGGTGCGAGTCCACTAGATGATTATGGTTTGGTAGACACGTTAGAGCTTGGGCGTCTCACTTCAAGGGTAGTTGCACTTGAGCGCACTATAACAAATGTCAATACCAATCTCACAAACATGAGCACGCTTTTTACTGAATTTATGGCATGTTTTGCAAGTGGATCGGCGGCAAGTGGAGGGCCTATTCCGATAGTTATGCCTCCTCTTGTTCCAAATCCTACAGTCGAATCTATTGCACCCTCTGCAACGCAGGAAGGGGCTATGTTGAAAAACGTGAAGCCGCCTGTGTTTAAGGGAAAGGAGCGCGATCGTAACAAGGATGCGGTCCATACATTTTTACACAAGTGGACGGACTTGCATCGCTTACGCCACACTCCCGCTGCTATTATGGCCACTGAGACGATACAAGTGGTGGATGAGTCTACCTATTGAAACTCGCCCTAAGACTTGGGAGGAGTTTGAGGCAGCTTTTAAAAAGGAGTTCTTACCGCAAAACGAGAAAGATCGGAGTTGGACAGCCTGGGACATGTGCAAGATGGAAGGTCTTACACTTAATCAGTATGTGTCCAAATATCGTGAAATCATTCTCAAGCTAGACGGTTTGGATGACTTTCAAAAGGTTCATGGGTTTGTTAGAGGCCTTGATAAAGAATATCAGGCAAAGGTTAAAACCCAGTATCCTAAAACTTTGGAAGCAGCTATCCAAAGTGCCCTTATCTTTGATGACACCATGGATAAGAAGGGCATGGATAGACTGGCCAAATTCAATGGCTCGCAATTCAATGCTAATAAGCGTAAACTTGCCAGCAATTCTACTGAAAACACAAAGAAGTCTAAAGGGTCAAGTGGTCCGTTGTCTCCACAAGACTATGAACGGGCCAAGAAGGAGAAACTATGTTTTCATTGCTTAGGTAGTGATCATGAGAAGAAACATTGTCCACAGTTGCCTCGCAAGAATAAGGATAAGGTCAAGGAGAAGGCTGTACACATGGTGCAAACGCTTCCCTTGGATGCTGATCCTAAGTATTCTGCGGTAGAGGTTTCGCACACTGCCGAGTTGCATGAGTGTAATCTCACTACATCTATGTGGCAAGAGACAGTTGGACCACATGATTTGGTCCGTATGCATGGCTCCATTTACGGTCATCGAGTACGTATTCTCATTGATGATGGTGCCACGCACAATTTCTTGAACTATGCATTAGTTAAGAAATTAAAGTTGCCGGAGACAAAGAGTTCTCATCGTTATGTGGTGTCCACCATTCAGGGGGATGATCACGATGTGTGGGATACTCTAGTACGGCAAGTGCCTGTGTTTGTGCAAGAACACACTATGGTTCTTGACTTCCAAGTGATGAATATGTCTCGTGCGGATGTTATCTTAGGACGGGAGTGGTTGTATGGGTTAGGGTCATCACTCAAAAGGAGTTATGAACATAATACGTTTATGTTTGAGGCCAATGGTAAGCATGTTTTACTTATTGGGGAACGTGATGTACCCCCAACACCACTCATATATAATGCCGAACTCTCTTTTTTGGAGCATAGTAATCAAATAGAAGAAGTCTATTTTTGTTATTGTGTGTCTCAAACTAGTGGGTTTGATGTGCATGATGTTTCTTCTTCAAATGAATCTTCCTCAGCGATGCCTTCTTTCTCTTTACCTTCTTCTAAAATCTCTTTAAATAATCTTAAGCAACCAGTTAATGCTTTGTCTTTGCAACAACTGTTACAAGAATTTAAAGATATTTTTCCTAATGATTTACTAGAGGGTTTGCCACTCGAACGAGCTTTGCCTCATCGCATTGATGTCGTTTCGGGCACCAAACCAATTAGTAAGCCGTCGTACAGGCTTAGTGCGACTGAAGCAGCTGAGGTGGAACGTCAGCTTGCTGACTACCTTAGTAAGGGCTTCATTCGCCATAGTGCTTCACCATGGGCATCGCCCATTCTTTTGGTGAAGAAAAAGGATGGATCCATGCACATGTGTGTGGATTATCGCTCCTTGAATGCGGTAACCATTAAGAACAAATACCCGCTACCTAAGATAGATGAGTTGTTTGATCAACTCAAAGGTGCGAAGTATTTTTCTAAAATTGATTTACGTTCAGGATATCATCAAGTGCATATTAACGCTGATGATATAACCAAGACTGCGTTCCGGACTCGCTTTGGACACTATGAGTTTTTGGTTATGCCGTTTGGGCTTACTAATGCCCCGGCAACGTTTATGATGCTTATGGATAGCGTACTAAGGTCGTACTTAGGCAAATTTGTCATTGTCTTTCTTAATGACATTTTGGTCTATAGTTCGACTTTAGAAGAGCATTTGAAACACTTACGAAAAGTTTTTCAGTTACTACGCGAGAATGCACTTTACGCGAAAGCAAGTAAGTGCGAATTTCTCAAGGATAGCATACAATACCTAGGTCATGTAATTTCTGCAGACGAAATTGCTATGGATGCTAGTAAGGTTGATGCTATTATGCGATGGCCAACACCTCGAAGTAAGGAAGAACTTCAAATCTTCTTGGGAATGGCAGGATTTTATCGCAAATATGTGAATGGTTATGCAAAGATTGCCGCTCCCATGACTGATCAATTGAAAGGTGCGGCAATTACCTTTCAATGGTGTGAGAAGCAACAACGTAGCTTTGATAAGCTTAAAGTTGCTTTGGCTACGGCTCCCATCTTGGCAATTGTGGATCCTCAAAAACCATTTGTGATTGAAACGAATGCCAGTGCTAAGGCAGTGGGTGCGGTTCTCATTCAAGATGGTCATCCTGTTGCCTATGAGAGCAAGAAGCTCAATCGTGCTCAACAAAACTACTCAGCTTACGAGCGTGAGCTCTTTGCCATCATATATGCCTTACGAAAATGGCGACATTACTTATATGGTGCGCAATTCGAGATTGTTTTTGATCACGAAAGCATAAAGTGGTTTATGAACCAAACAGATTTGCAGGGTCGAAAGGCCAGATGGGCTGAGATCCTTCAGGAGTATGATTGCAAGCTACGCTATCGCAAAGGACGTTACAATATTGTAGCTGATGCTTTGAGTCGTATGCCAGAGATTAATTCGCTGTTATTCACAGAGTTGAAAAGCGAATTGTTAGAATCTTTACGAGGCAAATGCAAGCAGGATTCAACATACTCAAAGGTGTGGAATCATGTTCAAATGAGGGGTCCCTCTCACTCACACGGTAGTGTTCCCAGTTCTTCCACACATGGTTCTTCTTTATCACAAGATGAACTACAGCGATGGAAAAACTTTTCCATCGATGATGGATACTTACTCCACAAGGGGAGAGTTTGTGTTCCATTGGACTTAGACACTAGGCGCCAAATTCTTTTTGAGTGTCATGATAGTCCAAGTGTAGGTCATGCGGGCATTCGCAAAACGTATGCTCTCGTAAGAAAGCATTTCTATTGGCCTGGACTTCACAAGGATGTTACTGACTATGTTCTGCAGTGTCAGAAGTGTCAAGTGAACAAAGCAGAACGTCTTAAAGCTGGCGGGTTACTGCATCCATTAGAGATTCCCGACGGAAAGTGGGAAAGTATCTCTATGGATTTTATAACGGGCTTTCCCACAACGAATCGTGGACATGATGCCATTTGGGTAATCGTGGATCGATTAACCAAGCTTTGTAGGTTTGTGCCTACTAAGAAAACAGTTACAACTCCAGAATTGGGACGCCTTTTCGTGGAGAATGTTTACCGACTTTATGGCTTACCGTCCAATATTGTCAGTGATCGCGATCGCAAGTTTAACAGCCATTTTTGGCGAGCAGTATTCAGTAAGCTGGGTACTATGTTGAACCTTAGTACAGCTGATCATCCACAGACAGATGGTCAGACTGAACGGGTTAATCAAGTGCTGGAAGATATACTTAGGTCATATGTCAGCAAAAAACAATTTGATTGGGAGTCTTATTTGCCTATTCTTGAGTTTGCTTACAATAGTGCAAAGCATGTCTCGACAGGCTTTAGCCCTTTCATGTTGATGTATGGTTTTCAGCCACGTTCACCAGTGTCGGTGGGACTGGCGAATGAGAAAATCAGTCAGGTTAAGGATTTTATCCAAGACCATATGGATATGTTGCGTCTTGCACGATTAAATGTTCGTCAAGCGCAAGATCGTTACAAGAAGTTTGCGGACCAGAAACGTAGGCCACTTCACTTTCAAGAAGGTGATTGGGTGTTTCTGAAGGTACCAGAAAACTCCACCAGTTTAAAAACGGGTCCCGTACCAAAATTGTCGCCCCGATTTTGTGGACCGTTTAAGATACTCAAGAAGGTGGGCCTAGTAGCCTATAAACTTGAGTTACCAGCACATTCCAAGGTTCATCCCATCTTTCACGTAAGCCGTTTGAGGAAATGGCTTATGGGTCATGAAAGGCCGGTGGATGATTTTTTCTTGGTAGAATATGTGGAACCCCCAATACTACCTCATGAACTAGAAAGAGTATTGGATTACCACATGTTACGTACTCGCCACCAAGTTCGGAAACAAGCTCTTATATCAAGTGGAAGGACCGTCCAGAGGAAGGCTCCACTTGGGAAAACATTAGTGTGATGAGGAAACGTTTCCCCACTTTTGTTTTCGAGGACGAAAACTTTTTTCGAAGGGGGGAGTAATGTCAGGACTATGGTCCTACGGAAGTCGAACCCTAGCATAAGTTAATAGCTTTCGGAGTCTCGAGAGTATTATTAGTGCTAGCGGGGTTCAGGGGTTAATGGGCGTTAGGGTTTGGTCGATGTGTGTACACATCTAAGTTAGCATGGCTCTTAAGTAAGATGGGCGGTCGGGCTAGGAGGTGTGGACACAGGCCAGGGTTTTGGTATAAAACCCAACGAGAAACCCTAACTCATCATATATGGTTGGGAGGTGAACCGACTTCCACCCTCTCTTCTTCTCCACGCCTAGGCTATGGCGGCTTGAGGAAGACGCAGCTGTGGCGGAGGCATTACAACTCATGTCTACAATTATTAGATTTCGGTAGATTCACGGACGCGATTGGGAATCTTGGGCATGGTCATGCCAGAAATCATGGTGGCTACCCCTAGTGCCAGGGTGTCCTTAGAAACACCCTTGAACCCTTATTTTAATGACACCTAAGGTCTTAGTTGACATGATTTTTTAGGGTCAAGAATCACGGTTGTGATTCTTAGAAAATCACAATGACGATCACTGAAACAAGTTCAATAAATATCTATAGTATGAGCTCCCTAAGGCCCTTAATAATTGCTTCAGATATCTATCTTTCAAATTATCAAGCGGGATCACCATAATTAGTGATGTGGTAATTGGTCACATGGACATGATTAATGACGTGTCACCATGATTGATGATGTTAGCATTCACGAGCATGATTACTAGATCACGGACTGTGATCTATAATTATAATTAGATAAGATAAGATAAGATGAAATAAGGTGCAATTATAATTACAGATCACGAACTGTGATCTGTAATTATAATTAGATAAGATAAGATAAGATGAAATAAGGTGCAATCAATAAACAATCTCAAGGTTGTTGGGAGGACAGCTAGAATTGTCATAGAGTTATAGCATGATAAAAAATCACGAGCTTAATTTTGCAGACTACTGTAGAATCATGATAACATGTTTTTATAGGTTTTGACCAAAAATCAATGGTTTGATGGTGTAAATCTTAATTTCTCTAGTTCAAAATTTTCAAATTATGCCTTTGTAACATGAATGTTTAAATGGTCATAAGCAATAGGATCAATGGCTCATTATTTTAACTTTCTTAACAAAGAAGTAGAGAACCAAAGCATAGATTTAAATAAACCTATGATAGGTTGGCAAGAAAGACAAGTTCACAAAGGATATCTTCATAACCATGTGTGTAGGAGATTTTGAGAAAGAGAAGACATAGCCAATGTGGTCCTTAAACAACTTTTTAATAAGGCAAGACTTTTAGATTTTTATGGGGTCAAAAAGAGTGAAGAAGAGATAGTAGATGCTTAGACCTCAAGAGTTGCAAGACTATTTGGACCTTAGAGAGTTTGATTAAGTGGAAAAAGAGAAATTAGTAAATTAGTTAGCTTAAAGGAGAAACTAATCTTTGGAAGTGAGTTTTGGCAAGCAACAAATCTAGGGTTAGATAAATGACTTACGATGAATTAAAAAATGTGTCGAAAAATAATATTTCCCTCTAGAATTCATATAGAAAAGAAGATTTTATGAATAAATATATAGATAAATTTTTGGAATTACAAAGTATGTACTCATCTTTGATAACAAGTACATATGACCTTCAAGAAGATATTTTACTCTATACAAGGTTAAGCACTATATTGGATTTCCACAATATGGTGAGGAAAGCAACAAATTTTTTGAGGAGTGAAGGGTGCAATAGAAAAAGAATCTCCAATGTTGAAAGTAAAAGTAAGAGTTAGGTTAAAGAAGGAAATTGAGAAGGCAAGTTTTAAAGTTGTAAATCAACAACCAAATTGATAGGATACAAAGATAATTTCAAAGGAAGAAGCCAACCTCCAAGACAACTACAAAATTAAAAGAAGAGTTAAAAGACATCATGGAAATATTATCTCAAGTTTATAGAAAGTACATAAAGATTGGGATTGTGTTACCAACGTGACAAGCTAAGCACATGTGAAATTTGAGCTCCGTAAAGAAGACACCACTTCTAAATCTTGAGATTACAAGAGATGAAAGCTACAGCTATGGAGCTTGACAATCTAGCCATAGAAGAGATTAAGAGGAGCTATGGTTCTAGACTTGTCCATGCAGTTTTATGTTACTAGTTAATCTAGTGTTGTGTATACACACTAATTTAAGTTAAAAGCATAGCATAGTTTATCTAGTGTTGTGTATACACTAAGTTAAGTTAAAACCATAGCATAGTTTATGCATCAAAAATGTGTTTTTTTGTGTGGATTCTAGTAGTAGCCATGGTTTCAAAATAGTTAAACTTGTTAAGACCTTGAACCTAGAAATTGATATAAAGGCTAACAATAACCCTAATAAGATGGCTAGTGGAGATACTTTCACTAGTGGCATGATTAATTCCCTCAAGTTCAATAATGTCAAACCCTCAACTAACTTCCAAGTCTTTAACATGGGTAGTATAACATCATACTAGGGAAGATTGACCAAAACTAGAAAATCTTAGATGGTGAGGAAAAGGAGGTATCTCTTCATGAGACTTAAGAAGGCATAATCATGAATGAGAAGATTGATCGCTTATTATTAGGTTTCTCAACCATAGAATCTATTCATAAAATTTATAAAGGTTTCCAAATAATTTTGGTCCTATAATAGAAAAGAATGGCCTTATAAGAAGTGAAGATAGTTTAAAGAGTATGCTTATGTTTTTCTAGAAGATCTACTAAGAATGCCTTGTCCTATACCTTTAGATCATGACATATAATTGGTATCACAAGAAACTCCATTATAAAATCTCCTATAATGATTTAGTGTACAAGGTTACACTCAAATCGAAACATCAATTAGATGAATTCTTAGGGGATGACTAGGTTGACTAGACATGCTAATCTTGATAATTCCCATGTTTCCTTTTTCTAGAACTTTCCTTTCTAGTGTGGATTACATAGGGTTAAACAAAAAGATAATAAATAATAAATACTCCATCTCATATAGCTGATTTATTATTCATCTCTAAAATGGAAAAATCTTGCAGGCTTCTCTTTACATCCAAAAAATAGGCAAATACAAATAAAAATAAATGTTTTCAAACCCACCTTTCATATATTATGGCCATGAGTTTTACTATATAATAACTTTTTGGATTAAATAGGGATACACATAGATCTAGGAAAAGTAAAATCTATATTAGAATGGCCAATTTCTAAATGTGTAGACATAAGTAGATTTCTTGGTTTAGGTCAATACAAAATGAATACACATTTGGGAATTCTCTCAAATAGGGAGCCCTCTTACACATTAGACTAAGAGGGATCTAAAATTTTATGGAACCTTTTCACTATGTTATGTTAGTGACTTTTTTCACTACATCTTATTGAGATTGCCACTATGCCCCCAACACGATATACCATCGGTAGCGCATTACGCCGATGATCTACCGATGCTTGGGGAGTTAGTAGTGAGACAATGCAGAGGTTAGTTCTTGCCTCTGATGAAAGTCCTAATGTGGCTCCTAATTCTATTTCCAGATAGGAGTCATGTTCAGACATGAATGACGTTTAACCCAGATTCCAACGAGAAGATATATTGAGATAGAAAGCACTAACATAAACTAAGAATTAAACAGACTTGTACAGTATTTTGAATGGAGAATCACACCAACATTCACTGTATATTAGAGTTAAGGCTTAGCCCAAACTACAATGAAATAGCCCACAATTGACACTCCCTACTCCCATCTCTCTTGTATCCTGGACACTTTTCCCTTTCTCTTTTACATCTGCTCAGGTACTACCCATTGGCAAGATTAAGTTACAATGTTTTTTCTCAACAGATATACAAGGCGGTGAAGGTTGGGTGCCGAGCTATGCTTGGATGACCCCCAACACCTGGCAATCACAATGGACGCTATGCCAACAACAAAGCCCACATGATTCCTTGTTATTGCCCTCCGGACTGCTTAAATCCTTTGAAATTTTAAAAAAAAATCATTTTTGGAATCCGAGTCTAAATCTAAGGCCTATTCCAGCACCCTTCCTCTGATCCTTCCTTCGCGGCATGCCCCCAGAGACAAACTTTATTGGCCTATCTTGGGCATACCTAGGCTCATAAGCCCTCTTCCTATTGCTCACCCCTGCATGCCTGACCCCCATCTTTTCATCCGCCCTTCAGAATTGTACGTCAATGGACTTGGTGTAAGGGTACTTCTTCCTGGCCCTTTCCATTACTTCAAGGGCTGTCCCTATTGCCTACTGCAAAGGCGTGTGGCTCAGTTTGCTCTGGGATGATAGCTGTGTTCTTGAACTCTGTTTGCTGAGGCTCTCTTGATCTCCTTCTTCAACCCTAACTTCACTGCCACACCCATATGGTGGTTTTTCTATTAGTTCTAATTTGGCATGTGCCCTTCCTTCTTCTGCCAGGTGAGTCCATTGTTGCTGAGGAGCACTGGCAGTCCTGCCCTATGCATGGGCTATTGCCTCCTCACGCGAATCCTTGCATCATAAGATTTATCTGCTTCCTTGCACTGCTCGAGATCTGGTTGAGGGGATTTTTCCTGGGTGGCACTGATTCGCCGCCTGGAAGCTGCTCTGCCCTTGTTTTTTTGGATATGTGACACTTCTAACTGGGTCATGAATCTAGCAATGTCCTCCCAATTAGATGGTTATACTGCTTCTGCCTGCTTGGCGACCTGAATCAGGCTCTTCATATGTGTGAGAGTTGTTTCTCTCTAGCCAGTTATATTCTTTTGTGTTCTTTCTTCCTAGAACCTTTCCCTTTTTGTTGACTTCTAGAATCCTTTAATAATTTGATCTTTGTTCTGTATCTCGGAAGTGTGGGCCTTCCTTATGGTCTCTGCCTACTCTTGCTTTTTTCAGAGTTCGGATTTGGACGCCTTTAGCTCTTCTACATGTGTTCTCCTGGTAGTATCAAGCTGATCCTGTCTTTTCTTTAGATCGGCATGGGCTATCGTTGTCAGGGCAACGTTTAGCTCATTAATCGTCACTTTTCCTCCCTTTTCTCTTGTGTTCTTGGCAGGGGTTATGGAATCAATCTCCTCCTTGAGGGCTTTTATAGTCAACCCATCCTATGTTTGTTATTCTTTGTACTCTACCACCAGCCCTTCCATCTTTTCAATCTGTGCTCCAAGGGAAACCTCATCTCCAGCTTTTCTTTCAGCCTTTTTGTAGCTACCCATCCATGCTCATGCAGCTCATCATTGGGGATTATGTCCATAGATGATCCTTTGTATAGTACTATCTCCTTTCCTTTCCCCTCAGGCTACTGCGTCTTCTTCCCATCCCCTTTCAACTGGATGAACTTTTTCTTCCATGTCTCTACTTCCAGCTTAAGCCGCTCATTTTGAGCTTGCAGCTCCTTTTCCTTGCTTGTGTCTACTCCACTGGATCCTGCCTCCTTGTCTCCTTGGATATGGGTAGCAGTCTCCAGGGCTCTTGTGGGGAAGTCTCCTATCAGCCTTCCTAAATTCGAATTTCCAAAACCTCCCCGGATTTTTGTCTTACCTCTCGAAGGGGACGATTTGCCTGTAGGTAGGTGTGGGGGGCTGCATTTCCTTTGTCAGTTTTTCCACATATCCACCCCACATCTCCTTTAGGTTCTTCATTGGCATGGCCTTCCCATTGTTCCATCTTTCTACGTCTAGTTCATATACTTCTAGTTCTTCCTCAGTGTCCAGGACTACAAGTCAGGCTTCTACCTTGACTAGTTCCACTTTGTCTTTATCCGCCCTAGCATGCACCACCTCTCCTATGATTTTGATGTGTTCTTCTCTGATCAAGAGGATTTAGCCCTCCGACCTAGCCTAGGTCTCCCTTGCCGTGTCCATTTGCTCCTTTAGGTGCTTGTTGGCTCCTTCGTTCTTGGGCAGCGCTCCTTTTATTATTACCATTTCCCTTTTTGTTTCTTCTTCTTCTTTTTGGACTTTTAGCAAAGCTGATTCTGCATTTCTTCCACCTTCCTTGCTTCTCTCGTCCTTCTATTTAACTCCTCTTGCAGAGGCTCCTACTGGCTTGTCATGGTCTGATGATTCCATCTTGTTCCCTGACCATAGCCTGTAGGTTGGTGATCCTTAAGTCCATCTGCCATGTACTTCTATAAGTAATTGAGGTCCTTGCACCCATTCTGTGTCGAAGGACTCCAAAAACCGTGCGGGACGAGGTATAGGGAGCTCAGCTTGTGCTTCTACTTGTAGGGGTTATGCCTACCCTATTTGTAATCGTTCTATGTCTTTAGCCTCCTATTGTGCCCGTTCTAGTTGAGGGCATCCCGTAGTTGTGGTTTCTTTCTTCTCTTCTAGCCTCCTTGTAAGTATTGACTTGCCGATGTCGACGAAGTCCTCCTTTAGCTTCTTGCTGCTCTTCTCCTCCACCATCTTTCCCTTCTTGCCCTTCTTCTTTTATCCAAACTCAAAGGTTTCCCTCTTTCCAGATATTTCTTGTTCGGAGCTCCCCTCTTGCCGGGACTTTGCCTCTATCTCCTTCCTTCGTCTTACGTCTTTCTTGATGCTTGTTTCTTCCTTCTGGCTCTCCTCCTCCCTCACCGTGCCAACTGCTTGTTGTGCTTTGAAGAGAGCTGTAAAGTAGGGGCCGATCTTTGTCTTGGTGTTTGGGTGGGTGACCTTCCCAATCTGATATGTTAGGTTATTACACACAATACCTCCGCCCAAGCCACCTTTTCCCCTACCTTTGCTGCCTTCACCAAACCAAAGGCCTTTCTGGACATGCAATATGGCTTGTGGGTGAGGTTAATCATTTCCACCACAAAGCGCATACGCTTCTACCTATCCTCCTCTGGAGTTCCTATGATTTTGAACTCTTTGGCCTTGCCTTCCAATGGGTCGAACTCCTTAATTAGGTCTTCTTTGTTAGGTTGGCTTGATCTCTCCTTCTCCTTCAGCTGGAAGTTTGAATACCTCTACCACGTATAGGGCATTGAACACCTTTTTCTCCCTTGATGGAAGCGTGATGGTGTTGGTCTTCTATAGCTGCTCTCCACGGCCTTGTAGTCTTGCTATAGCTCCTCCCATGGCAGCTCAGTGAACTACTTTAGCCCCATCCTCTCCAGCCATTCGACATGTCTGTCCACCTCCTTGTATACGGTGGAGGATAGAGGCTCAAACTCCAGCACCATGGTTCTTGCTTCGAGAATGCAAGGGCTACATGTGAGAAGGTGAGGAAAGCAAAGTTTAGTAGAAAGGGAATTTAGCACTCATAGAGAATTTTTGAAATGTGATTTAGGAACTAGGCTTTTGATGAAGAAGGTCTCGGCCATTGTCTTTACCTTCCCCAAGGGTGACCATAATTGCTTCATATTCTCATGATTTCCCCAGTCCTCCTCGTTACCCAATCATCAATGCTATGCGCACTATTCACAAGATTATTAATAGCGAGTTCCTTTTCACATCCATGCATCTCTTTTTGTGGCGGCAACCTCGACTTTCCCATCCGTGCCATGCTACTGCCACCTGGATCCTTGGTATCTATACATACCATTATCATGTTTACACATGGGGGTCTAATTTTGGGCTATTTCCTTTACCATTTTCACTTACTCCAGAATCCTGTCCTTCTTCATGTTCCTAGTTGGACTCAAATTCTAGTTCCTGAAGCATCTTTGGACTAGGAATATGATTCCCTTCATGGAAAGCTTACCAAAACCCTCAATATTCAAGAAATCAAGTAATGAAGCTCTATTGAAATAATTTCTTAATCAATGAAGGTGATGGATAAAGCCAATCTTGCCATTATGATTAACCTTCAAGCTTATTGTTAATAAGAACTTTGCCTTTCTTAATCTCTTGATGACAGATGGTAGAAGCAAAGAAATAACCATATTCAATCAATGAGCACTCACCAATGTATCAATCCATCATGGAGATGAAGGAAGAGTGAAGAACTATCCACATAGAAATTCCATATACACTTGATGTAGCTATGGAGATCTTCAATGGTGGTTGTTTTAATGTAGCCAAATCGCCCTTCTATGGAAGAAAACACAGCATGAAGACACCTTTGATTCACCTATCCACGATGTTAATAGCTAGCTTCTAAGCTGGCTTAAGCTTAGGCAAATATTCAGCGAGCTTAAGCTTAGCTTACAAGCTCTTAATCTCCACGATTCATTGGCCGAATCACGTGCAGCACAAAGTCTCCATCGCAGCGAATGACAGCCAAAGCTAATCTTAGCTTTTCCAAGCTTAAGCAAAGCCTCCCTTGTAACTTGAGGCTCAAAGAGGAGGCAAAATCAGCACGAATACAGGAAAAACGATGCAATTAAATCTGAAATTTCCCAGTGATAATGGCCGTGAGAACAAAAATTGAAAGGTTCCATGGATAGATCTTGATGTGCTCAAGAAAAACCCTCAAACAATGCCTTTGTTCAGCCCCATTGAAACCCTATTTTTCTCCTTCAAGATTAATCAAGAAAGAAGGAAAAAGCTTAAATGTTTTAAGATTAATCACTAATCTTGATTAGTAAAATGTTTCCGCAATTTTGGTTCTCCCATTCAAATTTGGAGCGGCTACCTTAGATTTTGGTCCACAGTAACCCATAGCCCCCTCCAAAAGCTTAGAACAACCAAAAATCAAAGAGGTTTTCCATCATCCCAGAATCTCCATATCCATTTCTTGATCAAGAAATCAAGAAAATCAAGAAAGTCCAAGAAAATCAAGAAAGTTCAAGAAAAGCAAGAAAATGCAAGAAATTTAAAAAATTCAAAACATTTGATCAAAGACGTGGCTCTGATACCAATGAAAGAAAGTGGCAACCTAGATATAGCCTCATTATCCTAGGATTAAGGAAATCATGAGAGATTAGCCTAGGATTAGATCAAGAAGAGAAAGCAAAGGACTTGTGTAATCTTGATTATCAAAAGGTTCCTATTACATTGGCCCCATATTCACTTATATACTAGGCCA
This sequence comes from Cibotium barometz, assembly GCF_041138505.1. NCBI lineage: Eukaryota > Viridiplantae > Streptophyta > Polypodiopsida > Cyatheales > Cibotiaceae > Cibotium > Cibotium barometz. The sequence goes on from NC_141082.1 coordinate 28,811,846, forward strand.
CCCTTTCACACTACACTTATTCATGTCCATGGGCATGCCCAACCCTAGTCCTAGCCCTTGGCCCCCTTTCACATCCCCTTCACCCCTTGTCCTTGGGTCCAAATTGACTTTTAACTTTGTTACAACGCAATCCCTCACAACTATGCTTAGGTTTTAAGGTATGTTCACCCATATGGTCATGTTGCCACTAGGGGTCACAACAACTGCACAAGCTTGTCTCAATGAGTAGAAAGAATGCTAGAAGTGCCAACAACATGGATGTATGAGGGGAGACAGGACCATAATGCGCTCTACCCATGATTGTTGGAAGTGTAAGCGTGTGTGTGTGTGAGAGAGAAAGAGAGAGAGAGAGAGAGAAGAGAGAGACAGAGACAAAGACAGAGATGATCTCCAATGTTGGTCATGTGAGCTTTAAGGATTTGACTAGTAATCATGATTGTAGACAGTGTGAATCAATTGCTCCAAGAAGTCATGTAAGCTTTAGGACTTTGGCTTCAAATAACTAAGCCACCCTCGTGACTTCCATTCCAAACAACGTAAGGTCACTTGAATTCCAACATGCTACTTTACCTTAGAATTTCTAAAATTAAAGTATTGCGTTCTACAACCGAGGATATACATCAATTTATAAATAAATAAATAAATGTATATATATATTTATGTATGTATGTGTACATATATATGTTGTGTGTATATTTTTATATGTGTGTAAATGTACATAACAATTGAAGGAAGGAGAATGAAATGGGCAATGGATACATACACACAACATATATGCATATATATGTTGTGTGTGTGTGTGTGTGTGTGTGTGTTTATATATACATATATATGTTGTGTGTGTGTATTTTTATGTGTGTGTGTGTGTGTGTTTATACATATGTGTGTCAATATACATAGCATGACTGAAGGAAGGAGAATGAAATGAGCAATGGATTAACAACAACCGATGGTAGTTGTCTATTGTTCCCACACACACTGGCATGGCGGTCCCCTTGCATCAATAACCATGTTTTGTAATGATTATGTATGAAGTCTCTTTTAAGTTCTTCTACAACAACAAATTGATGTTATGTTGTGTTTTTTATGTAGCTAGTGGCATACATGCTCTCCATGCATGATTGTTTGGTATTTTTGTTTTGTGTTCATCATAGGATGGAGAGAAAAACTATGGACTCGTCAAAGAGTGTGGGGAAACAAAAACAAACGGCAAGAAGAAAGAGAAATTGAGTTTTTCCCAAGGAACGCAACAAAGAAATTGTGGAGAAAGTTAGTCCTCCATCGATTGTTGCTGAGTTGAATGAGGCCAATTTACATGGGAGTGGGATGGATGAAGCGCGCCGGCGCCGGCGCGGGGGGGGGGGGGGGGGGGGAAGAGCAAGTTGATGAGACACAAATTGCAATGGAGGCTTTATTGCAAATTGTGCCATATGTATCCACCTCTGTGAATGAGCCATGTGCCAGTGGGGGGAAGGGGACATCACCATGATTTGTGGTAAGGACATCATAAGGAGGACAAAGATTATGAGATATATAGTCTACCCACCTATCCTTTTATGTCACTTAATTCCACATGCCAAAGTCTGTGGACTATGAGATGATGTTTCTTCTCTTAAGGTAGCATTTTAACATGAGGGTTACATGGAGGAGAAGGGGGTTTTTTATAGTGTCCTTGTGTACATCACATAGGGAGGAGAGCATGGTCACTGATGACATTAAGCAGAGTTGGGATGAGCACTAGAGAGCTGTCAATATAGCGTTTGAAAATGACATCGCGCATAGCAAAAAGCTAAAAATCTTATTAGGACACATGTTTTATGTCTGGGAGGAAAATCACAGGATAGTGGCATGGTCATCAATCATAACAGAGAAGTTATCTAGCACAAAGAGTCGGCATGTGAGAGTGTTTTACACAATCATTGATCCTAGGAAGATCAGTGAGATTACATTTTTTACGAGACTTCAAAGAATGAATATGTAAGTGTTTTGTGTTCTGTAATATTTTGAGAGTGTGGTCTATTTTCAGGTTACTTGTCAAAATTTTACCTTCTCATTTTTTTTGAATTGTGTAGTCTCTCGGCACATGCCCTTGTGGTGACCTCCCTCAAAGATGAGATTGTCAACACTGCAAATATTTGTTTGGCTAACTCTCGGGATTATTTGAGAGACCTTCTGGATTTGTATGCAAGACAATAGATGCCATCCATCACAAAGAAACACCAAGGGAGTCGATCGAACCATGGTTCTCCTTGACATGGGGATAACTTGGAAATCTTGTGTATAATGTAGGTTTCCATGTGCATGTTGGTGGATGGCTAGTGTATGGATTGTGTTGTTATTTTTTTGAGTGTGCATGTGTGGTCTATGTAGGTGCAATATCAAAATGCATTGGAGAAGAGGCTTGGTCCTTTCAAAGGTCAAGTTTCCAATGAGAAGTTTGCTAAGTTGGAGGAGAAAGAAAGTGAAAACCTCACTCAAAAGTACTCAGATAGAATAGGCAAGGTATATTTTTGGTGCATTCTTTAGCTTCTACCTTTGCAATGCATGACTTGAACGTCATTATCACTCTAGAGTTGAACGTCATTATCACCCTAGGGTGATAATGACTTGAACGCCATTATCACCCTAGAGTTGAAGATTGCTTTGGCTTTGGACAAATTTTGAATATTTTTGGTCCAAAGTCGGGTGATGAATGGAAGAAGGCCGTACTCTCTTTGAAATGGAGCGAGGATAGTTTTGTATCGTTGGAGAAGCTTAATTTACTAGCTTTGTGTGATGTGCGCACGGATGTGAGGTTGTGATGGCTTTCACTTTTTGAAGCGAATAAGACTACAAAAGCTATGTTTGCTCCTCTCAAGGGTGACCATGAGTACAGAATGTGATCTTCCAACTTCATTAGCTTTATGGGTGGTTTCTTTTCATGAGTTATTGTTGCATATCAGTTTGATGTGTTTTGGTGTGTGAAAGCTCAAGGATGCAGTGTCAAGCGACACTTGTGGTCTGATGGCGTTGCTTCACAATTCAAAGCAAGGTGCCCTTTCTATTTTGTAGCCTGATACTTCAATATGACAAGTATTGAGATGATGCACAGTTTCTTCGCATCTGGCCATGGGAAGGGCGAGCACGATGGGGCTGGTGCGGTGCTCAAAAGAGCTCTCACACACAGGAGCAGCTGAAATTTGACGGATGGGTGTTACATAGTGTGGTGGCATTCCTCAACGCAACCCTCAGGAAAGAATGTCCATTGACAGGGAAGAAAGTCGATCGTAGATTCTGGGAGGTCAAGCTCGGTGATGTAGACAGAGATAGAGAGTGGGATTGCATGTGGATCAAAGGGTCTCGATCCTTCCACTGTGTCAATGGCTATAGTCAATCAGATATGCACGAGCTACGGTGCAGACCATTGTCTTGCTTTTGCCATGCGTGCATGAAAGGCCAATGGAGGAGATGTGTTGAGAGGTGGCAGTACTTGCGAATACAACCGACTGTCAATGTTCAAAACGATGGAGAAGCATCCAGCGATGATGAGTTACCAGGAGCTCCCATGTATGCTGGCCACCATGACGACCTAAGTGATGCCTTGATGGTTGGCCAGAACTTCGCAGCAGTGAATGCAGAAGAGCCAGGTGCACACTTCTACATCTTGAAGTGCACTAAAACCAAGCGCTTGACCATCAAATCTGAAAGGGATGAATGGCATAACCGTATTCAAAAGAACTCATTTATCGTTGAGACGGACTCTTCTACGACAAGGTAAATGGCCAAGATGACACCTACATTCTTTTGGATGACAAGCCCCCTGCTTTTATCTACTCCCATCTGCTGCGATGCATCAGGTTTCCGATGTGCTCGGTAGAAGGTGAGCCTAATGTATATGAATTGTCAAATGATGTATTTGAACAAATCTATAATACCATGCCCACTAGAGGAGAACTTGTAAGTTCTAACTTTCAAGCTAGCACAATGCGTCCTCCTAAGAAGCACTATTTCGCACGTTCAACTCTTTGACAGCACTTCAAGTGGTAGACAAGCACTTTAAGACCACTTGACAAGCACTTCTAGTACCTACACAAGCACTTCTCTAGGATCTACACAAGCACTTTCAGATTACTTGAAAAGCACTTCAAGTACCTAGACAAGCACTTTAAGTAACTATACAAGCACTTTCAGACCACTTGACCAGCACTTCCCAAACAATTGAAGTACCTACACAAGCACTTGACAAGCACTTGGAGGCCACATGGTAAGCACCTGTCAGGTACTTTTAGTACCTAGACAAGCATTCCAGACCACTTGACGCGCTTTAAGCACCTTGACAAACACTTTCAGTACCTAACCAGCACTTTCTAGTACCTAGACAAGCACAAGTTTAGTACTTTCAGACCACTTGAGAAATTCTTGTCAAGCACTTCAGTACCTGGACAAGCATTTTTAGTATCTAGACAAGCACTTTCAAACCACTTGACAAGCACTTCAATACCTAGACAAGCACTTTCAAACCACTTGACAAGCACTTTTCATGTCTAGATCAGCACTTTTAAACCACTTGACAAGCACTTCAGTACCTAGACAAGCACTTTCAAACCATCACTTTCTTAAGAGTCCACAAAATGCAACCACAGTATAAACTAAAGAAAATGACACCAAATCGACACAAAATCGTTCCAAGGTCAAAACCATTTTTGTTTGTATATATGTCAAGGAGTGTTGGAAGTTAGCCACATAATATAGGCATAGTGATGTGCTACATAACCATCATAAGTAGGGTTTTTGACTCTTCCAGATCTTTGTAACTTTGAATTCATGGCTTCCATAGCCTTATTCACACCAGGTTTCCTCATTGCTAGAATCCTAAGCTCCTCAATTAAGGCTCATCTCTGAGCCAATAGACTCTCCATGAACAACAAGAGAATGCCTTGTAGAAATATTAGGCATACCGGCTCAACCACTTTCTCTTTGCCTTTATATGATGTACCAACTACATTTCTAGGACTGGTATTATGATGCAGCCTGCCACTCCATGGTCTATCAACATTTTCTGCCTTTGGATCCAGCTTAGTATGCAAATTATCTGGCACACACACATATGCAATACATCCATAAACTTTCAAGTGAGATGAATCAAGTTTCTTGTTAGTAAACTTCTCCTCTGGTGTTACATCATGTATGGCTGTAGTAGGAGTCCTGTTCATTATATAAATTGCAGCCTCAGCCCAATAGCTATGCAGCATATTCTTCTCTTCCATAAATGCTCGTGCTATCTCTACAATGTGCTTGTTTTTTGCTCAGAAACTCCATTTTGCTGAGGGGTGTATCTACATGTAAATTGTCTCTAAATGCCATTATTTCACAATAAGAATTCAGAGAACTCATTGGAGAAGTATTCTCCCCCTCCATTTGACCTTAGGCACTTCACATGCTTTTCTATCTGTTTTTTAGCCCCATCACTAATGAAATTCTGAACATAAATAAACACTTCACTCTTCTCCTTCATGAAATACACCCACACTTTCCTCGTGTGGTCATCAATGAATGTTATGTAGTACCTGCAGCCACCCATAGACATAGTCTTCACAAGACCCATACATCTGAATGCACAACATCTAGTACATTATAACTCACATTTCTGTCATGTGGAAATACATCCTTTGTTTTCTTTCCAAATTGACATGATTCACATACTTTCTACATGGCTTCAACTTTAAACTTAGACAGCCCTGTCACAATTTCTTTAGTCTGCATAGACTTCATTCTTTGCACATTTATATGCCTAATTCTCTTATGCCAAATGTTTGCATCGGCAACAACTCCTGAACCATTTGCAAATATTGAAGCACTCACTTCAAGCATATTTAAATTCAATGTAAACATTCTGCCCACTTTGTTGCCTTTTGCAACCAGCCCACACTTATCTTTAAAGTCTTTTACATAACAGCCATCAGGGTTAAACCAGACGTGCAAACCCTACTCAATCATTTGGCCAACTGAAACTAGATTCTTTGTAATATTTGGAACATGAAGTACATTTGCAAGGTACTTCACCTTACCATCCTACTTAGATAATGGCACATCTCCAACATGGGCAATTGGATGAGCAGTGTCATCCCCTGTTTCAACAAAACCTGGTCTTTCAAGACTCTTCATTTCCCTGAACCACTCACCATGACTTGTCATGTGGTTTGAAGCACCTGAATCAGCATACCATACATCATCCTTATATGCTCTTACATCATTTCCATACACAGCATTAACTACATGTTGCATAACAAACAACCTCTCATTATCCTCATTATTTTTACTAGAGGATGCATAGTTGCTTTGTTGCACTTTTCCATTTCGCATGATGTCACTCTGCTTCTTATAGCAATTTGTCTGCACATGTCCAGGCTTACCATAGTAAAAATAGCCTCGTGTATCATTATGATGCCTTTGCTAATTACCACGACCTCTTTGACTCCCCCTGGCTCTAAACTGGCCTCTTTCACCTATGTGTTGTTGTTGCGAATTTTGGGACGATTGCTGATGTGCTGACCATAGTTTTGATGATTACGTGTTCGGCCACCACCTTGGCCACATCCACGACCTCTACCTTATCCTCTACCTGAACTTGTGTAGAAGGCTTACTGCTCTGAAACTGTTTTTGTTATGTGAAGACTATTGATCTTCACCCAAATTCTTCTCTTCAATAATCAGCATTGACATCAAATCTGTGAAGTTGGGAATATTCTCTCAAGTCTGAATAGACGTCTTGAATGCCTTATTGTGGCCCGAGACCATGTAGACACACTTCCACCTTCTCATCATCTCATCAAGAGAAACACCAATAGATGCAAGAGATTCCACAATTCCCTTTATCTTCAAGGCATAATCATTCACAGACATATTTTTCTTTTCTACAGTATGAAGCTCATTCTTCAACTGAATCTTTCATGCCTTGATGTTGGGTTCATACAGCTTCACCAAGGTGTCCCATGACTCCTTATGTGACTTGGCATCCTGTATATATGCCCAATCATGGTGTCCTGCATACTAATAGAAAGCCAATACATGACTTTTCTTGCTCCTTGATTCCAATCCTTGAATTCTTTTACATCTATAGTAGTAGTGGATTAATCTTTGGTATCTTTTGTGTCTCCTCATTTTCACCTTCAATGTAGTCCTGCATACTAATAGAAAGCCAATACATGACTTTTCTTGCTCCTTGATTCCAATCCTTGAATTCTTTTACATCTATAGTAGTAGTGGATTAATCTTTGGTATCTTTTGTGTCTCCTCATTTTCACCTTCAATGTAGTCCTAGTAACCTTTTCCCATCAAGAAATTTGTCAATCTAGACCTCAAAGCATGGAACTTGTTCTTGTCAAGATTCTCTGCAACATTTTGGTTTATTCTATCATTCAACATCTTGTCTATAACACAAATTTACCAAAAACAGTACTCTTGTTCGACCTGCACAAATTGATGTATTCTCTGTAGCAGCAGTGGTACTATACTGCACCCAAAATGTCATAACTAGTAGCCTCAATTTGCATACATACACCCAATCGTAACTTTAAGACCTCTTTACAGTACACACAATGTCTGCACAGCCAATCACCCTTCTTGTAGTTCCCAAAATAGAGTTCTACAGAGAATCGAAACTTACCCACAGTGCCCGTGGGTGAACGCCTACGAGAACTGAAAAAGGGAGGTCCAGACGCACCTAAAACGCCATTTCGCCCAAAAACATTTTTTCAATAGACTTTATAATTGCCCTATAGCTCTTTTCCTACGAAGAAAGCTCATCAATCGAAGTACATTTGTCGGTGCCTCCCGAATAGCTCCCGACAAGGGTGTAGTAGTAGCCAACACAAAGGGGAAAGAGTAGATGAAGTTCTTACCCTCATAGGGAGAAGAGTACCCTCAAAGCTTTAATCTTACCCTTATACTACTTTTTGTGCTTCTCTTGCTTGCCGCTCAGCCCTTAGCATAAACTAGGCTTTGATACCATGAAAAGATGCAGGGGAGAAGAGAGGTTAAGCTCTTGCAAAGCACACACACACACACTTACACAGACCTTAGAAGAGAGAACACACAAGGTGAGAGGCTGAAAATAATTCTTCTTCTTCACACAACAAAAGAGGTCTACAAAGAGGATCAATGACTAACACACATAATAGAGTATATACAAGCGGTCCATAATGTGAACACGCTAAGTGGAGTGGGTAGGTGTGGACTAGTCGGTGTAGTCCAACTATAGAATATCTGGCAAAGATATGTTGGTGCCAGCTACTACAAAACCCGCTAATGATGTAAATGTCGAAAGGTTATGCAGGTGCCTCGTGAGTGTCAGCTCATGTTGAGCTTGACATCTCAACACAAGAAACATGACAAAATGGTATGGCTCATCTCTAGCCCACCTCAAAGCTTTAATCTTGCACTACTGATAGTGTGCTCACTCACCGACAGGTAATGCATAACACATGAGTCCATGTTTCCCATTCGCATTGCCTCAAACAATGGTCTGCTTGTTTGTCATAGGAGTGAGTGGGCACAAACATCCCTCTTTTGCAAACAAGGTACATCATAGAAGACTAAAACTGCGTTTACATAAGAGGCACATATATAAACTCAAACACGCTATAGAATCCAGTTACGTAACACCATAGAAATGACAAGACGCAACTACCATAGGGCATTAAAAGAGAAAGTCACATTACCTCTACCATGCTACCCTCTTGTTCAATGTAACTGTATGCCTAGTGATGAAAGATAACAATCTGCTCGCCAAACCTCTATGTCATATACTCTTCAATCCACCCCATAGAATCTACCGCACAAACCTCTTGACCAAGTTGGAACCTATGACAATTGGTGAACAATGAAATTAAGTTCAAGGCAAGCTCTAACTTGCCATGTAGGACACCACCATCAACCAACCACTATCGGAGAGAGAAACAGCCACTACTAAAGACAAACAGCCACTACTAAAGACAAACCATTACAGACATGGTCCTCCGTGAACATATCCCATGAAGGCCTTGATGCACTCTCATAGAGACTCCCTCCAAACGGGAGGTCCAACATAACAAAGTCTGCCACCCCATAGGACCTACTTTCCTTTCCTAGTGTGCACACCACTCATGGATTCTTTGTGAAGAACTCATGGATGCATGTGTACACTGGGTCTCTTTGACCACTAGCAAAACTCCCAAACGACTGAGGGAATGGAAATTTTGGGGATACATGGTGGTTTCCCCATTAGCCACATAGATAAATTGCCTTGCCCAAATAGGCAAACCACCCAAAAGTTGGCTCTCCTTCAAACAAAGTAAATATCTTTTGAAAAAACAATGCACAGTCAAGTTGCATGCAAAACTCGTCCAAAACACGTTGCATGCAAAACTCGTCCAAAACATAACTAAACAAGCTTCATTACACAAACTGTCAACTATCAATTGAGAGCATATAATAAAGCCATGCAAAGCCGACTCCAAAAGGAGGGCTAGGTTGTTTGTACCTGAGCACCAGATGTGGTGTAGCCATCTACACAATATCCACTTTCTTCAAAGCCTGCACCTCTTTGTCTCTCTTGAACAAACCTCAGTCTTTCTCACCAATGGAAACATGTATCTTGGTGCTTCTATCTTCACTTCCTCATAAAAATCATGGAGTGTACAATCAAATGGCAACACAGTGCCCTCCGGGATGGATACATAGTCCGCTAAAATCTCTAGAGCTAAAATTTAAACCTATAATATCAATATGAATTAATTAATGGAGGCAAGAGAAAGATTTTGGTTTCCTCTAAAAATATTTATTTTAATGCCAATTCAATTAAGTCATTTGTGGTCCCAAGGGTTACCACTTCTATGAATTTCCCTAACCTTGATTAAGCTTTAAAATCTAGCTATGATTATATGCCACTATGGTTCAAGATCTCCTAGTCAAAAAATTACCAAACTTACCTAAGGTTCAATGCTCATTTTTCCAAGTTTCAAGGCTTATATCCTAGGTCAAATCCCACTCATAAAGTGCTAAGGAATCTCAAGGAAAACCTAAGGGTGACTACTTAATTTACAAAAAGGTCAAAGTTATAGCTAAGGATGTCAAAAGGCCATCTAAGGTTAAAGTACAAGCACCAATGCTTAAATACTATTTTCTAATTTTTAAAAATTATAAAAACCCAGATAATTAAAAAATACAATTGAAAGGGTTTATTTACATTAAAATCATCTTCCATTTATTAAAGGCGATTCGCTTACTACAGTGAAGAGATAAAGCCAATTTTAAGAATATCTAGGTGCCAGAGTGTGAATAGGTTTTGAGTAAAAATCATTTTCCCATGTTTGGATATTCTCAATGAAGAAGAGATTTAAATAAATGGTCATTCAAAAATAAATGATTTAAAACATCAAGGAAGGGACATGCACTTGCCTATTTTCAATAATTTAAAATATGAAAGGTGTAGACCTACTTGAATAATAGCTTGGCTTGACGTTGTTGCACTCCACGTTAAAGAAAGGGACATGTACTTGCCTATTTTCAAAATTTTAAAATATGAAAAGTGTAGATCTACTTGAATAATTGCTTGGTTTGATGTTGTTACACTACAGGTTAAAGAAAATCACTCCCAATCTCTTCAAAAATCTACACCTACTTCGAGCATCCTTTATCCTTAATCATTTGGGATTCAAAGGTATAAACTCTTGATTCCACCTTTATATATTCTCAATTTAAATCTAATTTATCAATATTAATACTAGGTCCTTGATCTCATTTATTAAAGGTCAACCAACCTTAAACTTAGAGCAACTAGATCGTGTAACAATACATCTAATTCTATAAATTGTTCTTTCTATCATTTCTTTTTATAGATTCTTTTAGAAACTTTAACCATCTTAGCATCTTTTTAAGAGTATGCAACATTTTGAAGTGGAACATAGAAAGAGAATTCACCCGTTGCATGTGCTTATCAATATTGATGGTAAATTTAGTTGAGCTTCAAAATCTTGAGAGCATGAATTGTAGCCATCAATTCTTTCTCATAGATGCCTCTACTCAGCTGCTCCGGTAGTTTGTAGCTCAAGGCTCTCATGAGAATTGCATGGTTGTCTTAACTAAAGACAACCCCAATGCATGGTTGCAAGATAACCCTATCGACAACTCTTTAAACTGTATGGTTTTCAACCTCTCCACGTTCACATGTCCAATTCTTTTGTGCAAAATCTCCTTTTGTCCAATTCTTTTGTATCCAAAACTAGTGCCTAGTCTTGTTGCATTAAATCTAATGAGATTCCCCCCCCCCCCCAATTTAAAAAAAAAAATCTATATATGGATTCCTAACACATTGATCTTGATTTCCTTAGAAACACAAGACCCAATTGTGCCAAGTCAAGCTCAAAACCTCACCCTTTTTTTTGGTTGGACAAATTTGTCTCTCATAACCAGTTGGTAGGCTCTGATACCAAAAAGTCATTTTCATTTTTTCCATAGTCCACAAAAGCTTAATTTTCTACTTGACAAAGTTGAGAATCATTAGCATAGTCCACACAAATTATGGGCACTCAATTAGGGATAATAATTAGCTTAATGCTCTATTGATCACACACATAAGTCTTAGCTGAATCTTCACTTTATTAGATGTTTATCTCCACCTCTTCTTCTCCTATAGTATCTCAATCATAACCAACTCACATAAGGCTCACATCATACATACGAGGTGCCCATACACTAAAGTCCATAATTATTATCCATGTAATGGACATTGGCATTATTGATACCTACATGCACACATGGTATAATCTTCTAATGTTATGGGTCCTTGGATTTCTTGATTATAAAGGTAGGACAATATTGGTCTATTGGTATCTTATGTTTCTTAATTTCATGTTAAACCCCACATTCACACTTGAATATCTTATGTGATTTACACATCTTTCCTTATTTCTTGGATTAAAGCATACCAGATTTGATATAATAAAACACTTTTCCCAATGTTTTAAAATAAAAGATATATGCGTCATTCTTGTCCAAATTCAATAAAGTATTGGATGGGTTAAATGCAATGTAAAACTCATGTGTAGATATATTGTATAGTTTTATGTAGGAAAACTTGTTTCTCATTACACCACCATATTTAACACATAGTGTTGAGGTAAGCTGACTATACAATGTTCAAGATAATCTCAATAAGATGTAACTTAATTATACACTGTTCAAGACAATCTCAATAAGATGTAGTGAAAAAAGTCACTAACATAACATAGTGAAAAGGTTCCGTAAAATTTTAGATCCCTCTTAGTCTAATGAGTAAGAGAGCTCCCTATTTGAGAGAATTCCTAAATGTGTATTCATTTTGTATTGACCTAAACCAAAAAATCTACTTATGTCTCAAACACATTTAGAAATTGGCCATTCTAATATAGATTTGACTTTGCCTAGATCTATGTGTATCCCTGTGTAATCCAAAAAGTTATTATATGGTAAAACTCATGTCCATAATATATGAAAGGTGGGTTTAAAGACATCTTTTTTTATTTGGATTTGCCTAGTTTTTGGATGTAAAGTCAAGCATGCAAGACTTTTCCATTTTAGAGCTGAATAATAAATTATCTATATGAGATAGAGTATTTATTCTTTATTATCTTTTTGTTTAACCCTATGTAATCCACACTAGAAAGGAATGTTCTAGAAAAAGGAACCATGGGCATTATCGAGATTAGCATATCTAGTCAACCTGGTCATCCCCTAAGAAGTCATCTAATTGATGTTTTGAGTGTAACCTTGTACACTAAATCAATATAGGAGATTTTATAATGGAGTTTCTATATATCAATTTCTAGGTTCAAGGTTCAAGGTCTTAACAAGTTTAACTATTTTGAAACCATGGCTACTACTAGAATCCACAAAAAATTCACATTTTTTATGCATAAACTATGCTATGGGTTTAACTTAAATTACTGTAAACACAACATTAGATAAACTATGCTATGCTTTTAACTTAAATTAGTGTACACACAACACTACATTAACTAGTAACATAAAAATGCATGGACAAGCCTAGAACTATAGCTCCTCTTAATATCTTTTATGGCTAGATTATCAAGCTCCATAGTTGTAGCTTTCATCTCTCATAAGCACAAGATTTAGAAGTTGTTCCTTCTTTACAGAGCTCAGATTTCACATGTGACTTAGCTTGTCACATTGGTAACACAATCGCAATCTTTATGCACTTTCTATAAACTTGAGATCATATTTCCATGATGTATTTTAACTCTTCCTTTAATTTTGTAGTTGTCTTGGAGGTTGGTTTCTTCCTTTGAAATTACCTTTGTATCCTATCAATTTGGTTGTTGATTTTCCACATCGAAACTTGCCTTCTCAATTTCCTTCTTTAACCTAACTCTTACTTTTGCTTTCAATAGGGGAGAAGCTTTTGTCTTGGTTTTTCTATTACACCCTTCATTCCTCAAAAAATTTGTTCCTTTCCTCACCACATTGTGGAAATTCAATATAGTGCTTGACCTTGTATAGAGTAAAACATCTTCTTGAAGGTTTTCCACATATGTACTTGTTGTTAAAGTCAAGTGCATATGTACTTGTTGTTAAGTTCTTATCTTCCTTTGTTGACAAGTTAAAAAACTCCATCTTCTTTTCTATATGAAATCTAGAGGGAAATATCATTTTTCGACACATTTTTTGAATTCCGTAAGTCATTGATCTAACCCTAGGGTTGTTGCTTGCCAAGATCACTTCCAAAGATTAGTTGCTCCTTTAAGCTAACTAATTACTACTTTCTCCTTGTCCACTTAATCAAACTCTCTAAGGTCAAAATAGTCTTGCAATTCTTGAGGTCTAAGCATCTACTATCTCTTCTTCACTCTTTTTGACCCCATATAAAGCTAAAAGTTGTGCCTTATTAAAACATAGTTTAAGTGCCACATTGGCTATGTCTTCTCTTTCTCACAATATCCTATACACATGATTATTAACATATCCTTTATGTAATTGTCTTTCTTGACAACCTATCATAGGTTTGTTTAAATCTATGCTTTGGTTCTCTACGTCTTTGTTGTTAAGAAAGTTTAAGTTGACCTCTTCTTGTCTAGATTGAGATCCTTCCCATAGTTCTAAGGTGTGAGTCTCCCCTTGTGTTAACCCCATTTTGAGGTTACATAAGTGAGATAGCAACTTGGCATCTCTCCACTACATAAGTGAGATCCTACCCCTAGTTCTCAGGTCCAAGTCTCCCCTTGTGTTAACCCCATTTTGAGGTTAACTTAACATCTCTTTGTTACATAAGAGAGATAGCACAATAAGTGTCATAAAATGGTATTATAAATGTTTTAATCATGAGAATGGCTGGCCATGCCTAAGCCTATGTATCTTGTAGTCATTTAGTTCATCCCTTTTCAAGTTTTTGGGCACCTAAGTGTGAATAAGGGCCAGTTGTATAAATAACAAATTCTCATGATTCAAAGACACAATCCACTTTACAGTGCTAAGTGAATTTAATCTTATCTCCTTAATCTCTTGTGTTTATGCTGTGAGAGAGAGTTGAGAGGAGAGAGAGCTTCATTCTTGGTGCATGTTCCTCTTATGCTTATGTTCATAAGTGTGAGAGTAGAGAGAAGTGAGTGTGCTTGTTCCATGAGAGACACCCTTATGGTGATAACTTGAGGAAGGAGACAAAGGAATGGAGCTAGCCACCACTAGCATAGCATAAGCTTAGATGCTGGCAAGTTCCACATGACGTGTTAAAGTAACCATTATCCATTGCAGCTAGGGAGGGGTAGTGTAGCATGTTACATTTTTATTACCGTTACTACCAAGGACCCACTGGTCTCTTTCTACTCTATTTTCACCCTTTAATATTCTTACAAGTTCCTTTTTCCTAAATATGGCTTCTTTAAGCTACGTGTGTTTGGTTGAGAAGAGGATAACTGGATAAGCTTGTGAGAAGGGAGAGAAAAAGAGAAAAAGAGAAAAAGAAGGGTTGAGAAGAGGATAACTGGATAAGCTTGTGAGAAGGGAGAGAAAAAGAGAAAAAGAAGGGTTATTTTTTTATTGTTTTAGCATTTGAAATGGTTGTTTGCATGGTTTAAGAGTTATAAAAACAAAAAACACAAATCATTTGCATATGTACTTACATGATGAATACTCATCAATCATGCCGTGATTATGCAGTGAACACTCATTTTTAACATTTTTAAAAATCTTCAAAAATTGAAAAAATAATGAGCCATTGATCCTATTGCTTATTACCATTTAAAAACTCATGTTGCAAGGAAAAATCTAGAAATTTTAAACTAGAGAAATTAAGATTTATACCCTCAAAACCATTGATTTTTGGTCGAAACTTGCAAAAACACGTTATCATGATTCTACAGTCTGTAAAATCACACTCATGATTTTTTATCATGCTATAATTCTCTGACAATTCCAATTATTCCAACAACCTCGAGATTGTGTATTAATTGCAACTTATTTCATCTTATCTTATCTGATTATGATCATGAATCACAGATCATGGTTCGTGATCTGGTAATCATGCTCGTGTGAATGCTAACATCACCAATCATGGTGACACATCATCAATAATGCCTTCCAATCACGTCCATGTGATTGATTACCATGTCACTAATCACAATGATCCCACTTAATAATTTAAAAAATAGATATCTAAAACAATTATTATGGGCCTTAAGAGCTCATACATACATTCATTGAACTTGCTTCTATGATCACTATGATTTTGCAAAGAATCACAACCGTGATTCTTGACCTTGAAAAAGAATGTCAATTTAGACCTTAAGTGTCGTTAAAATAAGGGTTCAAGGGTGTTTCTAAGGACACCTTGATACTTAGGGGTAGCTATAAATAGTTGAGAATAAACCAAAAAATTTGCCACCATGATTTTTGGCACGATCATGCCTGAGATTCCCAATCACGTCTGTGAATCTATCAAAATCTAATAAATTGCAAACCTAAGTAATTCTAATTGTGTGCAAATCAAAATTATTACCAATTAAACTAGATGTGGCCAAAACACTAGGTGTCCAAGAAGCCCAAGTAACTACTCTCCAATAGCGACTAAGCCAACATAACGAGCCGACCGAGGTAGAGGTTGATACATTTGGTAAGCTAGTGGAATGAGCATCCCCTCTAGTGCTAACCTTCCAGCGGTCCCTCAAGCCCCTTAACATACCTTTTACCTTGTTCTTTACTTCACTAACACTCTCCCTATGTCAATATAACATAAATCTAAGTGAGAAACTAACTCAATGGGATCTCGCATTAATCCACTAAAATACCAATTGATAGGCTCTCAAGCTAAGGGAGGGATAACCTCTCTATATATATTGCGTACACCCCATTGTACCTAACTTTCGATCTTGGTGTAGAATACTAATTAGTTCGACTAACTTTAATGAAGGTGAGGAGCTCCTAGAGCTTATGAAACCTACTAACATTAATTCTTTTATTTCTCCCTACAAAAGAGCCTTAAATGGATGCTCACACACGGGTGGGTAGAAGCTTAGAATACCCACCAACACCTTCTTCTACATAATAGTAAAACTTACCATCCTTATGGCATTATCAAACTTTTTGATATCATATGTTCACACCTACTATCAACATCATTAGTATATGATTTTGACCAAGTGCACATAGAGTTTCCTTCATTCCCCAAGGAAGAGGATCTACATGCCCTCCACGATTACTTTATCACTATAAAGCCACCACCACGGGGATAAGGATAGGCAAGACAAAGATGAGGACAACACCTACCCCAGTGTTTAGTCCCATTACCTCCTATTAATGTGATATAAGTGATACTAAAAATAAGGAAGACACTAATGCACCATTCACAAAGAGTGACTTCCCTTCTTCCTCTTGTGATTGATCGATTGAGACTCTCAACAAAGTAACGGTTTATGCTCATAACAGTGCATGCATGGAGGGAAATCCTAGATCTAGCCATAGTCATCTCACTATGCAGTTTTTTAAGCTCATTATACTTCTAGTTGATATTCATGATGATTATTTACATAGCTACAACCGCCCAAGGGCATGAAATTTAACCTCAACAATGCCACGCCTCTCAATAGTGGTATCATGTAATGCTACCATAGGGTATGTTGTCTACCATCTTACATGCATACTACTTTTGAGGATATAACTGATACCAACTTCTGGAGGTCGCTCTACTTTCTCTGCAGAACTCTTCACGTCCTCCAAACTAGGAAAAGTCTCTATAAAGAATATCTAGGGTAGCATGCCCTACGAGGTAATAGATTTCAAGAACAGAATCTCCAAGAGGTAAAGGGGATGTTAACCAAATTTTGAGGTTAACTTAGCATCTCTTCCTACATAAGAGAGATAGCACAATAAGTGTCATGAAACGGCACTATAAATGTTGTAATTATGAGAACAACTGGCCATGCACAAGCTTATGTATCTTGTAGTCATTTAGCTCATCTTTTTTCAAGTTTTGGACACCCAAGTGTAAATAAGGGCCAGTTGTATAAATAAAAAATTCTCATAATGCAAAGACACAATCCCCCTTTGTGCTAATTGAGTTTAGTCTTATTTCCTTGCTCTCTTATGTAAAGAAGGAGAAGACATTTTTAATTCTTGTCAACTAGCTTAGTGTTGAGATTGACTCTAAACTAAATGTGTCCCATGATCCTTTTATTTCTAAGTTCTCTGAATGTTTTATGGATGATCTACCTCTTGGTTTACCTAAATCCCATCCAAAAGCTCATAAAACTGAGATAATCCTTGGAGGCTCTCCACCATGTAAAGCTCCTTATCGAGTCCACATGCTTGAGTAGAAAGAGATTCAGAAACAAGTAGAAGAATTGTTAGAGAAAGGACTAATTAGACCCCCATTTGGTGCTCCATTTCTTCTCGTTAAAAAGAAGAATGGGACATATCAAATGTGTATCAATTATTATCGTGCTTTAAATAATATTACTATGAAGAACCGATATATCCAATGCCATCATGAGTGGATGACTTGCTAGATAAGCTCAAAGGAGCACAAGTCTTTAGCAAAATTGATCTCAAGCTAGGTTACATCAAATTCATATGGATGAAGGAGACATTTTCAAGACTGCTTCTAGAACCCAAATTGGTCTACTATGAGTTTTTAGTTATGCCGTTTGGTTTAACTAATGCTTGGGCTACTTTCAACAGAATGATAAATAGAATATTCTTGAAATATTCAAATTTTATTATAGTGTTTTTCGATGATATCTTAGTCTTTAGTAAGGATTTCATCAAGAGCACAAATAACATTTAGAAAAAGTGTTTGTGCACTTGTTTGAGTGAATCAGACTCTAGATTCTACATTAATTTTTGGATCACTATTTTCTCCAACTTAAAATTTCTCCACTTTCTAACCAAAAAAGAATGGATGGATTGAGGTTACCAATATCACTCTCTTGGATCTACTTAGAGCCTTTGTTGCCTGTTTGGGACATCATAGCATAGCGGAGGCTACACTCCAACCCACACACTTTGTCAATCCGTGAATGCAACCCGGTTAGCGCATAGAGGCTATCCCGAATGGGAGAAGATTAGTTAACCACACACTAATGACTTCTAATCCTACTCAATCCTTCTTCAACAATCAAGCAATCAATTGTTGATTCCTTCTCAATCTAACATAATCAATGCATCAAGATTAGGCTACACTTAAGCACAAAAATACAACTTATGCAAAGAATCCAACATGCAAAGAGCTATCACACAAGCCTCAACTACAGATCATTTCATGCACAAGCTTTATCACATTCACTCTACAATTCACAAATCAGATTTTAGCATCAAAACATCATTACGAAATCTAGATTAGCAAGTGTGTAGACCGCAACCTCAAATCATTGAATACATAGAGAATAGAGAGTACAAGATTGAAGCAAGAATGGAGATGGAGAGCCTTGGGAGAGCACATGAGAAGGAGCTATGGAGCAAGCTCTCTCTATGAGCCTCTCAACCAAATGACCAAAGAGTCCTCCTTTAGCTCTCAAATGAGCCACTTTTTATACAAAAACTCTAAAACTCCCAAAAGTTCCCATGTGGGATTATTGTCAAGCCCTCTCCCACATTCATCTACAACTTGGAACTCTTTACAAGAGCCCTAAATGTATTTTTTGTTGCATCCTTGCATTGATCTTCATTCGTCATGCAACATTGCCCAATAACAACCTAATTCATGGGACAAATACATTTAACAACCTAATTCATAGGACAAATACATCCATCTTCTGTAGTTTGCATACAATAATACTCCTTATTCGGCTATAGGTTGACACCTTTCAAGATTATGTATGAAAAAGCTTTGCCTATTCTAGCTACTATAAGACTTTCCCATAAAATCAAAGTTGGCTGATCAATTCATTATCGATTTTAGTCACATTTTGAGTGAGGTAAGACACTCTATTGCACATGCTATATTAAGAGAGAGAACCACAAACATAAATCTATCTTTCTTGAAATTGGAGATTATGTACTTTTGAGAATTGAGAAACGTAGTCAATGTTGAAAAGTTTCCAGCTATTAAGCTTACCCCAAGATTTTATGGACCTTTTAAGGTGATTCATTAAACTAATGATATTGCTTATACTGATTAATATTACCTTCTCATTTGGTAGATTCATAATTAATTTCATGTTAGTTTTCTTAAACCTTTCAGGGGATCACTTCCCACTCATCTTGTATATGAGGGTCCACCTCTTATTGAGAGTGAGGGAGAAGTTTTGATTCAAGATACTATCATTGACTACTACCAGATTACATCGACTCATACTATCATTGACTACTACCATATTATATCGACTCATACTAGAAAATATTTGTTGACTTTTTAAAACATGAATCCCAAGTACGATCAAATGGTCAAAGAAGATCTGGACAAGTTTATTGTTGATATCGAATTGGGTGTCAAGCACACCAACAATTGGGTGTCATTCTCAAAAAGAGAAAAAAGCTTAGAGTGTGTGTTAACCTCAAAAAGGTGAATAATGCCACAATTTCATGATCATTACCCCGCATAATGGAAATAGTCATTAGAGTAGAAGTTGACAACTTCTTAGATAGCTTCTCTAGTTATAACCAAGTGATAATCAACCCAGCTAATCAATGTAAGCTACAGAATGGGGAACCTACATGTACCATGTCATGTCATTTGGTTTTACCAATGCCCCACCACCATCTTCTAATCCTAGATGTGTACAACCTTTAAGGATCTTCTCTTTAGAAGATCCTAGAGGTATTCATCATCGATGACCTATGCATGCACTTCAAGTGGAAGGAGTATTTTTCTCATCTTTGGCTAGTCTTTAAGAGATACATACTCTGTCATATCTTTTTAAGCCCACTCAAATGTCAACTCTAGGTTAAACATGGTGACATCATCTCCAAGAATAGCATTTCCATAGATGAGAACAAGATCCACGTGATCTTAGAGTTTCCACCACCCCATCAATTACAAGATTTGTGTCATCTTAGAGTAGCCATCACCCATCAATTATTATAAGGGGAGTGTAGAGATTCATGGGGCAAGTAGGGTTTTACAAAAGATTCATCTTCTTATATGCCATACCCTTGTATAAGCTATCGATTGTCTTTGAATGGGCATCCATGTGCACATTGACACTTCAGCATTTGCTATTGGACATGCGTTAAACACAATCGGAGAATCATACCATGGACTTCCATGGGACCTTTGCTAATCCGTCAACTCAATGATGTTGAAACTATAAGATCATTGTTGAAAGAAATGATATATGTTGCGAAGTAGTACATGCATTATCTTTTAGCTACCATGAGCTCCCCAATTGACATTTATCCAAGTACATCTCTGCATGTGGAGACCATGGTGGGAAAAAACTAAGTGAAAGCTTGATCCATGATACAACCCATCACTTAGATTCCCTTAACATGTACAAGCAAAATGGATTTTTATCAATGACGACTTCTTCATTCTATGTATAAACCCATCCTTGCCTGTGGGCTATCCCCTTCTACGTTAACCTCCTTTTAAATAAATACCTCAATCTTCTCTCAAGAAAAGTGAATAACTATCAAGGAAATCATACAAAGAGTACAAGAAAGCAAATGAGTTGGAGCTATCACGTGGATGAGAACATACATGGGCACACCTTAATAAGGTCTTCAAACTTCACATGCACATCTTCATGAATATGCATTCACAATAGCTATCACCTACAACAAGCCTCGTTATTGAAAGCCATCCACGTACATCTTTGGATGGGAGTGCCATGGTGAGTGAAAGCATGGTCTATGGTATGACCCATTACTTGGGATCTCCTTTGAATGTGCAAGAACCTCCAAAGATTTTCAAATATTACAACCTCTTCATCTGACCATCACAATAAAAAAACTCATCACTAAGATAAAATAAGCAACCACGAACCCAAAGCTCGAGAGATTTGGGAACCATACACAACCGTGCCAAAAGAACTCGGGACCACCATACATTATCGTGCTAAAAGAACTCAGGACCACCATCAATAATAGGTAATCAAATGCAAGTAAACCTAGCATAAAAACCCACAAAACATGGGCCTCTTTTATTGCTTCCCCCCTTGATTTATAGGCCCACAAAACATGGGCCTCTTTTATTGCTTCCCCCCTTGATTTATAGGCCCAAACCACTAATTACTTTAGAGATGATGCCTCCCATCAAGAATTTATACCCCAACACTACACCACATGTAGCCTCACAACATCAAGAATTTGTATACGAACAATACACCACACGTAGCCTCAACAAGATTTCCTACACTCAACACTCAAGGGCCAATAAATATCTATCTCTAGTAATCCCTGAACACAGGTGGATTGCTCCCATACCTACAAATAAACCTTGCAAGACAACTTGAACGAATACCTCTTTGACCATCCACACATCTCAAATTCCATAGCATCTTCACCACCCGAGCTAGGTGATGTGAGGATGCAGCATCTTCACCACCATTAGGATGGGGGTATGTTAATACTCCCTTTAACATGGTTTCACTTGCCCATTCCATCGTAAGTACCATTTGCTTACAAAAGTTTATATTTTATAAGACAGTGGTGGAATAAATAAAGCAAACGTACCTTGTGCTTAGTAATAAAGACTTTGTGTATATACTCACCTAAGGTTAGAAATAGAGGCATGGGTTATGGTTGGCCAAGTATGAACACTAGAAATAAGGCATAGGTTATGGTGGCCAACCAAGTATGAGCACTAGAAATAAGGCATGGGTTATGGTCAGCCAAGTATGACCACTAGCCATTTGTATATAAGGTAATTTTGACATTAAGTAATACACAATCATTTAATATAATTCTTATGAGCTCTCCCTCTTTTCCCTACTCTCTTGCTTGCTTGTGTTTTATTAGATTCGTGTATGTTAGATGGATGCTAGGTTTGATTGTAGTTTTCTTCTTGCATGAGCTTCCTCCTTCTATCCACCTCTTGTGAGTAACCACCGTGAATGAAACCCTCTTCTCGCCTCCATCTAGGCGGATAGAGCTCTTCCTCCACACCAACATGGCTATGGAAGCTCTCCAGTGTGACAAGGAGTGAGGATGTCAATGGTGGCTAGTAGGAAGTTACTTCTTTGTAGCTCTAAGTCAAACCTCCTAACGACACTTGTTTTAGCAAAGGCAAGGTAAGATCTTAATTTGAATAGCCGATCATGTACCCTACATGCTTATTTTGAGAATAAAAACTTGTTACCGGCACAAGGAAAGATCTTAACTTGAATAGTTGATCATGCACCCTACATGCCTATTTTAAGGACAAAAACTTCTAAGAGTGGATGGATGTCATGTATGGGGTTTTACACCCTTAGTTCTATGACATGATCTTAGACAAAGAGATATTAATCAACCACATACGTGTCTATAACCATAGCTTGAATTAAAATAAGACAATTATACAACCCAAGATAAAGTGTGACAAGACAAAGAGTGTTGGGTGCAATCTCCCCCCTCCCCCAACATGAGAGATGTATTTTAAAAATTAGCCCAAAGACCCAAAGAATGATATGATTCTTTACTAACAATTTTGATCCCATAAGCTGATGCTTTCATGTTGACTAAGCATGTACCACAATAGTATAACTCTTTGTCATAAGTACTATAATTGTTCTCTGCTAGTTTTGACTTGTGACTCTCATAGGCTAAGGGATGCCCGTCTTGTTGCGTTTCCTACATAAGAACTACTCCAATTCCATAACCACGAGCATATTAGTTGTAACTATAAAAACTAGACTACGAAAGTTAGGTAGTTATAACATTGGTGCATGAGTAAGAGCTTCTTTTAAAGCTTCAAAAGATCTATCTTGTCTCTTATTCTAATGAAACTGCTTAGCTTTCTTTAGGAAATTAGTTAATGCGTGTGCAACATAAGAAAAATTATTGAGGAACTTCCTATAGTAGTTGTATAAACCCAAGAAATCCAGAGACAAATAGAAGAAAATTTTGAGAGAGGATTAATCTGACCTAGTAGCTCACCTTATGGAACACCAATACTTTTGGTCACAAGAAGAAGAGTGGAACTTATCGTATGTGTTGCCTATATACAAGATTATAGTAAAGAAGAGTGGAACTTATCGTATGTGTTGCCTATATACAAGATTATAGTAAAGAAGAGATGCCCTATCCCGAGGGTGGATGATGTATATGGGATAAATTGAGAGGGTCCTAAGGTATTAACAAGATTGACCTTAAGTCTAGTAATAACATTGAGTCATCAGTGTTAAGTAGTCTTATTCACGAAACCAACCAACTAGCATGGTCAATGGTCACCCACATGTCTATGAACAATTATAGAGGGATAAGATGTAACATTTTAGGTGTAAAGATAGACTATTGTGGTTCCAAGAGTGAATTATATATATGTGTGTATCTTTATCTATGGTTGTAAAAAGCTTAGGCCCTTGGTTATGAGGTGCCTTAGAGAACACTGTAGAGACATGTTCGTAGAGTCACCTTAGAAGGTGGTAGAATAAAGAGGTCATGGCCTATACACTTGTAACCTTCATCATTTTCTTTATAGTTACTCTTCTAGTGATTCTTCACCTTGGAACTGCCCCCATGTTTGCTATGTGGGCTTGTAGGACTAGAATAGTATCATGATCATCGTCCTTCTTTAGAAAATTATTGTTATTATGTGTTGGTTTTTGTCTTGAAGGAAATTTACTTGACATTTCCTTGCATGTTAATCTATTTATAGGATGTGACAACATGTCACTACACTTCATTTTTAAAATTCTCTTTTAACTGAGAAATAGTAATTCTAAATGTTATGGTTTATTACTCATGATGTGTTATATGTTTTGTTGTTTTAACATTCAAGAAGTGTATGTTATAATCCTTTCCTTCGTGCCATTGGCATAGGTCTGCTTGCTAGTATAGTATAATGAAATCACTCTACACATCTACGAAATACACTTAATAATAAACAAATTTCTATGTGGTACTTATGGCACTATAATGAGGCATAAACCTTAGATATTAATACACCACCCACTTCACTCATGACCACCTACATTATAAAAAAACTCTTCATACATGGAATTCGTGCTTTTTCCCTTCAGCTCCCAAGATGTAAATGCCATGAGGACAAATAAAAAAATTGTATTGTTAACCAAAAGGCCTTAACCTCTTAAAATGAGGGGATAACACTAGGTCCTAGGAGCACATAAAATGTTGTTGATCTCTTCTCTCTTCTCTCCTCTCTCTCTCTCTCTCTCTCTCTCTCTCTCTCTCTCTCTCTCTCTCTGGACATTAATACAAACGTCATTCATTGTGGTGTGTCTCTCTCTCTATCTCTCTGGACATTAATACAAACGTCATTCATCGTGGTCTCTCTCTCTCTCTCTCTCTCTCTCTCTCTCTCTCTCTCTTATTTTCCTTGGGCTCCCAAGGTGCAAGGCCATTAGAAGCAGTCAAAAAGTATAATTGCTAACCAAAGGCCTTTGATCTCTCAAAACGCCTTGGGAGATGTTGCTCTCTCTCTCTCTCTCTCTCTCTCTCCCCCACCCCACCAAATAACAAAAAGAAACAGCAAAAAAGTGGGTATCACATATCTTCATTTTTTTTTCTCTTTCCCTCTCTCCGTTGAAGAAAGGTACCACTTGGATATTTTTTTTTAAAAGTGGGTTCTAGTTGGGAATCTCTCTTGTAAGTGGGAACTTTTTACAAGAAGTGGTTTTTTTAAAAGTTAAATTCTGCAAGTCCATCATATATATGATAACATGATGTATGTGGGTGCAAGGGTGGATACGGTCTCATGTTAAGTGGGTTTTGTTAGCATTAATCCTGCCTCTAGTAAGCTCCAGAAATGCTTAAGTTTTCTTCTTCACGCGGTGTGGTTAGCACCAAGGATGATGCATGCGGGCTGTTCGGGAAGCCTTCTTTGTTCACATCAACATGGGCTGCCAAACAATCTTGCTCGTTGAAAGCGCAAAGTAGGATCGTCTGCCAAAATGGAGTCTCATCTCAGCATGCACACGGTATATTTTCTGTTTCTTTTGAATCTTGTGTGTGTGTGTGTGTGTGTGTGTGTGTGTTTTCTCTTTCAAGGCTTAGTGCGTGTGCCTGTGTGTGTGTGTGTGTGTGTGTTTTCTCTTTCAATTGTGTGTCTCCTGATTGAAGGTTTAGTGTGTGTGTGTATGTGTATGTGTGTGTGTGTGTGGGGTTCGAGTTGTAGTGCGTTCAAAACTGCCTTTATGCATGCAGGGAAGAAAAGTCTATTGCATTTCTTGCACATCGATGATTTCGACAAGAAGACCATTATGCATATCCTCGAAAGAGCCATTGAGGTTAAGTCCTTATTGAAATCGGGTGACAGATCCTTTCAGCCTTTCAAGGGTAAATCTATGGCCATGATCTTCACAAAACCTTCCATGCGGACGCGGGTCTCTTTTGAAACCGGATTTTACCTATTGGGCGGTCATGCCATCTATCTAGGTCCTGATGACATTCAGATGGGAAAAAGAGAAGAGACCCGCGATATCTCAAGAGTGCTGTCAGGTTACAATGATCTCATCATGGGTCGTGTATTTTCTCACCAGGTATCATTTCATGTCAATGTACATGCCACTTGTTTCATTGTGAAGTGCAAAATGAGTGCTTTTTCATGCTTTTTTGCTCCTTACCTATAGGACATCCTTGATCTAGCCAAATTTTCAAGTGTTCCGGTTATCAATGGACTCACGGATTATAATCATCCATGCCAAATCATGGCTGATGCCCTCACCATCATGGAACATGGAGGCAGACTTGAGGGTGTAAAAGTAAGTGCAGGAGTTCTCCTTTAGGAAAATAAAACTAAAATTATGCTTTTCTTTTCTCCTTTTCAGGATTTAGGGATCTACACATGATGTTCATTTTTTCCCTCTTTTCCAATAACAAACTCATTTCATTCATTAAAGATAAAAAACATCCAAAAGAGGAGAGGATTTTCCCATGGCGCTTCGCTTTTAAAAGAAGACTACATCCTGAGGGGAAGGTTGCAACTGTCACAAGCAGTAAATTTCAAAGTATAAAAATAAGCAAGATGGGTTTTTTTTGATAACTTGTTTCACATGATTGATGTCATGCTTGTAAGATTGAACTGTCTTTGGGCATGAACATGTCTTGCTGAGATTTATTGCGCCCCACACTGATGTATGGGCCCTCTTTCTGGGGAGAGGAGGCATGGAGAAGGATAGAGAGGCTGCAGGTTATGATGCTCTCAGGAAGGATCAGGAGTAAGCAGTCCATGCCACATGAGATTGTTCTAGCAGAGTTTGGAGCAGCTCCCCTGTCATAGATGCCTTCCTATTCTAGACTATCACCTACATCCACCCTCTACATACACTTGACAGAGACGGTCTTCCATGAATGGCTCGAGTCCTCCAGACAGTTGGATCAAGATGAGCAGAGTAGATCTTGGTACTGATCGGATTCCCGGTGGTTTGCCTGACACGGTCTTCAGATGGATTGTCTCCGCCCCTTTGAGTAAAACCTCCACTCCCTGGTCCTTGATCTCTCCGGGCAACAGATCAATTGCCTTATTCAGTTGGATCTGACACGCTTTCTACAAAACTCCAGTTTTACAGACTCAGCTTCCAGAGAGTCGGAGTCAGCGTGATGCCTCTCAGACCTCTGTCACACTTTTTGGGTTCCCATCCATCAACTACAGAGGCTGTCACCCATGCTCAGCAGGAGCAGGGAGAGGATACAAGTTACTGCTCACATTCATGAGCACACGATCTTCTGGCCTGGCACACCCGGGGTGTTATGAGAGAGAGAGAGAGAGAGAGAGAGAGAGAGAGAGCCAGACCCCTTCGAGCCCAGAGAACTTGGCCATCCACTTGCCAGCTGCAGATCCAGGGTATCCTTTGACATGGAGAGCTCGCATAACAGGGGCGAGACTTCACGGCCACCCTTCATATGGTTATGGAGGAGGATGGCATCATTGAACTTTTGCACTACCTTCTTTATTATTCATATTAGCACCGTGTATTAGGCCCTAGGGCTACATGTACTAACCCTTCATATGGTTATGGAGGAGGATGGTATCATTGAACTTTTGCACTACCTTCTTTATTATTCGTATTAGCACCGTGTATCAGCCCCTAGGGCTACATGTACTAACCCCCATTGAGACATGCTTTTTATTTTTCTTCAATGATTCCACATTTCTCATGGATATATTCATAGACTCTTTGATCATCCCTCTCTCTCTATCTCTCTCTCACTACTTTTTTGGTCTCACAGACTCTTTGAAAGAGAAAGAGATCAATCCAAATGCAGTGAGCTAAACGCCCAAGACCCATTGGTCTGAGGAGATGCTCCACGAGACAGCTTCAGGTCTGAGAGATTTTCCAGACACAGGGGTGCCCCTCCATAAGCAGTGCACGTGGAGAGCCTCTATACAGTCATAGATGTTGAGGATTATATATATATTTACACACATACAGAGCAATCCAGTTGAAATGAGCTAGACGCCAGAGACCCTTTGGTTTGAGGAGATGCTCTACCAGACAGCTTTAGATCTGAGAGATCCTCCAGAGACACAGGAGTACTCCTCCATAGGCAGTGGACGTGGAGAGCCTCTATACAGTCGCGAGGACGCACTTTGATCCCCTCACATTGTATCATTGTAGCTTTGTACCACCAGCACTTACACGGCTGTTTTTTTTTTAACTTTCAGCTCTAGTTGGGGTTTTTATGTTTATTTCCATGATTTAGTCACTTGATGGACACATTGTAACACTTTTGGTCTAAGAGACCCTTTGGTCTTTTGTAGACGTTAATAGAACTTTCTTTTTTTCTTTCTCTTAGTCCCACAGGTCATATTTGGCCTCTGGGGACGTTCTCTCTCTCTCTCTCTCTCTCTCTCTCTCTCTCTCGGGCCATATTCGCGTCCTAGAGGAGTCCTAAGTGGGCAGGCTTTCTCCATTCTACGTGCCACGTGCCCCCAACCCAGAGCACTGAGGATCTCCTCTACAGAGATAGATCCATGGAATTCTCCGATGACATGCCATGCCTTAACCATAGCCACATTTGTCTTGTTTCAGTTTTCAGTTTTCACGCCCTTTTTTAAAGTTTTTCCATGGCACTGTATACCCATGGTATCATTGTCCTATTCATGGTCTCATAGGCCCTTCGGGTCTTTTGTAGATGTTAATATCTCTCTCTCTCTCTCTCTCTCTCTCTCTCTCTCTCATGCATCCTCATCCTAAGTCCCACATATGCACCACCTTTGCTGCAGGTTGTATGCTAACATGGCCTAAAGATGTTTATAGAATGTTTACAGGTTGTATATATTGGTGATGGAAACAATATTGTACATTCTTGGTTGCGTTTGGCAGCTGTGGTTCCGATCCATTTTGTGTGCGCTTGTCCCAAGGGTTTTGAGCCTGATCAAGGCACAGTGGAAAGAGTTAGGAGTACTGGTGTAAGCAAAATTGAAATAGTGCATGACCCAAAAGAAGCTGTTGTTGGTGCGCATTTTGTATACTCAGATGTATGGACAAGCATGGGACAGAAAGATGAAGCTGCACATAGAATGCAGAGATTCAAGGGTTTTCAGGTACTTTCATTGACCTAACAAGTTCACTTCTGAGGCAGATGGAAACTTGAAATTAATAGTTGAAATGCTAAAAGTTTTTTTTAGTGGATTATATGTATGTGGGTATGCATGGTTGATGTATGTATGCATGGATGGATGGATGGATGGATGCATAGTTGGATGATGTATGCATGGATGGTTGTCTAGCGGGGTCTATGTACATTTATACGCATGTATGCATATGTGGTGGGTGGCTGGGGGAGGGTGCGTGCGTTCGTATGCGCGGCCTGTTCAAAGGGTGGGGGATCTCTGGAAAGATCCAAAAAACGTTTTACCATTTCATGTATTCTCTGCTGACATTCTTCAACCTTGGGCAGGTGGATGAGGCGTTGATGTCACTGGCAGGTTCTCAAGCTTATTTCATGCATTGTCTTCCAGCCGAACGTGGAGTTGAAGTTACAGATGGAGTTGTAGAGGCACCAAATTCTATTGTTTTCCCACAAGCTGAGAATCGTTTGCATGCTCAAAATGCCATCATGCTTCATGTATTGGGCCTTTGAGCAATTTTAAAAGCTTTACCAAAGGCAGTGTGCTAAGGGAAATGTACCAAGAGTTACAAAACTGTGTAGTGTTTAGAGTTTCATTATTTCTAGTCAGCTTTCTGTTCTTTTGGAAGGGTCGTTGTAATACCTTATGGGTAAGTTTCTGGTTTGCATCTTTTGCTTATGGGAAATGCTGGGTCAAATGGGTTCTCTGACACTACTGCGGATGTACGTGATTGCCACATCATGGACTACGAACGAAAGTTTGATGGGCAGCACAGACTTGAAAGAAATTGGAGATGCAATACTGGCTCGTGCATACAGTTCAAGGTGGCCATGCACATGCTGCTAGACACAAGTAATTGCTGCCCCGTAGTTAACATGATCTATCGGCTTTCGTAATCTCAGCCATTAAAGTACCAGCCCTTCTTTGCTTGCCCTGTAGTTAACATGATCTAGTTTTAAAAAAGGGCTCTTAATGTAACATTGTTTTGTTAGTCATTGACATTGGGTGATCTATGGGTTGTTTCAGTTTTAAACTTGAACATAACATTCTATGTATGTCTGCAAAATCTTGAAGTCTTCAGCCTTGATAGACTCCATGATAAATTCCTTCTTAGTACATTTGATTGTTTGGATATGGAAGCCACCATAGTGCATTAGAAGATCCTTTTGTGTGAGAATCTGCTCTTGTCCTTGCTACATGCAGGTTGACAGTGTTTTTGGAGGCTAAATATTTGCCTGCTTTCTTCCCACTGTTGTGCCTGTACGAGCTTTTATAATGGAATCCTATTTTTGTCTCTAGGCTGATTCTCAATACTAAAGAGAGAGCCCAAAAAGGTATTGAACCTAATCTCCTGAATATCTTCTTTGGATGACCTTGGATGGTAAAAGATCCCTTCTCCATCTACGTTCCATTTTTGGTTTTTTTAGCAATTAGTGCATGCGTGCGTGTGTGAGCACACATACATGTATATGCAAATTTGAAAAATCTTTCCCTGTACATTTGAAATGATAGCTAACTTGCACTTTTTAAAAAAAGAAACAGCATAACACCTTGCTTGCTGGTATTTAGAAAAGTTAAATCTTGTGTTCTTATTCAACTTTGTTGCTTCAAGTACGACGAATATGAAACACCTCTACTCTTTGTTTAGTGTCTTCCAATTCACTTGCATGGTTGTGTTGTCTACTCGCTACACTCCGTTAATCCTTCTTCATCCCTTATATTTTCTAAGGTCATGTCCTTGCAATGTTCTCTAATGGATATTATCTAGTCTTGCTTGTTTCTGCTTTTGAACATCTCAAGATCCTTTGTGTGGTTTCGAGCATCATCGTATTCACCTCTTAAGCATACTACAAGGGGAATGGTTGAAACTTCTTGTTCTAGTTTATGTTTTATACTTGTTTTCATTTGGAAAGTATGCTTGTATGTCATTAATGATTTGGAAAGTATGCTTGATTTAGGGACTATGTGGATACATTGCACAAACGAGTACATGCAAAGCTTCTATTATTTTAATGGACATTTCATTTTAAGTGGTGGTTCATGTCGTAATGTTTTTAAAGCTTAATGTGGAACCAATTTCTTTTCCCATGAGCTATGTATGTATGTGGTTGTGGTTGTCCTAATAACAACTTGTGGATAAAGTCTCATATGATCAACTCGGGTTTTACTTGGGGTCATATGTTGCACTTGCAAGGAATAAAAAGTAAACATTCAACTATATATTTTAGATACAACATTTAAAATTTTGTATGTAGACCAATTAGTGAGGTATTGGTATCTCAAAGCTTGAGCTCAAGGTCAATTGCAATTGTGGATGTGAGTGCCATGTAATATACTTGAAAAGTATTGGTATATGTAAATGTTTTACGTGATATTCGATACAATAGCGGTTTTT
Source organism: Cibotium barometz (assembly GCF_041138505.1). NCBI lineage: Eukaryota > Viridiplantae > Streptophyta > Polypodiopsida > Cyatheales > Cibotiaceae > Cibotium > Cibotium barometz. The sequence continues at coordinate 28,843,360 of NC_141082.1, forward strand.
GAAGATGATATGCATTCATTCATTGCATGTCAACTATTAGTGACAAAAGATATGCATCATCATGTGAGTTATACATAGTGCTTCTTTCACTAATCTCAATATTTAGTAGTTTTCTTTGAGCAATAAAGTAGTTCTTTTGCTTTCAAAATTGTGACGTAATATTGATTTCCCCATCATTACACTAAGAATAGAGACTCATGCCTACAATTCTTTGACATAGTGTTTGGAGAAAATGATAGTAGGGGCTTGTGTAATCTAGAGTGCATTGCATTTATTTAGGTTGTGTGGATACTATCATGCATGGTCCCTCCTTGAAATCTATCTTTGGTGCTTTAGTACCTTCTTTAAGTTGTAGTTATGCATGGGAAGATGGGGCTAGTCTTAACAAAACTTAATGGTTGAGAGTCAATAGAGGATCGGGAAGAGTTGGATGAGAAGAAAGAATTCTTCTCATCCAAGTCCAATAGACAAGTTTGAGGTGCTCATGTGGCTTGTAAATAAGGTTTTTGGCAGAGTAAAGGATCCATTTATGTAGTGATGATGAATTAATGAGATCAAAGCTCTAACAAACAAACCTTGAATTTCACAAAGGGGGTTGCAATAAAGTTTTTGGCATGGAGTATCACAACAAAAAAAGTGCCATTATGTGGCGATAATCAATCCATTAAAGTAATCTAATGGAAGACTAATTAAGATATTGGAATAAATGTTTTACCAATAAAAATAGTTTGGCATAAATAGATGTGTTGCTTCTTCTCCTCCTATTCACCCTCCTCCTTATCCTTATCCTTCTCCTCACTCCTCCTCCACCAAATCTACATCGTCTCTCTTCACAATTTTAGTAATTCTTTTTCTCTTTGCATTTTTACATTAAAAACTCATACCTTTCCTTGAAAGGAAAAGGGTTATGGTAGTAGGCCCAACATTTCACAATCCATATTATCTTTTCACCATCCAATCTCTATTTGTGTGGAGTTGTTTAAGATACCAAGCTAATGTAGGGGAGATGTGTGTTTATTGTCATAGCTTAGTAGAGGTTGTGTTCATGCTTTTCTTTACATGCTTAACTATGTAACATTTTTTGAATTTTTAGACATAGGTGCACCCACTTGGTAAAGCGCTCTAACATCTTTTTCATTTCCTTTTTTTGAATTCCAAGACGTAGGTGCACCCACTTGGTAAAGCTCTCTAACATCTTTTCCAATTCCTTGTTTCAACACAAATAACATTTTAATAATCATTCTAGAATGCATAGGTAGTGAGGATTCAATTTTTGGGTCACCATGAGTAGAATTACAATAGTATTAGATGTCATGCCTTATGTTGATTTCAATTGTGGGATTGGGCAACCCTTGGTCAAGATGTGCCCATGTGTGTGGATGTCATGCTATCTATGTTTATGTCCATGATGTCATGTCATGTTGATGTAATCATCTTTAGCCACCAATGATGTAGGCTAAGTGATGTATATGTGTGTCTCCATTAAGGGGGGACAAATGTCAAGTCTATGTATATCACATTACCTTCTTGGGATGAGACCCATTTGGGCACCAAGGGGGGGTGTTGAAATATGGTGCCCATCATGTTATGTATGGGACACATGTATGTGGGAGCAAGATAGATGGAGCCTAGGATGCTATGAAATTGAAAGGGTTGCAAGCTAAGGTTATTAGAGGATGTGAATGAATGAATATAAAAGGTAGTCAATGGTCAAAAAGTAGGCATATGCTTTATCTTCCACACCCATGATGATAATTGATGGAGTGATCCTCAACTATTACTTTCTTCTTCTTCTTTACAAGTTCTTGGGTCTCTTGGCTGCTTTTGCTACTAGATCATCAAGTCCCAGATCTTTTACATCCACGATGACAACTGTGCTGCTTCAAATTTAGCCCCTTTATGAACCATTTTCCTGTCAATTCTTCAAAGGGTCTGTTGGCTTCATCTAGTCTCTTCCTTAGAGATTTCAATTTTACCCCACATAAGCCTTAATATCCATATCTTCTTGCTCTAGATCCCTTATGATTGTGTTTGTAAGCTAACCTGAGGTCTTGACTTTTTGGAACCTCTTCAAAATTGCATTCCTCAGTTTCCATGTTAAAGTGGTCATCATAAAATTTTGTGAGAACCACTCCATTGGCACATCACCAAAGGCGGCTATACAAGTTGGTCTCTCTTCAGTTCTTCTAGCCTTAGACCAAACTTTCCATGCTTGCTCAAACTTTTAGACATTGATGTATGGATCCTTTGTATATTGGGAACTATTAACGGCTAGATTTGTTTGCCATTTTGATGCCTTGTTCAAGTTCCTCTTCTTGGAATAGCTCTTAGAATCCCAAGTACTCCTACTGATGTATGGATCCTCTGTATGTTGGGAACTATTTATTGGCTAGATTTGTTTGCCATTTTGATGCCTTGTTCCGGTTCCTCTTCTATCCCAAGTACTTCTACTATCGTTGCTCCTCTTGTTTGCAGCTATGCTTGTTATTCTTGAGCTTCTTCTTGATTTTGCACTAGTTCTTGCACTAGTCACTACTTCTCAAGCTCCTAATGGTGCTTCTCTCTACACCACATTTCTTCTAAAATATTCAGCTTTAGCACTGATACTTCTCTCTAATTCAGCACCTTGGATGCTTCTCTGATGGTAGCGCCTGTGTCCCCAATAGGCGGGGGTCAAGTAGCATAAAAAATAGATGTGTGCTGATGAGTAGGATGGATCCATAATGCTTGGATGCCCAACATACATGATCACCAGTGTGTGGTCTAATGCAGACACTCATGTAGAGAAGTACATTGACGATAGATTACTGAAAGAGCCTAAGAAGATACAGTGAAAGAAGATTACATAGTTAAAGCAGATGTACATGACTGTACTATTAGCTGTAAGACAAGATTGTAAGAGATATACTATAGATTATTGTATCAGAATACATTAGTGAGTGAGTGTGCATTTCTCCCTGTTACCTAAATACTTATTATTTAGTAACTATCTACTCACTCAACTCAACCATGTCTAGGTGAGCACAGATCGCTTATACTTATGTGCCTATCTCTTTGAGACCATCTAGACTCTTAACTCTATAATAGTGTGTCATTAATTTGATGTCTAAATGGGCCCTACAACTCAAGAACAGTGTGTCCTCAGTTTGATGTCTAGCACTCACTAATGTGGTCACATAGCCTCACCATGGAAGCTCTTGATCCTGGTGCTAGGATGATTTAGAAACTTTAAATCATCAACTTTGTGCTTAACTCTAAACATGAATTAAACAAGTCTTTGTTGATAAACACCTTAAGATGCAAAGCAACATTGTGGATACTCTACATCTCCAAGCTTTGGCTATTGTGTTCTCAACTATCTTATCAAGACATGGGTAGGGTCCCCATGTAAAATAGTTCTACATGAGGAAGAGGGGTAGGGTCCTGGGGTGGGGTCCCCATGTAAAATAATTCTACATGGGGAAAAACATGGGGTAGGGTCTCCATGTAAAATAGTTCTACATGGGAAAGGTTATTGTTTTTCAATGAAAAGAGTAGGTTTAACTTTATCAAGTTATTAGCGCAACATGTAGCCAATATAGTCCTTCATCCTCCACAAGGCTACTAAATAGTGTTTAACTTGATCACACATGAAAAGAGGGGTTGATTTGGACCAATCATTCCTTGATCACACATGTTGTTTTAGCTTAGCCAAAATAAATGTGACATCAAATCATATTGATTGAGGGGATCTAGAGATGATCGCCTTTGGATGCATAAAATAAAGGGCATTTAGGGTCTGTATACCTTAATTGGTTGTGAGTTATAGTCACACAACTTTAAAAATTGATTCTATGCAAGTTCCTATCACCCACACATCTTTAAGAACCACTAGATAATACAAACACAGAGATGTCATTGCCTATGGCTTGGCCACGAGGTTTCTCATTAGTTCTTATTAGGTTTCTCCAACTTACATTTTAAGAAGCATTAGATAACACATACACAAAGAGACTCCATTGCTTATGGCTTGGACGTGGGCTTTCTCACTAGTTTGTATAAAGGTCAACATACTTAACTTATGAAACACTCTTTGGGTGTGTGTTCATATACATTATCATATCATAATTGTGTGCAAATCTTAATTAGACCAATTATTGAGTTGAGAACAAATTATATCTAGAATAGTTATACCCATTAAATCCTAGTTAAAAAGGAGAAAAAAGAAAAGTCCATTGTGTATGTGTATGTGCATGTGCATGTGTGTGTGTGTGTGTGTGTGTGTGTGTGTGTGTGTGTGTGTGTGTGTGTGTGTGAGAGAGAGAGAGAGAGAGAGAGAGAGAGAGAGAGAGAGAGAGAGAGTTTTAAAGTCACAACTAAGCAAGTGGACCACATATGATCAATTTAAAAACTTGACAATTTAAAGAGTTACGAGACTTGAATCTATAATCTCTTAAATAAAGGCTTCAACACATTTTATTCATATAACACTCTAGGTGTGTGTCTACATACATTATAATTTAAAGATTATGTGCCAAACTTAAATAAGCAAACTATTGAGTCGGCTACAAATTGCAATTATAGTGGCTATTTTCATTAACACAAATAGTAGAAGGGGTACGCAGAAAGCAATGTCAAATGCTAGAGATGAGAGAGAGAGAGATGACTCTTTTAACATCATAGCCAAGATGTGGACAACATACGATCATAGCACACGTTATCCATATGACAATAGGAAAGTTTCATAGCCAAGGAAAATTTAATGAGTTAATTTAGGACTCAAAGAAAATGAAGGACTTAAGCAATGATCTTTTAAATAGAAGCTTCAAATGTAAGACAATGCACATGCCAATAACTATGTACCATGCTTAATATTTAAGGTAATTCTATTGGCAAATCAACAAAGGTACATCAAAAACATAAGAAAAAAGGAAAGAAGAGCAAAAAGGTAAGCATAATTCTCACTAATCACATAATGATGTGAAATCAAATCACATCATAATTCTCACTAATAATCACATAATGATTGAGGGAATCTAGAGATGATCGTCTTTGGATGATGCATAAACTATAGGGTCCGTATACCTTAATTGGTTGTGAGTTATAGTCGCACAACTTTAACAATTGATCCTATGCAAGTTCCTATCACCCCACCAAATAATACAAACAAAAGAGATGCCATTGCCTATGGTGGCAGGCCATGGGGTTTCCCATTTGTTCTTATTAACTTCCAGTAACTTATATTTTAAGAAGCACTAGATAATACATACACAAAGAGACTCCATTGCATGTGGCTTGGCCACAAGCTTTCTCGATAGTTTGTATAAAGTTAAACATAATTTATTGATGAAACACTCTTTGGGTGTGTGTTCATGTACTTTATAATATTGTAATTGTCTTGCAAAGCTTAATTAATACAAATATTTAGTTGGGTACAAACTCTAGCTAGAATAGTTGTTTCCAGAAAATGCTAGCAAAAAAGGTGAGCAAATCAAAGTCCACTATGTGTGTGCATGTGTGTGTGTGTGTGTGTGTGTGTGTGTGTGTGTGTGTGTGTGTGTGTGAGAGAGAGAGAGAGAGAGAGAGAGAGAGAGAGAGAGAGTTAAAATCACCGCTAAGAAAGTGGACCACATATGATCAATTTGACTACATGAAAGTTTAAAGAGTTATGGGACTTGAATCTATAAGCTCACAAACAAAGGCTTGAATACACCTTACTCACATAACACTCTAGGTGTGTGTTTGTATACATTATAATTTGAAGATTGTGTGCCAAACTTAATGTTAGATATCCGTAACGCCGCTACGGGCGTTACCACAGGAGGGGACGGCCTGAGTCTCACCACCCAGCCATAGAGGAAGAATGAGGATTGCCCCTCATCCCCTAGGCTATATAGTGTGTGGCCTGCCGTCCACACTAGCCTGGCCGCCCATGACTCCGCATCGGCGTCCTCTCCCACTGAACCCCGGACATGGCCATCCGGTCTGCCGTTGGTCACAGGCATTACAGCCTACGTGACATTACCCCCCCTTAAGAAGAGTTTTCGTCCTCGAAAACAAACTGGGGAAACCTTTTGGAAATTGCACTACAGCGTTCCTAGGTAGCTACCCCTATCTGTCCAGCTCTGAGCATATCATTCATATCTTCAAGGAAATCCTTGACAGATTGAATCTTCTCCTTTTCTAGGCCTACAGCCATCGGAGATCTCAGCTGGAATCCATACATTAACATGAATGGTGTAAATCCAGTCGTTGAATGTTTGGAGCTGTTATAGGCAAACTCCAATAAGGGCAAGTACTTTTCCCAATTTGATTGCTTCTTACTTACATAAGAACGCAACATATCCTCGAGTATTTGGTTAACCCTTTCCGTTTGACCATCAGACTCCGGATGGTCCGCCGTACTCATACTCAGAGTAGTATCTTTTTGAAGACTTCCCTCCAAAAGTGGCTGTTGAACTTTCTATCTCTATCTGACACTATATCTGCGGGCAAGCCATATAGCTTGTAGAGATGTTCAATAAAGAGTTTTGCCAACTCTGGCGTTTTTACCATTTTCTTGGTGGCTAAATTTTGCCATCTTGGTTAACCTATCCACCACCACCTAGACCGAGTCATTCCCTCGACTTGTCGTGGGTAAACCGGTGATGAAATCCATGGAAATGCTTTCCCATTTCCCTTGAGGAATGCTTAAAGGATGGAGCAAGCCCCCAACCTTTAGCCTTTCATGCTTATTGACCTGACACTTATTGCATTGCAGCACATAAGTCTGGACGTCCTTGAACAAACTAGGCCAATAAAATTGTCGTTTGGCTAGTGCATAGGTCTTTTGTATCCCGGGATGACCAGCACTTGGACTATCGTGACTTTCTCTAAGAATGCATGCTCGAAAGTCACCAATAGTTGGTACACACACCCTACCCTTGTAGAGTAAGTACCCGTCGTCAATGGAGTAGTTAGCATACTTCTCCCCCCGACGAAGTTTAGCATCATCCTTTGAAACCGTGTCGGAAAACAAAGGTGATGAAGGGCCTACGTCTGAGCTCTCCGGCTTAAAACTATACCCTGAAGACTCGGCTAGCCTCTCCGGACTAACTCTCGCCTCGCTACCCGCCGCACCTACGGCCAGTCTCTCCGGACTAGCATTACGTGCCGGCGAGGAAGGTGGGCACGGCTGTGACAAAGTGCGTACGCGTACAGCGCGCCAGACCCCTGTAAAGACAGGATCATGCTCACACAAGCCACGGAGTGATTCCAAGAACTCATTCTTGAAAACCGTAAAGCTTAATTCATTAATTTGTGGCATGCGGCTAAGCGCATTCGCCACAACATTATATTTACCCCTTTGGTAGCGAATCTGAAGGTCAAACTCCTGTAGGAGCTCTGCCCATCGAGCTTTCCGACCTTTCAACTTGTTTTGACTCGAAAGTCATGTCAGGCTTTCGTGATCCGTACGTACTTCAAAAGTGGCACCATATAAATAGTGTCTTCACTTTTTAAGTGCATGTACGATGGCCAGTAACTCCCGCTCGTAAGCCGAGTAGTTACGCTGAGCCCTATCTAATTTCTTGCTCTCAAATGCAACAGGGCGTCCCCTTTGCAAAAGCACGGCTCCAATGGCCTCACCACTAACATCTGTCTCCAAGACAAACGGCTCAGTAGGGTCAACTATAGTCAAAACAGGTACAGCTGTTATGGCTACCTTAAGTTTTTTGAAGCTCTTTTGTTGGTCTCCTTCCCAACATATATTCTTTGTTTTTGTGCGCAATTGATCCGTCAACGGGACTGCGATCTTCGCGTAGTCCTTTACATACTGTCGGTAAAACCCTGACATGCCAAGAAAAATCTGTAGTTCTTCGAGATTTTTCGAGGCTAGCCACTTGAGAATAGCTTCCACTTTCTCACTTTCCATCCGCGTACCATGGGTGGATATAATGTGGTCCAACTAGTGAATTTCTCTTTCAAAAAATTCACATTTGCTCTCCTTCGCAAATAGCTTGTGTTGTCGCAATAACTGGAACACTAATCGCAAATGTGCCAAGTGTTCTTTACGCGTTTTGCTGTACACAAGAATATCATCTAGGAAAACTACTACGAATTTTTCTAAGTATGGATGTAAAACACTGTCCATCAGCGTCATAAAAGTCATTGGAGCATTGGTTAGCCCAAACGGCATAACCAAAAACTCAAAGTGACCGAATCGTGTCCTGAATGCTGTCTTCGCAACATCCTCGACCTTAATTCTAACCTGATGATACCCAGATCTCAGGTCTATCTTAGAGAAATATTTCGACCCATAGAGTTGATCAAACAACTCGTCCATACATGGCATAGGGTACTTATTCTTAATCATGACTTGATTAAGAGCTCGATAATCTATGCACATGCGCATAGAACCGTCTTTCTTCTTTACCAGAAGAATCGGTGATGCCCAAGGACTCGAACTAGGGCGAATAAACCCTTTCTCTAAGTATTCGGTGAACTGCTTTTCCACTTCCTGTGCCTCGGAGTGGCTCAACCTATAAGCACGCTTGCTTATTGGTTTGGACCGAGGCATAACTTCGATGCCATGGTCTACTTCCCTTGATGGTGGTAAACCATCTGGAAGCTCTGTGTAGGAAAGACATCTTGAAATTCCTGCAACAATAAACTTTTCAAAGCATCTACGTACTTTGTTTTTAGAGTCTCTTTTGCCTTGGACTTTGTTGTTTCATCATCACATGCATGCTAAACAGGGTTTTCAGAAAACAATGGGTCTCTTCCAAGGCTTTGTTTTCCATGTTTGTCTACGCAAACATTACTTTCAATTTCAGCTACGAAAATAGAATTTACAAGAGGGTAACAAGCGTATACTTGTGCTACCTGGCCATTGCGGACCGCGTGGCATAACTTGAGCGATGATATAAGTGGTGAAAAGGGGACACTACGGTCTCCCTGTAGGGTGATGATATTACCCCCAGACTCAAACTGTAATGTGTTGTGTAAATAACTCCGAACTAGGCTAGGACCGAGGCTATACAGCCACTCCCTGCCTAAGTAAGCATCTGCTCTAGCCAAATGCATGACCTGGAAGTCAAGCACGGCCTCATAGTCCCGCATGATCAAAGGGACTCTCAAGACCACGGTATTCCATACCTTTTTATCATAACCATTGGCCAAACCAACGGTATACTCATGATCACTTGCGGTCTCTTTTAATTTCAACTTCTTAACCAATGAATAGTTCAAAAAGTTATGGCTAGCCCCATCGTCTATAAAGACAGTGACTCTACGGCCATTTATGGTGCCATACATGCGCACCATGTCATGCGGACCAACACTAGGCTGCCATATAGCTGGTGTCACTGAACAAGCGTGACGCTCATCCATTAGGGGAAGGTTGAGGTCTATAGGGGCCCTTTAAGCTGCCATATTATGATTTTAATGACTTTTTGTTAAAACGTTAAGTTTCTTTGACTTTAGATACCTTCTTGTTCTTCAAACAGCTAGAAGTTCGAATTTCAAAGTTTCCCGCCAAAATTGAACTTGAAATCGAGCGAGCAAAACTATATCATGTGACATATCTATGGAAAGAGCTCGACGTGTAGATTTTGGATCTGTAATCTCCGGCAAATTTTGAGCTCATATGTAGAAGTTATGGACGTCCGAAATTTCAAAAACGTTCTCCTCCACTTTTTGGAAATGAAAAGTACAAAAAGGCATCTTCTAGAGAATCTTTTGACCACCTTTAATTACCCAACATTTTTGTAAACATGGCATCACATGATTGGCTCTTTTCCTTAATAACCTTTTAATCACATGGCATCTTAAAGGGCCCCTATAGACCTCAACCTTCCCCTAATGACAATGACTCACCGTAACCTCTCTGAACTCTCCGGCACTGAGAGGTAGCGTCTGCACCGTGTGCAACTGCTTAGAGGATTTACCATCGCTCTTAGGCGCCTTGCCACTAGTGCTTGCTTTTAACTTTGGGCAATCAACCTTGTTGTGCCCCACTTCATTGCAGTTGAAGCAACGATTTTCCTTTTGTGCTTGCAAGTACTGCTCCTTTTTGTGGGTTTCAGAACTTCGTTTTTTCTTGAAGGGTCTTGGTTTTTTAGACCAACGATCCCCTGCTGACTCCCCTCCGTCCTCTCCCCTGTTTTTTCACTACGAAAACCCTTTCTTTTAAACTCGACCCCTTTTTTTTTCTTTATCCACTGATCTCCCTGCCCCATCTCGCCAACCACGACGCTTGATGTCATCATAGATTTGCGCATACTTGATGGCCTGAGAGAGGTCCTTAGGCTGCAAGGGCTCTACATACTCAAGATAATCATTTGTTAGGCCTCGTTTGAAGCCCCTCAATGTTTGGAATGCATCGATTCCCTTCAACTTGAGTATGAGCTCTCTGTAGTCAGGTGAGGGTCTTGTGTTCTATTGAACACTTGTCCCACGCATCCCAACTTCTCTCTTCTTCCTTGCCTAGCAAAAACTTCTTTCGAAACATTGTTTCGAAAGCTGCCCAAGTGGTAAGACTCATCCACCACTTGTATGCCTTGCCAGACAATAAGAAACTAGCCTCTACGGGCTGCACATGACTGCTTACGCAGCTCATGAATGTCTGACCATTTCGCTAAGAACATATTAACAGAATCCTTGTTACGCTCTCGTTCCTCGCCGCCAAAACTAGGCAACTTAAAATCTTTAAGTAACGCCGAGGCTGCCTCTACGGGCGACCTCGCAGGCACTGCGGCCTGTCCTCTCGGGACCACGGGTGAGGCTGCACTGACGCGTGTCGCAGGCGGGCGTCTATCACGAGGAAGAGGAGAAGATGTCGAAATAGCGGACAACACGTCTAGGCGTGTGGAGATGCCCTGCAGCATCGTGACAACGTCATCCTAGACCCTCTGTAAGGTCGTCAATTGCGTGTTAACATATCTAAACATCCCACTAGAGCGCTCCGTCTCCATGAGGATGTCGGCAGGGTCAGTAAGGTACTGGTCAAAGTCGTGGTCTGCCAAGAGGTCATCGTCCCCCTCGGCGACGTTAGTGTCCATATAATCCAGCTCATCGGCGGAGCGGGGTCAACCAGGTCGGCGGCCTCTACGGGCATGCCAAGGTCAAGGGCAGGGTCACGAGACGTGGAAGGCGCCTGCGGGTCACGAGACGTGCCCGGAGAGCGCCCCTCCGAACAGGAGACGGCCTGGCGTCTACGGCCAGCCAACTCGGTCGGGGTAAGGCCCGCGACCGAGGAGAGAAGTCCTGAAAAACCTACCGGACTAGTGGGTGGGGACACACTGGGACGTGCAGACATTTTTATTTACTTGCAATGTAAACAATGCAATAAACCAGAAATACACAACAGTAACAGTAAAAGAAAGAGTAAGAGTAACAAATAAACGTCTGCGATGCAATGATCCACGAAGGTCGACGGCACAAGCAAGTAGTAAACTGAAAAACAAACACACTTAAAAAAACAAGGTAAGAACGTGTTTGTACAAGTTTAGTTACTCGACGCTACGGTCGAGGAGACGGCTTTTGGTTTGCAAACAATTTACAAGGCACAATGGCCTTCGACTACTTGCTCTAGGCACTACAGCCTCGGAATTTCCAGGCGCTAAGGCCGTATGTTTTCTCCTCTAGGTGCACACGTGCAGTGCACACGTGCTGGATGAAATTTCCTCTAGGCGCTACGGCCATAGAAGTGTTCACTAGGCACAACGGCCATAGAACGGCTCTCTCTCGAAGGACTCGGCACTACGGCCGTGGGATTTGTCTCTCTCTTAGCACGCGGTGCTACGGTCGTGTGCGGTGGGTCTCTTTCGTGGAAAACGGGCACTATGGCCACACGGCACGACGACCGTGTTGGGTTTGTTTCGTGGGGTGTACCGTTGTTTTGTGTTTTTTTTTTAAATAACCGGCAAGGGCCGGGCCGGCCCTCGCCGCTTCGGGCGTGGCCGCCCGCCCGGGGAGTGTCCACAACGGGGCCGAGTCTGGCCGCCGCCGCCCGGCTGGCCGCCCCTGGCTAGCGGCCGCCCCGCCGCCTGGCTGGCCTAGTTGGCCGCGCAGGCCGCCGCCTGGCTGGCCTGGCTAGCCTGGCTGGCGTAGCTGATGTCTCACAGCCGAGGACAGAGAAAGCTTAGGCCAGTATGTTTCTTTCTGCACAACGTAGGCCAGTATGTTTTCTCTCTTTACAGTCTACGTTTCTTTTCACCAAAATGAAGCGTCTTTCGCAGACAGCTTCAACGCAAAAGAAAAAAAACGTCTTTCGCATAGTTTCAACGTTTCACTAGGCGACTTTCTCTCTACCAAACGAAATCTTCGCAGACAAGCTTCAATGCAGAGAAAAAAAAATGAGATCTTACCTGCAATTCGCTTGTTGTGTGTGACGGGGAGGGAGAGAGAGAGAGAGAGAGAGAGAGAGAGAGAGAGAGAGAGAGAGAGAGAGAGAATTCTTCCCTTCAATTCTGTCTTGGCCGCCTCCCTCCACACACTCCATTGGAGATAAGGATGAGGAGATGAATGGTTGAAAACCATTGAGTGGGCTCCGGTCCCCCGGTCACGCGCGGACCCTGACAACCCCATCGAACCGACGCTCTGATACCAGTGTTAGATATCCGTAACGCCGCTACGGGCGTTACCACAGGAGGGGACGACCTGAGTCTCACCACCTAGCCATAGAGGAAGAATGAGGATTGCCCCTCATCCCCCAAGCTATATAGTGTGTGGCCTGCCGTCCACACTAGCCTGGCCGCCCATGACTCCGCATGGGCGTCCTCTCCCACTGAACCCCGGACATGGCCATCCGGTCTGCCGCCGTCGGTCACTCACAGGCATTACAGCCTACGTGACACTTAAATAAGTGACTTATTGAGCTGGCTACTATAGTGGTTATTTCCATGTACTAATAGTAGAAGGGGTAGATAAAGTAATGTCAAATGCTAGAGATGAGAGAGAGAGGATTCTTTTAACATCATAGCCAAGCATGCTCGAGAGAGAGAGAGAGAGAAGAAGAAAAAGAAGCTTTTAACATCATAGGAACAATCCCAAGAGACCGAAACGATCTATTCATTGACGACGACAGGAAGTGAGATTCGAACACATGACGTGTTGAATATCAACTCCATGAACTAACCACTTCTACCATATTTGAACAAAAGCGTTAGCCCATTTTTGTTTATTTACCCACACACCGATGAGAGAAGCTTTTAACATCGTAGAAACAATTGCAAGAGATCGAAACGATCTATCCGACAGGAAAAGAGAGAGAGAGAGAGAGAGGGAGAGAGAGAGAGGAGCCTTTTAACATCATAGCCTAGGATGTGCACAACATATGATCAATCATCCATAGGACAACAGGAAAGTTATATTTTAGGACTTGAGCTAAGGAAAGTTTAATGAGTTAATTTAGGACTCAAAGCAAGTTAGGAGAAATGATCTTCAAATAAACGTAAGGCAAAATAACGCACGTGCCGCCATGCTCAATATTTAAGGTAATTCCATTGGCAAAACAGCAAAAAAAGGAAAGCAAAGCAAGAGATCTGATGAGGGCCTCAGGGCTCTAGTTGTTGTGTGGAGAATGTGTTCTTGGCTTGTAATCCTCATCAAATACGTTCTGAGTCGCCTTAATCTTCCTTGAACCCCTTGCGCTCTCTTTCGTTTTGGGCATCTCAGCACTTAATAATAATGTTGCACTAATCACAGGCGCGGACGCCTGCATATTATATCGATCCTCCTGCACAGTAATCAGCCCGTATGATTTACATAAGAACTGCAGCGCCTTGTAATTACTGGTGACAGATTAATATCATTCGTTTGGCGACAACACTAATTATCTTTGCTTAAAGGAAGATTAATTGCGCGCTTAGGGTACCTGCGCGGCGGCTGCAGCAGCGTACTTCATTGGAGGATTGTGTTTGCCTGACAAGGTAACAAGGATTAAGTATAGCTCGATTAGACGGTAAACGTATAATTAAGAAAAGCTTAACGTATTATATACCTTGTTTACATTGCAGGGAAGGCGTGTTTGAGAGAAAGATAAGCCCGACGAGCAGTAACGTAAGATTGAAGCGTACACAGAGCTGCATTTTCTCGTGAAACTGGGTCTTCTGTTATCAAAATATTGAAGACAACCCAGGAGGTGATCCCCTTGATAATGCAACATTACATCCATGAAGAGGGGTCTATATACTTGTAAGTTCTAATATCTTACCTATATTATAACTTAGATAATGTTATTGATTCATCTATATGATCGATCTCTTTCCTCACTGTTTTAAAACCCATTTTTTTACTTTTCTAACCAGCCAAATTAGTTTAACCCAATAATTTTGAATGACTAAATGTTTATAAATTGGGTTAAAAATCTTATCTTCTAATCTATTGTGGATATCTAATTAAATAATTTTCTCCAATACCCTTTCAACAAAGAGTTAAGCTTATTTATAAGTTTACTTTTATTACACCATTAATAACACACGCAGTCACCTCACTCTTGCTACCTAGCCTTAAATCTATCTTTAGATTTGTCTTGCACAATTAGATCTAGACCAAAGACAATTTATAACTAGCCATGAATGTTCTCTTACAAAGCATCAATACATAAAGGAAAAAAAATGACAAATTCCCAAATTTCCACATCTTGACCTATAAGGCCTTCGGCTTTCAAATTGAAGTTGTGCTTAGTGGGACCAAAAACCCTAATCCACTTCCACTAGAGGTTATGTTAAAGTTTTGTTATTGGGAACTCTAAGTGGATTAAACTAATTTAGCAATCTAAATACCTAAAAGACATTCGCACTTGGAACATTTGCCTCACTAATTCAATATCTCCAAATTTTGTGGAATATAAGCATGTTTTATACCCTAAAACTTTATTCATATGCAACAGAATTTTGATACTATTTTTTATCTTCACACAATAACATTTGTAACTTTGAAATTTGTGTAGTGTTTAAAAGCCTTAAGAAGTGAAGAAAATTTTATTGTATCATCCTAGCTCCTATCGCTCTCACCACGTATCTTGTTATCTATCCTTCCCTTTCACTAGCATACTTTGTAGTCACTTTTAGGATAGCTTTCATTAATTGTAATTTTATTAAAATTTACACATATATAAAATGACTCCTAGGAGTATACATGGCCATAATCTTGTCATGACCCTTAACATAGCACGATCTTTTATGAAGGCTCCTAGTGGAGCCTAAACTTTGCAAGTTCCTGGTTCATTCTACATATATCACTTTCCAACTTATGCACTTTCATGTTGGAGTCTAGTTTTTGCCATTTTCCATAACCTTATAGTAACTCAAAAAATTAAGTAAGCTTGTGCCAATATGTAACATTAATAACAAAAAAAATGAATTGTGGTTACCTTCTACTCTTCAAGTGTTCTCTATCACTACATTGATAAGCCACTTTAATATTCATGGAGGCAGTTACTTGTTTGCTCCTTTGAATCTCTTTTAAGTTTAAAAATAGATGCAAACAAATGAAATCTTAAATAAGTTAAGGTAACTTTTCTCATGAGAGGGGCATGAGCCATTAATGCCCACCACAAAGCTTGTGAGGATCGTACATATGCACTTAGCTAACCATTACCTTTATATTTTATCACCATCAAATGCAAAAAATATTGTACATGCAAATAGAAGTGGCCTTCTTTATGTATTTGTAATCACACGCTACATAATAGAATAATTAAAGTCTTGTTTGTTGAAGGAACTTTTGATTAAAAAAACACAACTTCAAACTTTATGATTTATGACAATGCGATCCACATAGTTATGTCCATCTTTGTGTTGTATTGAGAATTATTTATAATAGTGCATGTGTGTCTTTATCATTTTTACTAGCCCTCTTAGTGTTTTGATTTAATTAAAGAACTATTCTTTATTATAACAACTCATGTTAGGAGGTTAAAAAAGTTTAACATGTGCACAAAATTATGAGCTTAATAGCTTTAAATATAAATTTTCTTTCAAAGCTCAATAAGCACAACAATATATCAGTCAAACAATGTGACACCTGCCAAGAATAAGTTGATATATAGGTACGAGTGTCAGACTTATGATATTTGAGGGTTTCTTATATTTCAAAGCTAGCACCACTAAGTTCATAATGAAAATTTGAATCTTTTGACATTCTTATCATAATAATGTAGGCTTAGCTTTTAAATGATTTTTTTTCTACTTTACAAATGAAAATAATAAAGCAATGATTTTATCAATGGTAATATACTTATGTAGATAATTGATGTGCTTTTATCATTTACAATGTTTACTCCATATCACCAAAAATGAGAAACTCTTTTGTAGAATTTAAGGTATTTCTTTACATTGAGTTGTCTTTTTCATAAACTCTCTCTCTCTCTCTCTCTCTCTCTCTCTCTCTCTCTCTCTCTCTCACACACACACACACATGCACGCACGCACACACGCGCGCACACACACACACACATGTATATGTGTATCCCCTTGCTTTTACTACTCCTATTCATATAGTGAATTTGATTACTAGTATATACACATCGACCCCAAATATTGGGATACTTTCACAAACATTCAAGCACGACCACAATTACAAAAATCCATCCCCCATGAGCTAAACATGAAATTAATATAGCTTGTACTAACATCCATAATCTTAATGTCAAGGTTGGAGCTTAAGGAGGGAGATGAAAGAGAATAGAGTATGCACCATATGTGACACAAGTGAGTCAACTTATGTGCTTCTTATACATAAATTAGAAAACAATTTGCATATGTTTGAAGAAGTTTGTAAGTTTGGTAAATAATGTTCATATCTAATATCATGTGACAACTAGCTTATTGTGCTCTTACTATTCAATGGTGATTCAATATTGAGTGGCATATTTAACCACAATTTAGAATAGTTATGATCCTTGATCAAGCACACATGCACACGCACGTGTGCACATGCACGTGCACACACACACAGACATATGCACACATGCATGTGTGTGTGTGTGTGTGTGTGTGTGTGTGCACGTGCATGCACACATGCATCACACACACAAAAAGCACTAAAAGAGCATGAATGAAACACAAGATAGAAATGCACTCAATTAGAAAGAATTATACTATAAGAGCATGCCACATGTGTTTCTAGCATTTATACTAGCACTATAATGAAGAGAATAGGAAGTAGTGGGGCCTTAATCTATGTAAGTATAAGCATGACTAGGGTCATGCTAGTATTTGGGCTAAAATAAATGCATCAAAAATTATAGCACAAATACCAACATAGTTTAATAAAAAGGAAAAAGTTTTTGGGCAAATTGGGAAAATTCCCCTAATGCATTTTATTATTAAGAGTCTCATTCAATTGGAAGACATGGTGCGAGGAATGTCGCCAAAGTGCATTCTAATGATGTGTATGAGTGGATACTCTTTGTTGATGCATATTCAATGTCAAATAAAGACTACCTAACTCATTTGCCTATCCATATTTGAGTCATTGATGATCGTGTAGAATTTAAGGCTCTTTACTTATCTAGTGGCTCTAGATACTAGGCTCATTCTGGCCGAGGCATCATCCGTCTTTGCACTTGGTTTGAGGATTTGTGTCATTTTTGCTCTCTTAAGTGAAATGCACATTTGTTTTGACCTGGAAACAAAGAGAAGCGGGAAGCTCTTGAAGATTCTTGGAATCAATGTGATTAGGAGTTGTGACTGTGAAGATGCAAAAGAGAGAAGAGTGGGTCTGTAACATTGTTGTACGCAGTAGCAAATAGTATAGAAAGAGATAGGCATAGCCGGAAGGAATGCCTCGATTTATTGATATATGTTCATAAAGTTAGGTCACTATATAGGTCCAATGAGTCGCATTCGCATTCATGGAGGCTATATAGAGGATGGTAGACTCTTATAGCAAGGGCACGATGCCACATGCATAGGCAACAAGAACAAGTTGAAAATAGTGATGGGTTACACAATCAATCCTAACCAAAACAATGTGCTGGAAGAGCAAGTGCCTCTACAACAATCACCAAAATGATAGGTTATAGTGGTAGCTCAACCCCAAGGTCAAAATCAAAATCCTAAGAAAGAAACAATGTGCTGGAAGAGCAAGTGCAAGTGCTCTACAACAATCACCAAAATGATAGGTTATAGTGGTAGCTCAACCCCAAGGTCAAAATCAAAATCCTAAGAAAGAAGTAAGTAGAGAAGAACTGGAAGGATAACAAAGAAGATAAGAAAGGGTTGAAATTAGTCCCTTGAGAAGAGGAGCTAGAAGGTACACCATGGCTTTAAAGTACCCAAAATTTAGAAATAAGAGTAATGAAGATCCGGATGCACATGAGTTCTCTTTTGAAACCACTTTCTTGGCCTGAGCTTGGCCCACCAGAGCTCCATTACCACAAAAAATAAAATTCTTTGCCACAAAAATTGGGAGGAAAAGCGATAAGCTAGTATGCACATAACCGTTTGGATTACTTTAAGAACTTTGAGATACTGAAGGATGATTTTCCTAAAGAGATTCTAAAAGGAGTAGACAACCACCCAAGTAATGGACAAATTACAAAGGCTAACTAAGAAAAAGCTACCACCAAAAGATTATGCCTTAGAGTTCAGGGCACTTTGAGATACTGAAGGATGATTTTCCTAAAGAGATTCTAAAAGGAGAAGATAACCACCCAAGTAATGGACAAATTACAAAGGCTAACTAAGAAAAAGCTACCGGCAAAAGATTATGCCTTAGAGTTCAGGGCCTTATTAATTAGGTTGGATGAGCCTAACCGATCGACAATACACTCTGAATCTATGGTTTGTGAGAGGAATAAGGTCAACACTCTGACAAGCAATGGCATCCATAGATCTAGACACACTCACATTCAAACAAGTGGTGCTAGTACCTATGAGCAGAGAGAGAGTATTGAAGAAAGATCCCAAGAAGAAGAAGAAGAGGGCTCAAAAAGATAAATAAAGGGAGAAATACTACTCAAAGCCAGATTCTAGAGAGGACACTTCAAGCGAAGACACCAACACGGATTCAAAAACCTCCAAAGAGCGGAAGCTTTGAAAGAAGAGAGGTAGGAGTTCAAAAGAACTAAAAGCTACCCTAGCTAAGATAACCGAAGGACATGCAAGAATCAGTAGTTTTGGAGAGTAAGGATGGATGGTTGGTGTATAAATTCTAAGAACCTGGGACACCAAGAAAGAATGCAAGATGTCCCTTTCTCAATAATGTGCCATTTGTGATAGGACAAATCACACCATGGACAAATGCTACTACAACACAAGAAACATGAATCCAAAAGTAACTGAAAGACAACAAAAACAAGCCCCACTACCGAATGTGAATCAAGTGGTAGCAACTCCTCTCAATGCTTGGTAATGTGGGATGCATTTTTTGGCGAGCATTTTTTAGCGAGCACTTTTTGGTGTTAAGGCGAGCGGTTTCTCTCTCTACTCTTATTATCTCTGTCTACTCTACGAGATGTTGAGCAGCACTAGACATCATGGGCCACTATCATTGTAACCCATTTACAAAGATGCCATATTATGATCTAAAACTTCCATTATATTCCAAAGCAAATTTACAAGACCATAGCATTACATGACAAACACTTATACGAGATGTTGAATACATGTGTGTGTACACAATGTTCTTTACTTCCATGGGCCACTATCACTGCTACTTCTTCACAAATACACCATAGAGAGATGCAACTTCCATTATATTTCATAGAAAAATTGCAATACTATAGCATATTATTATGACAAACACGTATGAGATGTTGAACACATCCAACAATACATGAAAGCATTTTGGACCTCAACTATCATCTTGGCCTTCTCCGTCTACCCTAAATTTTCAATGAAGGTGGCAACTTCTCCTCAAGGAGAAGCCTCTTTTGCCTCTTCAATGATGCTAAAAGCTCTTCATATCTGTTGTTGCTTTCAACTCTAGCATGTTATTCTGCAAGGTCTACCACTTTCTCTATTGTAAGCTTCTTATAGAGCTCCTGCACTTTGCTTGTCGATCTTATTGTGGAGTCGTTGAGCTTACCCTTGCGCTGGTGGTGGATCCGTGTCCTCGTCTACAGGAAAGATGGTATCAATTTCCTCAGGATGCAGGGACAACCCCTCACAAAAACCGGCCTCTGGAGAGGTGGTAGAGGAAGGAGTGCTTCCTCACTAAAATATGGCATTGGTTCTATGGGAAGGTTAAGCAGACAGTTTCGATTTTGGAATTGCGCAATATAGGTACTCATATTGATCCAATATTGACATGTTGAGGCTTGGGGAAGGAGGGCTTGCAAGATCAGTGGTTGCAAGTCATTTAAGCTTGTATCCCTCCATTGTTGTGCTTGAACCTCCTCAGGTAATCTACGTTGATTTGGTCCTCTCTCTGGTATTCTCACATTAAGAAGATTATGGCGTTGGGGTGTAATTCCCACAATTTTCTTCATTAAGCCCGTGCCATATCGTCTAAAGTAAGAGCGGCATATCCAACAAATATGTGAAGCTTCTCCTAATACGAGCCGTGCACACTCTTGACAATGTGGAAATGGGTGATGCTGTTGATAGAATAACGTGACAAAGTGATGCCCACAACAATTTTCACCTAAGGGAGCATAGAAATACCTAGAATGAGTTTGAAACGGAGGAGCACTATAACCCCCGCGATGATCTTGTCGAGTACTATCAGGGTCAATGCATGGTGGACATGTATCTCGCCAAATATCCATCAGGAGTTATCTGGACGTAGAACACTGAAATTTAGATCACTCATATCCATCATTACAATTCCAATCAAAAACAAGATTATCTCAAAAAGTACACATCTTCTAAAGGCATAAGGAACTACATTATTCAAACATTGATCTACCAAAGAGCTTCAATTGTAGTGTTAATGCCTTATCTTTGGTTTTAGGTATATCCTTTTTAAGAGGTGGGAACTTTAGCAATTGTCTTGGAATTTGAGCAAGATAAGAGGATTTAGGCATTGAAATGCTAGAATCTATGCTCAAATGAGACTCATTTGGACTTGTCTTAGGTACACAAGTTGATGGTTGAATTGTGTAACAAGGAGAAATCGGAACAACCGGTGTTTCAATACATGTTTTAGGAAGATCAACACAAGTAGATTTGTAGGTGCTATCACAGCCACCTTTCCTTTCTTGAAGAGTTTGTGTTGATTTCTTTTGCACCCACTGATATGGAAAATCAAGGGTGGCTTTTGGAATCTTTCTGAAACACTCTTTTACCCCTAGCAAACCATGGCATTTTGGAAGCCAAATTGCTGTTGCCCCCTCATAATAGCCTTGTGCTTTAAGAACATGTTTTGGGACCCATCGAGTAACAATCCGAGGTTTAGGCTTGGAAATGATGTGCTTTTTAGGAGGTTTAGCAACTGGACTAGATGGTACAAGTTTGTACGCATCTTTGGGTAGCCAAATTGATAATTCCTTCTTGCCTGGCCTTCTTTGAGCAGCAACTAGAGTAGTTGGAACATGCCAGCCATGGCCCTCACTTGAGTACTCATCAATTATCCACATCATTTGTTTTGGAGCTTCAAGAGCAGATTTTGAGAGTGGGTTGTGTAAGGTAGAAACATTACCCCTTTGACAAGATAAAGCTCGTGGAGTAGCAGATCCCAAGATGCAATCAGAATCAATTTGCGACTTGTATTGTCTATTCTTCCAATCTAATGAGCTATTGGTAGCACTTAACCACGATCTACCGAGAACAACCTCTACTACTGCCTTGGACTTACGTGCCACATAAAAGGGCACTGACATCTGGTGATCCTGAATGGTCATCATAATGACACATTTTCCCTCTATAGGGTTATCTTCTCCTGAGAAGCTTCGTAGGTCCACAGGAATTTGCACAAGTGGTGGTTGACCCAAGGCTATCCAGGTGTCAAACGAGAGAACATTATAATCTGCACCAGAGTCAATTAAGGCAGAGACAAAGTAGGTAGTCTCATGAAGATGGAGGCAACTTGAATATTGAATGGATCGACATATGGTTCATCAGTAGCCAACTGTATGGCCAACATAGAAGCTTTGCGACGCTCCTTGGCTTTTGCAACTCTAGCTTTAGCCTCCTCTTGAGCCTGACGTTTAAGTAGGTCAAGTGCTTCTTTCCGTGTTTATGCAGCATGCATCTGTTGAAGCATGGCTTCAGTTAATGGTTCATTGTATTTCTTGAGATGACTTCCATTAATGAAGTTAGGCATTTGCTCACCTTCTAGTGTCTCTAAACGCACTGCACCACTTGGAGTAAGCTCATTAATCACAAACGGTCCTAGGCCACGTTTCTTGAGCTTTCTCTTATGCTTCTTAAGTGTGTACAAGAGCACAAGGTCTCCTTTTTTGAATCGGCCAGTTGTTACATTTCTATCATACCATTGCTTCTGTCTCCTCTTCTCGGCATACATCCCCATTACCGCCAATAAGCGGGTCTCATCAAGCTTTTCCAATTCATCAACGCGTTGTGAAAGCTCATGACCAATCCAATCCAATTGTTTAGCTACCCGTAGAGTAGGTACAAGAAATTCAATGGGAAGAATTGCGTCTAGCCCAAAAGCAAGCTCAAATGGGGTTGTGCCCACAGATGTTTTATAGGCTGTCCTATATGCCCAGAGAACTGAGTGCAACTTTTGCTCCCAATCAGTCCTATGTCCCTCAACAATCTTTGTGAGTGCTGTGCAGAGAATCTTGTTAGTACTCTCAGCTTGTCCATTGGTCTGGGGATGATAGGGTGCAGAACGCTTATGAATTACCATAAATTCTTGAAGCAAAAATTCTATGACTTCATTTACAAAGTGTACACCTTGATCACTAACGATCTCAATAGGTAAGCCATAGCGTGTAAACACGTACTCATACAAGAACTTGGTTGTGGTTCTGGCATCATTTTTGACTGTTGCCTTTGCCTCTACCCATTTGGTCAAATAGTCGGTTGCGACTATAATATATTCTGCATGCGTGTGACGAGCTGGAGGTTTAATGGGACTGACAAAATCAATACCCCACTTTGCAAAAGCACGTGTGCTTAACATAGGCCGCAATGGCATATTGTCCTTTGTGATGGGAGGTTTGGTCCTTTGACAATCGTCACAACGTTTCACATATTCTTCGGCATCCATTTGTAAGGTTGGCCACCAAAGCCCAGACCACCTAATCAACTTAGCTGTGGTATTGCCCAAAAAGTGTCCACCCCCAACACCTGCATGTGCATGAGTTAAGATTTTCAGATAGTCAGCTTCACATACACACATGCGTAAGTTGCCATCCTTGCCCCTCTTGTAGAGTTGGCCCTCTATCAGCATATAGTTTGCCGCTTCAATTTTAATAGCATGCTTTCGATGTTTAAGAATTTTTTGATCCAAATGACCATGCTGAAGATAGTCCACAATATACTTACTCCAACTTGGTGTAGTTGAAATTTGGAATAATGTGACATTATGAATTGGCTTCTGAATTTTACATGAAGCACAGTTACGAACAAATGTTTCAGCATCTGTATGCATGGTAGGCCACCATTGCCCATCCTGAGATATACGTCGCACACAAGTAGTAGCTGATGCATGGAATCCATCGATACCTGTATGTGCCCATTCCAAGATTTCCTCATATTGGTCGGGGTTAGGTATAAGCCGCAACACTCCATCATTACCCTGACGATATAATCTCCCTGAGATTAACGTGAATGGTCGCCATAGGTCCACATTAGGACCCGCTAGTTGTATCTGGCCACTTGTTAAAATTTCTAAAATGGATTCAGACCATCTAGGAGCTGTCTCTACAAGGAAAAGTGTTGAATCTAACATATCATCATCCACACCCACAGGAGCTTCGCCAGAGGTGATTCGAGACAAATGATCTGCCCTAAGATGAGTTTTTCCTTTTCGAACTACCACTTCAAAATCAAACTCAAGAAGGATGATAAACCACCTTACTATCCTTCCAGTTGCACAAGGCTTATTCACCAAATATAGCAATGCTTGATGGTCCACAAAAAATATGAATTTGTTTGCCAAAAGGTAATGGCGAAACTTTTTCACTGCATATATCATGGACAAACCTTCTCTTTCTATTGTGGTGTAATTCTTCTCAGTATTGTTCAACTGTCGACTAGCATATGAGATTGGGAAATCCTTATTATGTTCTCCTGATTGAGCCAAAATACATCCAATTGCAAAGTTTGAAGCATCAATATGGACATGAAAGATTTGGTTCCAATCTGGTGCCCGTAAGATGGGTGCAGTCACTAATGCTTGCTTCAACTTTTCAAAGGATTCCTCACACTCATCAGTCCAATTAAACTTTACAAGAAGAGCATATAATGGTCTGGCTAGGACAGCGTACATGTAGATGAATCTACGGTAATAGCCACAATGTCCCATGAATGTTTGTACCCCTTTAGGGTTGATAGGCTGAGGTAATGAGACAATGACATCAATTTTATCCATATCTGTTGAAATCCCATTGCGAGAAACAATATGGCCCAAAATTTTTCCTTGTCTTACCATGAATTTGCACTTGTCAGGATTCAAGCATATACGATAAAGTTGACACTTTTGAAACACAAGTCTCAGGTGTTCTATATGATCATCACGCTCTTGTGAGTGAACACATAAATCATCCATGAAAATCTCAAGAAATTGCCTAAGGTATTCCTTGAATACATGACTCATTAACCGCTGAAAGGTTGCTGGTGCATTTGTTAGACCAAATGGCATAACACGATAGGCAAAGATGCCATCTTCAGTAGCAAAGGCCATCTTGTGTTGATCCTTTGGATCAATTGACACTTGATTGTAACCGGAGAATCGATCCAAGAAACTATATGCCTTTTTCCCTGTAACTCTTTCCAGAACATGATCTGTGATTGGAAGTGGGTAATGATCACGCACAGTAGCTGCATTTACCTTCTTGAGGTTTACACATACTCGAAGTTTTCCATTTTTCTTGGGCACCACTACAATAGGGGAGACCCACTCAGTGTGTTCAATCTCATAGATAAATTCTGCCTCTAAGAGATTGTCTATTTCTTCCTTTATCTTCCGTGCGAAGTTTTCATTGTAGGTATAAGGACGTTGCTTGGAGGGCTTTGCATCCTCTCGCAATGGAATTGTATGTTGACATATGCTTGGATCAACTCCTTTTAGGTCTTTATAACTCCAAGCAAAAACATCGCGATACTCCTTTATTGTTTGTATTAATAACTTCTCCTCATCTAAGGACAAGTCTGTGGCAATCCACACATAGCGAGGCTCTTCTCCTGGCTTAGCAATATCAATCTTTTTTGCATCTTCTGGACCATCGTATGAAATCCCTGGCATGCTTGGTTTTTGTCGCATGGGCTGTTGAAGAACAATCTTCCGATCTTGAAGAGTGTACTGTGTGAAATTGGGAGGAACATTGAGACCTTGTTCTTGTCCACTTGAGTCTTCACTCATTGAAGACCATGCGGTTTTGAGCTCTCCTTTGCCATCTTGCATCGGATTTTTTTGTTCAACCGTTGTCTTTGCACTTCCGACACTCTCTTTTGAATCGGTTTTAGACTTGAGTTTTGGTTTTTGTTTCTTCGTTTTTTTACGATTTTTGCTAACAGTTGTTAGCTTTTCCCCTACTTGGAATCCATTTGATCGTTTTACTTGGTCTTTGATACTATCTTGTGCT
The DNA here is from genome assembly GCF_041138505.1 of Cibotium barometz. Taxonomy (NCBI): domain Eukaryota; kingdom Viridiplantae; phylum Streptophyta; class Polypodiopsida; order Cyatheales; family Cibotiaceae; genus Cibotium; species Cibotium barometz. Next base: position 28,868,984 of record NC_141082.1, read on the forward strand.
TGGACATAGTATAGATATCCGTTCTTTCCTGAGAAGTGAGGTGGTGGTCGAGAGTGTTCACTCTTAGACTCCTCCTTTTCTTTTTGTAGTCTCTCACGTTGTTCCCGCTCATCGTGTCTACTGATTCTCTTATGGCTCTTACAACATTTACGTTTAGGTCGGCTTCGAGGGATCTCTACTTGAACCTCCCTTCCTCTCAAGAGTAGGCGTGCCTTTCCTAACTCATCCTCAGGGATTATCACATTATTATCAAAATCAGATCTCTTATGGCTCTTACAACATTTACGTTTAGGTCGGCTTCGAGGGATCTCTACTTGAACCTCCCTTCCTCTCAAGAGTAGGCGTGCCTTTCCTAACTCATCCTCAGGGATTATCACATTATTATCAAAATCAGAGTCCCAGCCATCTTCCTTATCAGCATCATTAGCAGATTCGAGTGTTAAATCCTCCACTGAGACTTCCTCGACATGCATAGCTGTTGTGGATGTATCCCTATAGTACAAATCATCTAGAAGGGCACGTGGTTGTACCATTCGTATAGGAATAATATCATATCCATCTAAGTCACAAAATTGAATTGGCTTCGGTAAAGCACATGTCGATAATGTTGCAAGGACATGACTCCATTCTAATGGATCAATTAAATGCTCAGGGAAGGGTTGTGGAATGTATGCCTCGTCTAATACACTTCGATTACCCTTAAGTCTCTCAGTGTTGAAATCCCTACATGAGGCTCCACACATCCACAGATCTTCCCGCCCATCTGACAATGTAACTCTTGAGCCCTCAGATGAAGCAGAATCAAACTCATCTATTGGAGACCTTGTTACATCACAATATGAGTGATTCCTTAGGTTGACCCTTGTGATGACAGAATCATGTCGGAGGTACAAATAATTGTATCCCCAATCTTGAATCATTTGAAATTGTGGCATGAATGGTCTACCCAATATCACTTCATAGTTTGGATGTTTTCCAAAATCCACTACTGCAAAGGTGTGCTCATATTCAATTCCACATGTGGTGACCAATATGTTCTCAAGCAGCCCAAGGGGATGTTCTAAGCTTCCATCTGCTAGCTGCAAGCGCATCCTGGTACTCCTAATAGCTGGTTTGCCCCACTTTCCCAAATGGACCTTGTCACAATGCCCACTCCTGCACCACTATCAAGTATTGCAGTTGAAGCTACTTTTCGCACTTCTAATGGGAGGGTAGCATTTCCCTGATCGTCCTCACAAAATTTTCCTACTTTGTTGATAGGAACTGGCATAACATGCTTTGTCTCAGGGTGTATAGTACACTCATGGTGACCCTTTTGTAGCAATACCTGCTCTGACAAACATGTGGCAATATCATTCCACAACTCAGGTCGAATTTTTATCAAATCAAGCAAAGGTAAGGTACAAGCCACTGGTGCTGACAAAATAGCTTGCACCATACTCATATCCTTCTCCTTTGTCAACCTTTTATGCATGGAGGGTATCCTCAAGGTTTGAGAACAGTTCTCATATTCTCCCAGATATGATGGTAAGGTTTTCATTGTCTGCTTACTTCTAGGAGAAACAATTGTTTGAACTTCCTCCTGGATGCTTGGGCGTCCAAAGTTGTTTTCCGTGCCCCTGGTAAAATCCACCTCAGAGAATGGAGGCGAACTAATAGAAGACATGTTCTCATTAACTTTCTCATGAACTGCGGCCCACATCTCATTTGCCATGTCCTCACTTGCATCAATAACTTCATCATTGCATGGGAAGACAAGGCTAGGTGGTGGCAGAATACCTCCTTTCAATTGGGTGTCAATTGGTGCAGACCTTTCGCTATGAGCTTGTGAAATGAGCTCACTTTTCATTTCCCGACTTGATGACACTTCTGGTATGGTTTCTAATGTTGGCTTAAGAGAGGTCGGGCCCCGAGGAATAGGTGGTGGTGGTCCCTCAAGTATTGACTGAGCTTCCCTAATGAGTTGCTGATGTACAGCTAGATTGATCTTCTCCTCATGAGGGTTTGGGTATTCTTGAAGCTTCTTGGGTAGCTCAGATAAAGCTGCAATGCAACTTCTATGAGCATCAATGATGGCCTCTAGAGTCTCATTCACTTTATCCACAAAAATAGAACCCCCAGAACTATCCTCAGTCATACTAGTCTCATCTTGTTTAGTACTAGGCCCAGGTTGAGGTTGATGCTCCTCATGCACTTCTTGGGATGTAAAAGTTTGATCCCTCATGTTTTGTTTAGAGGCTTCTTGAGAACTAGTGGATGTACTTTTAGTTTGCTTGTTTCGGTTCTTCTTCCTCCTAGTGGTCTTTTTTCTATTGGACTGTAGGGTCTTGTCCACTAGATTTGTCTTTGCATCCCTAGTTCGAGGTGTCTCATCAGTCTGTATTTCGGCATTTCGTGTCTGTGATCTAGTCATGACTCTAAGTGGCACGACATCCTAATTCTCAGATGAAGGTGGTGATGGAACTGCCCCTACAAGGTTGAGTGAGACCTTTGGTTGAGAGGTGCCTTCCTCATGTGGTTTCAGCAGACAATCCTTTGGGAAGTGTTCTACACAACACCCTAGACAATATCTTTCAATTGGTGGAAACTGTTGTACTGTTGTATTGGATCGAGATGCTTGCCTTGAGCGATGTGGACAATCACGAGCCCAATGGGGTTCTCCGCACTCATAACAGGGGCCCATTGGTTTGGCCTCTACTTTCCTTGGCTGCCATTGACCTGAGGGGCCTGGAGTCCTAGGTTGGTAGCCGCCTAGCAACATTAAACAGTTTTGTTCCCCTGGTTGAGTGTCCAGTGGTGGGCTTGGGTATGCGGGACTTTCAAAGAGATTTTCTTTGGATGAATATGATGCGTATTCCTCTTCCACATAGCCTGGGTTTACCAAGTCTCTACACATATTTGAATTGTCGTAGTCAACAACCCTCACAGGAGCAGTCCCAGGAGCAGGAGGTTGAGCACCAAGAACAGGTCGTGCTTGCTCTTGTGCCATCGGTGGCTTACGTTCAAAATTAGTATACTGTTGATACATTTGTGGAGCCACTCCACCCCTTGGCTGCTCACGTTCCTGTCTCATTCTCGCAATGCGACTACATTCCTGTGTGGTATGGATAAAGTTCCAAGCACAGGCTTGGCACCACTTTTTTGTGGGTTGGTTTGTGACTAGAGGAGAAAAGGTATTACAACCCTCTGTTTTATGGTTACCGCCACATGCTCCACAAAGATGAGGACCTGTAGGAAGTACACTCCTCATTCTTTGCTGCTGTTGTTGTGGCTGCATGGGTGGACGATAGGTCTGTCCCAATCTCCTTAGTACTAGGTTAGCTATCTGGTCTGGATTTACTAGAGCGCTAGACCCTGAACTTTGGTCGTCACCCCACTGATCTCTAGTTTTCACCTCTGGGCCAGAACCATCTTGGAATTTGAAGTTATCGGTGAAATCCATAGCATCATGGCAACACTCATTGAAATTTGTATGCTTCTTCGCATAGAGATGTGTATGTAGTGTTGAATTTTTGAGTCCTTTTAAGAAGAGAGAAATTAATCGACTTTGGGCGGGCTTCTCATCTTCTGGGCAACGATTAATGTACTGCTTCATTCTATTTACACAAACTCTAACACTCTCATTCTCGCCTTGCTTGAAAGAGTAGATGTGTGCTACCGTGTCATGTTGAATTCCCATCAAGGAAAAAGCAGCAATGAATCTCTCTTCCAAAACTCGTAAAGAAGATTTGTCTGAAGCCTCTAATGCATGAAACCAAGCAAGGGCCTTTCCCTCAAGAGTGAGTCCAAATCCTTCAATTTGAGTATGCTTATCAGCCACTTGCTCAGCTCGAACTACTTGCCTAAATGCTGCTACATGGTCGTATGGATCTCCCGACCCTTCATACTTCTTTACCAGTTTCTGAAGAGTTGATGGCCTTACTTGTCTTGAATACTCATCATAGGGCCTACGGCCTCTCACTCTCAGTGGGAATTGTTCCTCTCTTTGGTAAGATGGTCCACATGTATCCAAAATTGGTGTGGGTCCCCTATTACCAGCCTCACCAAACCCCTCCAAAGATCTTGTCACCCGCATTTCAGGAGGTACATTAATGGGAGGCCGAGTTGGCTCCCCTCTCCTCCGATTGTCATAGTGAGAAAGATGTTGTTGTGGTGTGACCGGTGGTCGCACATTTGGTGTAGGACGATATCTTGGTGCTAGAGTTGGGCTACTAGCAGTGGTCCACTTGGATGTTGAAGGTCCCTCTCTAATGAACTCTCGTAGGGGAGGAGCAACAGTTTCTCCAAGAAAGGCTGTCTCTCCTGGTTTGGCTGTATTTGTCGAGAACACTTCCATGAATAATGGTTGTCCTTTCCACGTGAGTTCCCGAATCTCTTTCCAATCTAAGGTTCGGTATTCATTGGCCCATTTATCAATTATTCTGTTCATGTGTCCTACAAGCTTCTCAACTACCAACAGTGCTAGAGGAAGATCTAGCTGTGGCAATCTAGTTGTGGCATAATATCCCTCTAACGAGTCCTTATAGACCTCTTGAAGTGGGTCATCCTGTAAGACCTTTGTCACTGGAATTTGTCGTATAAACTCCCATTGGTTCTCAGCCCCCTGATCCATTTTACACTTGCCTTTCCTATCCCTTTCCAAATGTAGATCTACAAGAAGTAAATCATCTATGGATGGTTTTGAGGACTGGGCATTGGAGGGTCCAGGCATGTCCGGCTCAATGAGCCAATCATCTCTAGACTCCCTTGCTCTGGAAAGTTTTGATAAGTCTAAGAACTCGGTTTTAGTGAGCTCCCCTAATTTGTCTACATTTTCTGGATGGTAGGTAACTTCGTAGCGAACACCATCTCCACCCATGTACATGTTACCCTGGTCATTGACTAGAGGTGCTCTATCAAGTTCTGAGAAAATGTCTGCGATCTTAACAAGATACCCTTGTTGTGGGTCCCTAAAGATCTCAGCTCCTTGAGCATTTGTGTAGACATATTGGAGTCTCACATTAAGTGTTAACCCCATGGTGTCGACTTCAAATGGATTAAAAGATCTTGTGGGTGTCCTATTTGGGACTACGGACTGACTATTTGACGGCCCAAGATTGTCCATGGACAATGAACTAGTTGTTCCGGAGGAAAGGGTATCGGATTGGGATTCAGAAAGGGTTTCAGCAATATCTGCCAAATTTCCTACCGATTGGGTCCCACTTTCCTGCGTAGGTACTCTAGAAGGTGCCCTAGGCCCTATGGCAGAATCTATAAGACGTCCCGACCGCAAGTGCATAAGGTCAAATTTTTTTGGTTTTTTATGTGTTTTTGTTTTGTTTTGTTTTGTTTTTGTTTTTTTATTAAATAAATAAATATATATATATATATGTATATATATATATATATATATATATATATATATATATATTTTAACCTACCTAATCACTAAATGCAACTAAAATGAGTATGTGTGGCGTAACTATCTATCCTATTTTATTATTATTATTTTTTAAATGATTTTATGTTTTTACTTTTTTTTATATGATTTTATGTTTTTACTTTTTTTTATATGATTTTATGTTTTTACTTTTTTAAAAAATTTAATTACAAAAATTATGAATCACACTAAAAAAATACTAATTATGCACAAAGTTACAAAAACTAAAAAAATGCAAGTTATACTAATTATGCAAAAAATTAAAAAAAATAAAGAATTACAAAATATGCAAAAAAGTAGACTCCTAAAAACACTTAATTTATATAATTTATATATATATATATATATATTTAATTTTTATTTCTTTTCTTTTGTTTTCTTATGTTTTCTTCTCCTTTTGTTGTTGTTTTTGTTTGTTTTTTTTAACTAATAAATTTCGTATCAATTACAAAAAAAATATGAATCTACTAATTATGCACACAATTATAAAAATTCTAAAAAAATAAAAATAAAAAATGCAAGCTACTTTAATTATGCAAAATTTTATAGAAATTTAAATAATGAACAATGGATTCAAAATACAAAAATAAAAATTATTTTTCTTTTTTTTTCTTTTTTTCTTTTTTTAATTATTTTATGGTTATTTTTTTCTTTTTTTCTTTTTTTTTCTATCTCTTTTTTTCTTTTTTTTTTTAAAAAAATTATATATATTTTTTTATTGTTTTGTTGTTTTTATTTATTTATTATTATTATTATTTATTTAAAAAATACAAAAACATGAAAAATAAATAAAAAATAAAAATAATAATAAATTCACCAACCTTATCCTCCAACGCTTCACCGCTCGCCCGGATTCTGCGCCTCACCGCTCGCCCTCTGCAACGCCAGTCAACTGCCTTCACGTTCTGCTTCGGTGTCTGCTCCTACAGCACACTTCGCCTTCTTTTTCTCTTGCCGGCGCTCTGCTCCTTGCCTCAATCTCCTTGCCAGTCGACCGCCTCCACACTGTCCACTTCGCCTCAGTGCTGCCGTCTGCTCCTTCTACCAATCTCACCTCCACGTCTTTTGCTTCGATGTCTGCTCCTACAACCTTCAGCTGGCACGTCAGCTACAGACGCCCACTGCAGCGCTTCTAGCTGCTGCGCTCTCTGCAGACGACACCATCCACGCAGGTCGCCTCACCACGCTTCACCGCTGCTCTGGTTTGCTTGCGCCTACTGGTGCTTCACAGACGCCCCCCCACAGCAGCGCTCGATGCCGACGACGCACTCCACGCAGAGCTCGATGCAGGCCCTTCCTCGATGCAGGCCCTTCCACGTTACTGTATAAAATATATATATATATATATATATATTTTTAAAGCCGCCTTCCTTTTCCTCGTTTGCGCCCACCTTCACTGCCTGCCGCAACCACTGCTACGCCTTCAACGTTTTTTTTGTTATTGTCTTCAGATAGTGGTCCTTCGAGCAATTCAGTCAATACAGTTTGTGTTTCAGTAAACGGAGGCTATCAAAGCTCTTCGTTCTTCTGAAAAACAAAAACGATAGAGCCAGGCTCTTAGAAAGAATCAGCAGTTTACGCAACACTATCTCTTATTTAGACAATAACATGCAATTATTAGATAGTATTAAACCGATTCCAGAAAGCTTTAAAACTGCTCAAAGTGCATTCGAATGTTTCTTAGCGAAAAGCATGAAAGCATGAAATGGCAAAAAAAAAACAATGAATGTAAGCATAATGACGGTACTTGAAAAGAAATAAAGGCAATAAAACATAAAAAACAATGCGGGAGAAACCTCAACCTCTCAATGGGGTTTTATTTTATTTTTTTTTGCTTCTAATCAAAACAGAAAACACACAAGGCGCCCTTGAGATCACACACTCAATGCCCTTGCAAACTCTACTCTAATCTACCCTAATCCATGATTTTGCAATCAATGGAGCACTTAGTAAGAAGTAATGGTTAACACCCTTCACTAACTTAGGTGTGCGTTCCCCGGCAGAGCGGCGCCATTGTTTGGGACATCATAGCATAGCGGAGGCTACACTCCAACCCACACACTTTGTCAATCCGTGAATGCAACCCGGTTAGCGCATAGAGGCTATCCCGAATGGGAGAAGATAAGTTAACCACACACTAATGACTTCTAGTCCTACTCAATCCTTCTTCAACACTCAAGCAATCAATCTAACATAATCAAAGCATCAAGATTAGGCTACACTTAAGCATAAAAATGCAACTTATGCAAAGAATCTAACATGCAAAGAGCTATCACACAAGCCTCAACTACACATCATTTCATGCACAAGCTTCATCACATGCACTCTACAAATTAGATTTTAGCATCAAAACATCATTAAGAAATCCTTGGGACAGCACATGAGAAGGAGCTATGGAGCAAGCTCTCTCTATGAGCCTCTCAACCAAATGAGCAAAGAGTCCTCTCTAGCTCTCAAATGGGCCACCTTTTATACAAAAACTCTAGAATTCCCAAAAGTTCCCATGTGGGATTATTGTCAAGCCCTCTCCCACATTCATCTACAACTTGGAACTCTTTTCAAGAGCCCTAAGTGTCTTTTTTGTTGCATCCTTGTATTGATCTTCATTCGTCATGCAACAGAGGTGATGAATGTTGGAGGTGAGAATTAAGTGTAGAGGGTCCACCACTTGTGAACAAAAGTCTTCATTTAGACAAGACCAAATGCATGTTATTACTGTTGTTCAAATAATGAACTAATGTTAAAAGCCAAACATGTTAAGTTCACTTCTTTGTTCCCAATAGGGCTATGTCATCTTCTTTTGAACTCTCTAACCCTTGCTCTTTGCTCTCACCATATGCGGGCTCACCTACTCACAACACCCCATGCGTGGGACTCATGCCCATTGCCCTGTGCATGGGACTCATGCTTATCATCCTCAAAGTCACTATCCTTGACATCTTCATCAATGTTATCCCCTTCCCACTCTGGTAGTGACCTCTTTTTAGGCGTTGCTGTCACGATCGTGGATGATGGAGGCTCCTCATTTACTGATTTCTTGCCCTTCTTTTTCTCAAGGGGTGATTATTGCTCGGTGTGATAGGCTTCTTGCCCTTCCTCGCTCTTGCATTCAACCAACATAGGAACTTTAAACTCCTCGCTCTTGCATTCAACCAACATAGGAACTTTAAACTCCTAAAAAACATAGGTCATACAAATGTGCTACCCTACACAATGAAACGTACTTTGAAACTACTCAGCCTCCTCTGAGGAAACTCCCCCCGAGATAGTCTATCCACCATGGGCGCACTATCCAAGTGTCCTTTCCCCATAGCTCGTCAATTCACTGCTCGAGGTACAATCCTATCTCCTGTGTCTCGGATTGCACCTATGCGTCTAAAGGGTGCTCAAGAATATATACCTGATTACACACACGTGGCATGCCTACATGGAGCCTACATGGACTGTGCTGTCCATGTAGGTAGTCTAGAGAGAGAGAGAGAGAGAGAGAGAGAGAGAGATTTCCTCTTCGTTACACTCCCTCCCAATGCCATATATCTATGACTATCGCTTGCTCTATTTCAAAGGTTTTATTATATCTACAGTTATATATTCTCACAAATCCTCTTCGTTACACTCCCCCCCAATGTCGTATATCTATGACTATCCCTTGCTCTATTTCAAAGGTTTTATTATATCTACAGTTACTGTTTAAAAAATATTTGCAAAGAACTTATCCTTTTTTGTGCTTTCCAGGAGTTGGAAAGCACATGTATGCCAAGAACAAATCACCATCACATAAGAAGTGAAAATGATAAATATTTCCATGAACACAATTTAGAATCTTTAATAAGTCAACTTATTTCTCAAAGTATCTTGCATAGTACAAATATGCCTAGCAATACAGGGAACCATCACACTTATAGTCTAGAGAGAGAGAGAGATCCTCTTAGTGACACTCCCCCCCTGAAGAACATGCCGCATAGCTATTGGGTTGAGGCTATGTCTATAGCAATTTATATCATGAACAGGACTCCTATTGCAACCATACATGATGTAACTCCAAAGGAGAAGTTTACTGGCAAGAAACCTAATTCATCTCACTTAAAAGTTTTAGATGTATTGCATATGTGCATGTGCCAAATGAGTTGCATACTAAGTTGGATCCAAAAGCACAAAATTGTGTGTTTATGGATATTCCCTTGAGAAAAAGGGATATAGATGCTATAATCCTACTACACGTGAATTGAGGGTAAGCAGGGATGTTGTATTTGATGAGATGAGTAGCTGGTATGCTGCTGAAAAAGATGAGATGAGTAGCTGGTATGCTGCTGAAAAAGATGTTGGGGCTGATGTAAGTGGAAAAGTGGTTGCACAGAATGCAAGTCAGTAATCACTGTCATGGAGTGGACTAGGTGAGTCCTCATTCAACGGTTCTGTTTGATAGACCATGGAGTGGCAAGCTACGTCGTAATACCAGTCCTGGAAATATAGTTGGTACATCACATAAAGGCAAAGAGAAAGTGGTGCTGATAATTTCAAGAGGTGCTAGTGAGGGGTGGGGTTTGGTTCACGTTCCTTCACCATGTTCCAATAACCTTGGGAAGTGAAGACATGTTCCAGCCCAGGTGGTGTAATTAGACCCATTGAAACAAGTCTTTTCTGTAAAAGCATTTCTGGACATAGATACATGGAGGGAAGGAGATGATGGGATCCAGGATGGCTAGTACCCATATCCAGAGGGTAGAGGGTTAGGTGTCACTCTAGAATAACTACTAATATCCGGCACAAGTGAAGGACCTAGCGAGGGTACTAAGGAAGTTGGTGGGGGGGGAGAGGGGGGGTCTCTAGATAAACTTCTTTTATCTATAGCTTGCATGTTTTGATGGGTGTAATGTCGTCGGCATTTTCTCTTGTTGAAATCTCTTTCTTTAAAGTTCCAACAAGTTTATCTTGTTGTGTTCGGATTAAGGAATTTTGGATTCTTCCTTTGTTGGCATTTCTCTCTCTAGTTCTGTCCTTTAAGTGATTTATACAGTCCACCTGATGGTTTACAGATGTACATATGGGACTCATCAAGACGTTGATGACTCCCTATGTTGATATGGGTAACTCGAGACGCCGATAATTCCCTGTGTAAATGTGGGTACGTGTGCATCCCTTGGGCTTCAGGGTGGACGGGTGGATGAGTTTATGCCTGGTTTATGCATGTTTATGCATGAAAATTATCTAGAGAGATCTTAGGGTTTTAAGAGTGGTATTAGAGTAATCTCTAGTTAATTGTTGTTGTTTTTTCTTTCTTATTCTAATTTTTAGCATTTTTAAAAGTAAATTTTAATATTTACTAAATAAAAATGTTATTTTATTAATTTATTTTGGTGATTACGTGAATCGTTTTTTTAAATCTTTAAAGGTAAAGCTTAAAAAAGCTTTTATTAAAACTTTTTAAATATAAAAATGGAGTTTTTTAAAATTTAAAACAATGAGCTTTTCAAAAAAGCTTGGAAAAAAAAGATTTGAAAAAAATATATTCTCTAAAATTTTTTGATTTTTTCTCTTGGAGCCTTTTAGCTTTCCGATTTCCCAAAACCTATTGACCCTTCGAATTTCAGGGAACTTTTGACCTTTCGGATTCCGAAAAATTTTGACCTTTCACATTCCGTTTTTTTTTGTCTTTTCATTTTCCCAAAACTGTTGGCTTTCCATATTCCGGGATTCTGAAATTTTTGGACCTTTCGTAATCTAATGTGTTCAAGGTAAATTAAAAATTTCAAAAAATTCTTGAAAATTAGTGAAAACTTAGACAAAGGTTATTTTTAAATTTCTAGAAAATGTGGGGCTGGTGATTGGCATGTGGTGTGTCCATTCAGGCACCCGTAATCATTCAAATTCCTTTAAAAATCTATTTTTTAACCTAAAAATTTAGGAAATCCATTAAAATTGTAAATTTTTATTGGATTTGAAAATTATCGGGCGGAATAAAAAATTTCGTGAACGATGGGATTCTCATGAGAATTTAGGAATATTCTAGAAATTATTTTTAGAAATTTTAAAAATTGGTATTTTTAAAATATCAATGGTATTTTGGCAAATCTAATTGCTAAAAAGTTTCTGAAAAAATATAGGTTTGGAATGCTATAAGATAAGCTTGGTGGAATTCAAAATTAGCGTATTTTGATGCCCTAGAAAATTAGGAAAAGTGTGTCTCGCCTTTGACACTTGTCCATGATAATTTATTTTGCACTTGTTTAAGTGTGGTCTATGCTTAATTTCCTAAGCCTAAGACAAATTCTATCATGGGTTAGTTGATCTAGTTATTTTGGTGGATTTTATTGGATGGCTTCCAAATTTTATATGGACTCATCAGGTTCTGCCTAGATCACTTGTGTCTAGGGGTTTTTTAATGAGTGCTACACACATGTGTTTCACTTTCTTACTTTGGAGTTTTTCTTGAACAACACCACGTTCATATACTCCGGATTGATGAGTTGGCCACCAATTTTAATGCTTCTTTTGGCATGATTAATGACCATTAGATGGCATGATTAATGACCATTAGATGGCATGCATTGATTTTTATGATCAACTATGGTTTTCATGGATTCAAGGTGCTTCTATGCTTCTATCCATGGTTTTATGAGGATATTTTGATCTTTTGGATAATATCACGTGCTTTGAAGTAGGGTTTGCCTTCGTTTTTGCACATAATTTTGGACTATGTTCCTTGTACTCATTCCAACTTAGATACCTAGTTGCTTATGTATCTAGGTGAATTGTTATTTTTCTACCCCAACTTTATTGTATTTATTGGGTAGTTATCATTAGAAAGGTGCCAATAATTCAAATTTTTATCTAATGATGTACTCGGAAAGAGTTATTCCTTGATGTGGTCTCAGGTATATAGAGACATGTTTTAGTACGTGAAAGTCAGGGATAAGGCAATCTCATTCCCTTTATGCAGGATTTTATTCATATTTCCTAGATAGAGCACGGTTTTATGTTGATAGGGGACACTCACCTTGGTCTTTTGGGCCAAGAGCATTGGTTTATTTGAAAGTTCCTAAAGATTCTCAGACTTTGTCAACAGGAAAGTGCTCGAAATTATCTCCTAGATATTGTGGTCCATTTCGAGTTATACGTCGGATTGGCACGGTTGCGTATGAACTAAAACTACCTCCACATGTTAGAGTTCATCGAGTCTTTCATGTTAGTATATTGAAAGAGAAACTAGGAGGTGAGGATAACACAGTTACTCCTCAAGAACTCGTTGAAGTCGAAGATTTATCCTATGTTCCACATGAACCTGAAAAGGTACTTGAATTTTCAAAGGAAAGGAAACTTCGTAGTCGACTATTCCCTGAGGTTAAAATTAGGTGGAAAGATAGGGAAATAGAGGATTCAACTTGGGAGTCGGTTGAGAATGTTCAGCACAGATTTCCTTCTTTTCATTGCAAGAGTGCAATGTTTTGAGAGAGGGGAAGTATGTTATGTGCACATTATATGTGCATATACTAGGATGCTAACCCACATTAGGCTTGTGAGCATGGGAGCATGGGAACAAGCTCTAGTGGAGCATGGGTTACCTTAAGAGTTGAGATTAGGGTCAGGCATCCAAGGGTCACATGGGAATTGGAGAGTCGAGAGTCACTTAAGGGCCCTCCTATATAATAGGGGCATGGGGTACACTCAAGGGATGTTCTCTTGTGTAGAGGATTGTATTTACTCTCATGCCATTTCACACTACAGCTACATGCTGCTGGATTGGAGTCATATCTCTTGGTGATATGGGACACCAAGGTTAAGGTATGAGGTACTTCATTGTATTCATGTGTGCATCCCTTGGGCTCGGGGGTGGATGGGTGGATGAGTTTATGCCTGATTTATGTATGTTTATGCATGATAATTATCTAGAGAGATCTTAGGGTTTTAACAAAATGACACAAGCAATGATGCCATACTCTTATTATATAACACACCTAACATGACCAACCCATATCAGTATCCGAATTGGGGGGGACCTCCACGATACCAACAGAAACCATAAAGATCATGTAACTTCAAGTAGTGTTGGTGCCCCACATGGAATATGAGTCATGGAGTTGCCAAGAACACTTATTTATATTTTCCATGGATTTTGTATTCAATGTCTCATGTATGGAAGTGACTTTTATCAATTCTCATGTGCGTGTGAAATGTATTGGTGTGTACATGTGTCAATAACCCGAGAGAGAGAGAGAGAGAGAGAGAGAGAGAGTAATGTTAGAGGTACGTATGGTATGATTTCAACCGCGTGCGTGTGCAATGTATTGGTGTGTACATGTGTCAATAACCCGAGAGAGAGAGAGAGAGAGAGAGAGAGAGAGAGAGTAATGTTAGATGTACATATGGTATGATTTCAACTGCGTGCCAATTCCACAAAACCGCTCGCATGCAATTGCTTGCCGAAAAAATGCACCCCTATCCACTCATTAGTTCCATAGCGTTTTGTGCTATTTATGTAGCCATCACACGAGGAAAGAAAAGATCGTGGGCCATCATAAATATTCTGATTTGAGTGCTAGCACATGGTCCAAGGACCAATCGTTCATCGTCATCGAGGAACCTCTCTTAGTCTAGGTGAACATACCCATTCCCCTCATTGTCACTTTATGCTTGCTACTCTACCTCCAGTCTCTGCAACCTTGCCTACTACACACCCTACTCGCTTTCTTCGTTCAACACCCTATGTGGAAAAATGTTGGAGTTTGAGCAACTCAGCTCAAACCTACCATAGTAAACAGAAAGGCACAAGGAGTGGCTGGAAAAAGTTGGCCTAAAGGAGTTTATGGAACTACCATGGGGAGAGCTCTGTAAATCAATGTCCATGTGGATGAACAACTGGAGAGGCTGCAAAAGTTGAAAAGCATCAAGTTGTCATCCGAAAGAATAGTCATGTTCATCACAGCCAGTTATGTGGCAGAAGTATTCAAGCTACATAGAGAGGGCATGACAGACATACCCTCGATAGAGGGAAAGGACCTAATAAGGCAGTTCGGGTTCTAAAAACAACAAAAGAATACAAGATCATAGGAAACCCACATGAAGATAGGTAGAAATGTATGCATTTTGTAATAGACATAATTAACTTAGTCGTGGAGGAATTATGGAATCATTGAGGCAACATAGTCAGGGGCCAAGGTGGCATGGGTAGAGGTTCTACACAACAACCTTAAGGAGGAAATAACTAATCTACAGAAGAGCATTAGCAACAAAAAAAAAAGATAGGGGCACCTAATAGCCAATCTACGGAAGAGCATCAACAAAAAAAAGATAGCGGCACACTTTAAGGAGGAAATAGCCAATCTACCGAAGAGCATCAACAAAAAAAAGATAGGGGCACACTTTAAAGAGGAAATAGCCAATGTACGAAAGAGCATCAACAAAAAAAAGATAGGGGCACACCTAAAAGCACTCCTCTAAGGAGGAGGAGCTATGAGGGCAGTATGACAAACAAACATGATACCCCTGTGCCAGACTAAGAACATCAACAAGACACTAGAGAAGGAAGCCAAATCCAGAAGAAGACCCAACAAGAACCCACAAGTGTAACAACTCTTTGGTCGCCTCTCCGATCACCACCACTATGGTGACAATCCCCCCATTTCCACCACCATGGATAGTCCTAGAAAAGACGAAGTCCATAGGAACCGAAAACTCACAAAAAAGGAAGTTTAACTTTGGACATAAAAAGATTGGGTTACCTAGCAAAAGGTAGCAATGTAGCAACAAGTAGGAGAAGGAAGCACTTGTTGGCATCAAAAACTATACAAGATCTCCTTGCCTTGAATAGAAAGACTCAAGAAGTCCAAATAATCGAGGACACCCCTCCTCAGAATGTCCAATTCAAGGTACCCATCTCTCTCTCCGAACATATATAACTTTTGAGGCAATGGTGACATCCACTAGAACTTTATCGTTTCCAAGCACACTAGAGGTTAAATGGACACAAGAAGCGTTGGGTTACCTACAGAAGTACATAGTAGAGGACCAAGCGAGATGAAAACCTCGGGATAAGCTTGCACAACAGAGAGACACGGAGCTCTAAGAGAGCAAATAGAAACTGTTTGCTCATGAAGGTTGCAAAGGCAAAAACTCAAACAACAAGTGGCATGACTACATGAAACAAATAAGAACATAACCAAGGAGTTAGCTAGCCTCAAGGTGACTATGGCCAATCAGGAGTAGGAAACCATAATCATCAAGGATGGCTTGGCTAATGCCACTGCCAAAGTAGTAGAAAAGGCCAAGCAAAGAGCAGACAACATAATGAAAGAGCATCTGGAGGTGGTCCGAAGCATACATGAAAGATCCAACAAAGACCAAGTCAAGTTGGACCAAGTGGAGGCCAGATTGGCAGTTTATGATGTAGAGGCCACCCCATTTATGTATGAGCTTGATGCCGCCAGAATGGGAGACTAGGAGGAACATGTGACAAATGAACCCAAAAGTAGTGTGGGAGGAATAATTCAACAAGCTTAAAGCCGTGCTGCTGGAAGCACCCACCCCCATGTGCAGAGAGCTGGTAATTTTCAAGGAAGATGATAGGAATCCAAACAAGGGCCAAGGATAGGCCACAATCTATGCATCCGGAGGCAGGGGAATGCTCATGAGAACATCAAGCGTCCAATTTTCAAGGAGGGTCTAATTCTAGAAATCCAAATGGTCTCAAGAAGCAGAATAGACAACTGCAAAATGAAGTGCAAGAATGGAAAAGAAATTCCAAAACTTGAAATCAGAAGGCAAGAAAGCAACCATACAATAGGAAAAGACCTCTAGGATGGAATTGGTGCTCATGACATACACGCTGATCGATAATATACCCAAGCAGGTGTTGCAAGAGTATGTCATGGCTACTGCCACAGGCAGATGGAAGAGAAAGCAAACAAACACATACTCTAGACACATACAGAGGGATTGGATAGATTGATCAAAGAGTTCAAAGAGTACGAGGAAAAGGACAAAGATGCCATCAAAGAGTTCAAAGAGTACGAGGAAAAGGACAAAGATGCCATCAAAGACCTAAGAAAGAAGGTGAAGGACAGTTCAAGGCCATCACATGGACAAATGCCGAGGAAAATGAAGCTGCCAACAAGGAGGAGAAGGCTAACTTATGCATGTCCAAGTCGAGCTAGCCAAAAGAGAAGCAGAGATCTAACATCTCAAGGACAAGGTTGAGTTATAGGTGAAAGATGAGCTAAAAAACAAATTTTAGGAATGGTACACCAAAGAGCAAGAAATATGGAAGGGGCTTAGAGAGGACAAAAATAGACTGCTAGTAGATTTGATCAAAACAAAGGACAAAGTAGAGGAAACAAATGAGATGGCATGCAAACATGTCATGAATCTCGCACAACATGCAATAAGAGTTGGAATGGAGGCCCCAGATGACTAGAAAGGGATTAGACTGCAAACACAAGTGTGACGGGGCCATCTAGAGGATCCATCGGAAGGGAGTAAGCCACTAGCTCCACAACAATATGGGTAAGTGGCTTGGCCTTGGGTGAGGTGGCAGAGCCTCATGCAGAGAGAGTATCATAATTAGGGCCCCTCACCAATGTCCATTCTTGCCTAACCCCCAGAGATTGCCTGGGCCAAAATCTCAAGGAGTGCCATCGTACAGATTGAGCTAGAGCCAAGGGGACAAGAGACAAAGGCACGATCCAATAACGCACATCTATATACCAAATGATGCCATCACTCTTAAACCCTCAACACCCATGCTTTTGCTACACAAATGGCGGTGGAAACCATGCACAGAGCCAGGAGCCATTGAGGTGGATTCTCGGAAACTAGAAGAAAGGGAAGGTATGACCACTTTAGCAAAAGACAAAGGGCGTATAGCTCTAGATATAGTTCAACCAAAAGAGTACAATTTGTGTCTGGAGGCAACAATTAGGAGGAGCCCAACCACCTAGGCTAGGATAGGACATAACCATATCTAGAAAAGCCTCCTAGCCCCCAGGAACATGTTGAAGGTACAAAGCGTGTCCCTTAGGTGTGCCAAGTGTTGGGCGAGTGAACCGGCTCCATGGACTCACTACTAATGGTTTGCCAGAATGGTTGCTGGTGGGGTCGTGATGGCCCATCATGGATAATAGTTTGTAGCTATCTTTGTTGGGGGCCAGGGGTAGTGCCCGATTTGAGTCCATGTATGGGGACAGAGTGTGAATTGCGGAAGAGAGTTGGAAGTCTTAGTCTGGATAGTACACACTTGCATTGTGTTAAGTAGGTATGCTTAGTTGGCTTTGTATGAATGAGATACAAAACTTCCTTGTACTGCCTGGCATGTTTATGATCCAGATAGCAAGGTTGATAAGTATTCAAAGACACAATGAACACATTGCCTATGGAACAATAGCCTTAAGTGAGCCGAGTGCTAGAAAAAGAACCGTCGGTTTGTGTTTTTCAAGTCTAAGCTGAAGAAAATAATTTAGAATTTTGGCTTGCTTTTCATAATTAATGTTTGAGATTTTTTAGTTATAAAATGGATTGAAGAGGTCTCCTTATCTTGTTTTGTTTGGGAAAAAATGGTTTTTTCCCCTCCGCATATTGAAACCTTTGGTTAATGAATTAATTACACCCACTACTCGCTACTCGCTTTGCTGCTTCTGTAAATTAATCTCTTCTCAATATGCGGAGCTTTCAATGATTCTGGTCCATAGATATTTTTAAAAAAATCCAAAGAAAAATCCCATGGAAGCATTTTTTCCACCCCAGCCTGCTCTCCTTCTCCTCTATTAGCCCCTCCTCCTCTTCCTCCCCTTCTTCGCCTCTCACTCTACGCTGCAGGCCCTCCCTCCTTCCTCCTCCCCTTTCTCTACAGGCACCTCCCTCCCTTCTCTCTCTACGGTTGCCAGCAGCCCCCAACACCCCTACCGTGCTCCCCCCTCCTCTCCCCCCCCTCTCTCTCTCTCTCTTCCCCCCATGCGTTCTCTCTACACGATTTAAGGGGGGCGCAATAACCTTCTCCGAAGATCTCATTGGGCAACTATTTGAGCAGTTGCAACCGCTGGAAAAAAATAAAAAATGCAGTAATTACGTAACGTTTAATACTAAGGTCAAACCTTAACAAATTATATAATTAAGTTCCTTCAACTAATTAATGAAATCTTTTTCCACTCGTTGTAGGCCCCTATTAGGCTACTCCCATATTCATTAGTTAGTGATCGCAAGTAGGCACTAGTTAATGAACACATTAAGGTTTAAGATTTTTACATTAAAAAATTAATTTACTAAAAAAATAATTTATTCTCTCTCTCCTGCGTCGTTTTAAGTCGTTACTGTCTCTCTCTCGGTCGTGAGGGTCTATGTGGATTGCAACCCAAAAAATCAAAACATTGTTCATTTCTCCTCTCTCTCTCTCTCTCTCTCTATAGCGGGCGCGCGTGCGCACAGGGCTATTGCCTAGCCTGAAAATGCGACGCAAGCAGCTTTAATAGCCTGCATTACTTTCAGACAAATCGGCTTCCAAACGTATCCAACTTTTTTAAAAAATTACATCGCCTTGAGCCTTGACTTAGACATTAGAGAAAAAAACCTTACAAAAAATCACAACTGACCTTAGGTTCTACTCTTTGCCATTAATTAAGTAATGGCCAGAAAATTGGCACCCATATTATAATTTTGAGTAAGGGCCAGCGGGTTGTGGGAGTGAAGAGGGATGACCTGTAGACTGCTGTTTAGAAGCTCAGGGGAAGCTTGCCTTCTCAGCGAGAGCCTCTCCCACGCCTACTTCTTCAAGAGATGCCGCTTCTTCACCTCTTCTTTCACCCGTCCCCTCGCCACCAGTTTACACCCTCGAGCCAACCCTTCTCCTCGCCCAACCTGTCCGCCGCAAAGACGGTGGGCGGCCATTCTCTGCCCGCGGTCATTCCACACTGCAGCTGCTGCTGCACAAGGGAGGTACATTTCAGGCATAGATGCTGGAAGCACAGCTGCTTCTTCCTATGAGGATTTTTCTGTGTTATTGGCTTCTGATGAGCTGGAAGAGGAAGCCCTGCGGCCTGGCGATGGTGAGGCAGAGCTCAACGAGAAGAATTCTGCTGCTATTGGGAGCTCTTCATGTGAAGAAGAGAAGAAAGCCGATGACTACTTGGTGGTTAACTTCTATGTCTTAGTGGACATTGATGATCCTCAGCTTGAAGTGGCACGTCATACTTCTTTCATGGAGGTATTTTTCTTATTGATTTGTTCTTGGAGAGATTTATTATGTATAGGTGTTTAAGGCGTCATGATAATGGTCTAAGACCCCTACCAGACCATAGGATACCCAGAAAGGCTATCTTTCTTTCTTCAGAAAAAGGTAAAATGTATATCAATGGCTTCATGTATGTATCTCCTATCATTTTAGTTGAGCTTGGTAAGGTCCCTTTAATAAAATGTTTTCTTTCCCATGAAAAGCAACTTCTATTAGTCAAAATAGAGACATCCACAAGTAAGAGGAGTACAACCCTCCGAGGAGCTCGAGGGTACTATGCTACAAGGGTCGGGGGTCTTCCTCCTTGGTTGGTCACTCTCAGAGGGAAGATACATCGACGGGATCAGAACCTAGGGTTGTCAAAACCTTCAAATACATGCAAACAATATGGGCTTAGAATAAGTTTTGAAATTTTTGATCCCCAAAGATACGCTTGTACAAACGTACTTATAGACATACATACACAAAAACATACATATATACGTACATACAATATGTAGAGTTTATTGTATGTATGTATGTATATACATGTACAGTTTATTTGTATGCATGTATGTGTGAGCGAAAAAATGTAAGGTTTCTAAGGTACCATTGGCTTTTTTTTTGTTCTTTCTTCTAGCAAAATTTCTTTTTCCTCATCACCATGTGTTTCTCCTCTCCTTCTTCTTCTCCCCCCTTCCAGTTATTTTATTTCTCTCTTGCTGGTGTGGTGTTTCCCTGTTTCTGCCCTCTCACAAATGCCATTTCCATTTCAGTTTTCTTGTTTCCCATAACTATGAACTAGACGCCCAACCATTATGCCGCATACTCCTTTTGTTAGAAGTCATCTCCTGTCTATACATATACACCAGGGCCTCTGTTGTGGGTGTACCCGCTCGTATTAGGTGTTTTCTCATTTTTTCCCACTCTCCATATTTTTTTTCGCATTTTTTCCTATTTTTCCATGGTGTGGGTGGCTGCCCTATGATGGCTGGATGACCTAGAAGCTGGCCGACTACACTAGTGTGCACGTGTTCATTCCCTTGAGTAGGCTGACTACTTCTGTTCAGGTCGTGGACCTTTTCTTTGTTGGCCGACTAGAAGACACCCAGTCGTGAGGCTAGCGGTTGTTTTTTCATTGGCCGACTGGGTATTTGGGGCCATATAAAATGGCCCCATGGCCCCCACTCCTTTGTATCATATTTTCAGGATTCTCTTGTGTATATAGAGCAGAGTTACACGCCTCTCTCTCTCCTTCTCCATTGCTGTGTATTTTCTGCACTTGCTCTTGCGTTCTCAGATTTCGTCATCATCTCCGCTGCATATTCTAACATGGTATTAGAGCTCTAGGCTCTTGATAGATCTTGGGAATTGTGTGAGCAAGAGGGGGACCGTTGTGTTACTGATTGGACTGTTCGGGAAGAGGAGAAGCAAGAGGAAGGCGGGCTGATTCGCTGGACAGCCACTTGCAGGTGTAATTTTTTCCCACCCACCCACCCTTTTCAGTTACTTCCCCGCAATGGCAGATTTACTCGAGATGGTTGAGAAGCATGTGAAGATCCCGACACTCCCCACGTTCCCAGTAGACCGTCAGTTGGACGGGAACAATTACGGCATATGGAAGGTTATGATGGAATCTGTTCTGGAGTCATACGACCTTGCTGATTTCATCGTTGTTGGGGTTCCACGGCCGGAGGTAGAGGAAGGGGAGTTACCGTCGATTCGAAAGTACTGCGAGGCACAGGCACAGTTATGGGATCGTGTCAATGCTAGGGTCCATTATTCATCTTCCTCAACTACACACCGTAGGTAATCAATCATATAAAGCATATGACGTTGGCCAGAGGTATATAGCAACATTTGGCTTCTCTTTATAATAGGGTATCGCCCATGAAGAGGATTTTCTTGGAAGTACAGATGCGGGTTATGAACCCTGCAAAGTCATCGAAGATGCGGGAGCACATTAACAAGTTGCAGGCTCTTCAGCAGGAAGTTCTTCAGGCTGGGAAGGAGATATCATCAGAGGATATGGCCATAACATTGCTGTCGCATTTGCCTACTAAGTACTCAGCATTCCACTCGTCTTTGATTACCAGTGGCAGGCTGAGTACCATAATGTGTGAGGATCTTGTGCCCATGGTCTTGGACCAGGAGGAAAGATTCACGAACCCTCCACAGGGCGGAGGTTCGGAGGCCTTAACTGGCCAACGGTCGAAAGGCCGGAATAACAACAAGGGCAAAGGGAAGGCTTCATCGGAGAAGTCTTCTGAGAAGAGACTTGATGCAGACCGAGAGAAACAGAGATTCGGAGGTCTTAACTGGCCAACGGTCGAAAGGCCGGAATAACAAGGGCAAAGGGAAGGCTTCATCGGAGAAGTCTTCTGAGAAGAAGCCTGATGTAGACCGAGAGAAACTGAAGGCCGAGAGGTTCTGCAATGATTGTGGCGAGAAAGGCCACTATTGGAGGAAGTGTCCTAAGCGGAATGGGAAGAGTGCTGATTCTTTAGCCTCAGCTGCAAAGACTCCAGCATTTGTGCACTTAGAGATGATGGACTCAGATGCTTCATCGTCTTCGAGCGAGGAGGCAGTTGGCTTCACCGCAAAGGATATCCGGGAGTGGATTCTTGACAGTGGTGCTTCCAGGCATATGACTCCTTCCCGAGACTTCTTTTTGGATCTGAAATGGCAGTCAGGTCGCATCTTCATTGGCGACAACTCCACCATTCCGATACACAGTGAGGGCTGGATGGAGCGAAACCGGCCTGACGGGCGGTGAAACAAACACTCGCACATAAAACACTTCAACGCCATTGAAGACCTAGAAAAGGCAAACAAACAGGGGGAGCTAGAGTGCTCGTGCAAACAGTACACGGACACCGATTGGCCCCAAAACGCAGTGGCGCCCCTTGGGGTATTTCTTTAATTGATTATAAGAGCTTTGATTACAATAAGGCTGGAAACTCAGCCGTCTCAGTAGAACCCTTGAAGCCTGCAAAGAACCTGCATCATGGCTTCTTGTCCACTCGGCATCCACAAACAAGTCCAGCCATTGTTCGCATCGAAAGACTCTCTCACATTGAGTCTACATACAGAAGCTTTCTCCCATGATCAGGACTGCCACAACCATCCATAGCCTCTCACACTATGAACAGCATCACACCCTGACACATCCAGTGCTTCTGCATCACAACACAGACTCCCAAACTGTCTCTCAAAAGAGAACTCGCATCACAGCACAGCATACCATATAGTCGACACACCTGTACCAACCCTCTCTACCTTCCAAGGGTACTATCCATCTCTGTCATGGATTCCCTGTCCCTTGCCCAATCAGTAGCAAGGCTGTACCAAACATGTCTCCATTCCTGTACCTTCTGCCTGCATGTGATCTATCTCTTGGAGAAACCCAAAAACATGTTTCCTCGAGAAACCTACGACCTGTTTCCACATGAAACCCTTAGGCCTGTTTCCCTTTGAAACTTCTGTCCTGTTTCCATACAGAACCATTCATGGCACCATTCAACAACAGTGCCAACAACAGCATACATCTAGTTACCTGTTCCCTCATGAAACATCTGGCGACATAGAGATGCCCATAACTGTAGGTCCCTCTGTTCCTTTCTAGCAGGAAGAAACAATCTGCTCCATGATGCAGCCATGCGAGCTTGCATCACTCCCATGCCAAGAAACATAACCAAGTGACCTGTACTTGCAGCCAGAAACCCAAGTACATAGCTGAATTTGCAGCCAAACAAAAACAGCCCATAAACAGTCCTCAAACTGATCTCAAAACAGTCCCGAACCCAAAGCAAAGAGAAGCTGAAAGTTCCATCAGTTGAACGCCATCGACATGATGTCTATGTTCATGAAAAACCAGCCCTTGTCCGCCTTTATGTCCAGAGAAACCAGTCCCTTGTCTTCTGCAAAAGCACGGCGTCCTCCAAAAAGCACACGCCTGCAACCACCTATCCGAACAGGTCGACACCAGCAGCCACCCGTACCAAATAGTGTGCAGCTGTCTCCTGTATCAGTTGTTGTACAGCAGCCGCCTGTACCAGCTGTACCTGTCCGTACACATATGCTTGCGGTCGTACAGTTGTACACCTGAATCTGCAGTCGTACAGCTGAACTCGTGGACTGTACCTGCAGCTGTACCAGCCTGTGCCGCTTGTACCTGCAGCAGCCGTACACTGTACCTGCAGCAGTCGTACAGATCTGCACTGGCTCTTTTGTGCGCAGCCAAAAACCAGCAGCCCCATATGCAGTCGACTTCTCCTCTCTTCCACGCATGAGAACTAGCACGCTTCCCAAAAAGCTAGAGAGAGGGAGAAGAGAGAGTCATGGGCCTCCAAACGTGGAGTAGCCTCTATAAATTGCTTAATGGCCTCCCAAGGTTTTAAAACCTTTAAAACTTTAATTTTTTGCCCACCAAAGGTTATAAAACCTTTTTAAATTAAAGTATCTTTGCCCCCTTCACACTTGGGGTTATCCACACATGGGCTTCCTTTTTAACTCAAATCTGATGCCATTCACACTGTCCACCATGTCCCCGTGCACACCTGCATACTGTCTAGAGAAAAACACAGGGTCGTGACATACCCCCCTCTTGAAAAATGGCAAGCGTCCTCGATTGCACTCAATGGCACAGTAAAGCATCTTATGAGCAAAGACACCCCATATGGCAAAAACAATGGCCCTCCAATGCATCTGGATGATAAAACAATCATCCTGCACAATAAGCCACACTGTCACACCAAAGTGACAAACACCTCTTGCTTGTTCCTTCAGAATCTACAGCAAAAGTCTAAAATCAAATGGAAACACGTTAACTGTGTTAGCCAAAAACAATACCATGCATCATTCTACATATGACACACACATATGTATGACACACATGCATTCGCAAACAATATGCTCATCAAAATGCTCTACCTACTCCAAAGTAACAGTCTAAGGGCTGCTTGCAAGCCTTACGCCCATGGGCATCCCGCAGGACCCACGACTGATGGTACAACATGAGCATATGAAAGCATTCAATGCATCCAAACACTACATCCACTAAGTACTTCCCACATATGTCTCATGGCCATCCTGCAGGAGTCACACCCAGTGGTGCATCCATGAACATAATAAAGCACTTGATGTATCATACCAATATACATGCATCACACCATACAGTCCAGAGTATTTCCCTATGTATTCTCAATGGTACCAGGATCCAATGGCACCAGAATACAAAAATACCTCTACCTCAAAAAGTGTATGCATACATGCACAAATAGAGTTTGATCCATATAGCCATGAACCAAACCAACTCTAGGACTGCTCGCAAGACTTATGCCCTCCATAGAGTTATCCATAGTTGCAGTTATAGTTCAAGGTGCGGCCGACTGTGAACCATACTCAACCATCATCTCATGTGTCTAGAACACAAGATCATAGAAGTCCCATAAGCAGATGTACTGTCAACCTCAGTACCTTCGGGTGAATACAAAGATGTCACCAAGCGACTCCTAGATGACAAATGAGCCTGTCTGTAACAAGGGAGCGGAGGTGCTACCCCCCTCTTGAGCATCAGGCAATGCTCCAGACCTATGCTTTGCTGAACCTGAATGAGCCGTAACAAGAGTCGACTCCAACTCAAAGGCATTAAGATAAAGCTGCAAATCCTGAGGTGAATCTGCTAAGTCACCCTCCTCCATCCACTTCGCATCCATCAGTGAACCTCCTCCATCCACTTCGCATCCATCATTGAACAGCTCTTGAACTTCATAGGATAGCGACGGGAAACTTTACCCTGTACCTTTCTTTCCTAATGTGCCAGTATCTGCTCGGGAATAAGAACCTCGTCAAGTTCCTCCGCTTCCGTCTGAGCCTCATCTGATACATCCTCAGGCACCCAAAACCTGCTTGCACTCCACCCAAGTGGTAAGCACAAGTCCTCGATGAAGCATAGTAGATCACCACTGCTAAACATAGAAAGAAACTGTCTTCCGAACCCATGAAGCCTCTATGAAGATACGACCGGTGACAAACTGTCGAAAGCCATAGCCTTCAACCCATGTTTTGCACCATAACACTTCAATTGCTTCTTGTTCCTGGCCGACTACTTCTTGTCCTTGGTGTCTTTTCTCCTGATCTTCATCTTCAGCTCGTGCTCTTCACCTCATATAGGCAAAGACACACAATCTTGCACTGTCTCTTGCACTTCCTTTTCACTTTCCTCATGTTGAAGCTTTTGATGTGACAACCACGGGCTCGCCTCCTTGAGAAAGTCGACGATGTCCCGGCAAACGGAACCTTGAAATCGGCCTGACGGGCGGTGAAACAAACACTCGCACATAAAACACTTCAACGCCATTGAAGACCTAGAAAAGGAAAACAAACAGGGAGAGCTAGAGTGCTCCTGCAAACAGTACACGTACACCGATTGGCCCCAAAACACAGTGGCGCCCCTTGCGGTATTTCTTTAATTGATTATAAGAGCTTTGATTACAATAAGGCTGGAAACTCAGCCGTCTCAGTAGAACCCCTGAAGCCTGCAAAGAACCTGCATCATGGCTTCTTGTCCACTCGGCATCCACAAACAAGTCCAGCCATTGTTTGCATCGAAAGACTCTCTCACGTTGAGTCTACATATAGAAGCTTTCTCCCATGATCAGGACTGCCACAACCATCCATAGCCTCTCACACTATGAACAGCATCACACCCTGACACATCCAGTGCTTCTGCATCACAACACAGACTCCCAAACTGTCTCTCAAAAGAGAACTCGCATCACAGCACAGCATACCATACAGTCGACACACCTGTACCAACCCTCTTTACCTTCCAAGGGTACTATCCATCTCTGTCATGGATGGATTCCCTGTCCCTTGCCCAATCAGTAGCAAGGCTGTACCAAACATGTGTCCATTCTTGTACCTTCTGCCTGCATGTGATCTATCTCCTGGAGAAACCCAAAAACATGTTTCCTTGAGAAACCTACGACCTGTTTCCACATGAAAACCATGCTAGTCAATTGTGTTTAGCTCTTTTGCTCATTCTCTTGTGTTAATCTCTTTTATTAGGATAATCTCTATGCTTAATCACCATGCTTAACCATCACTTCTTGTACTTGGATAGATTTGATGGAAATGGTTTCCACACTTCGCAAATGAAGGCTAAGTATCATCTCATGAGGGAAGTCTTTGGAGTGTGGTCAGTGGGAAGGTGAAAAAGCTTTCTTCTAGAGATGTTGAGCTTGCATGAATCATTCAGGATGATAAAGCGTTGGCTAATATTGCATTGGTACTTAGTCACAACTATATTCTTTATATCTTCGACCTCGAGTTTCTCTAGAAACATGGAAAGCAGTTGACAAATTGTTTGGGAAAAAAGGGAAGAACTCACAAATTGCACTGAAGATTGAGTTCTTTGAGTTAAAGCTGAATTCTCATGGGTCTTTTGCTTCTCATATCAATCATATGAAGAGTCTTATGACTTAGCTCTCTGCCATTAGAGCACCAGTGGTGGAAGATGATGATGCGGTTGCAACGCTCTTGTAGAACATGCCCAAGGAGAGTGGCAATCTTGTCACTATTCTCAAGAATCTACGTGGTCCAACCTTTGAAGGGATCATTAGCTTCCTCCAAGAAGAAGAAAAGAAGCTTAAAGAAAGAGGTGAAAATCAAACTTTCTACTCCAACAAAAGCTACAGCAAAGGGTCTTCCAAGGATAAACATAAAAAGTGCAATTATTGTTCAACAATAATAATGATGAGAAAGATTGGTACTTCAAAGAGAAATGTAAGCCTAATTATGAAGAAAAGGATTGCTTCGTCAAAAAATGATTATCGTCAGTAAACCTTGCAAATAGTGAAGAAGAACCGGCCCTTCAAAGAAGAGGCCAATCTTGTGAAGGAGTTGTAGCAAACTCTGATGTCCTCGGCTACAGAACACAGGCAATGATCCGAAGTTATGGGGGATGGAAGATTGCCATGATGCGTTGAGAGAGAGAGAGAGAGAGAGAAGAAGAAGAATGCTGTTTTAATGTCGTAGGAACAATCCCAAGAGACCAAACAAGATCTATCCGACAGGAGTGAGATTCGAACACAAGACGTGTTGAATAACAACTCCATGAGCTAACCGATCTACCACACATTGGGTGATAGAAAGGTTAGCCCATTTTGTTTATTTACTCACACCCCAGTGAAGAACGCTGTTTTAATGTCGTAGGAACAATCCCAAGAGACCAAACAAGATCTATCCGACAGGAGTGAGATTCGAACACAAGACGTGTTGAATAACAACTCCATGAGCTAACCGATCTACCACACATTGGGTGATAGAAAGGTTAGCCCATTGAGAGAGAGAGAGAGAGAGAGAGAGAGAGAGAGAGAGAGAGAGATAAAGAAAGAAAGAAAGCTGTATTAACGTCTACTAGAGGCCGAACTCGACCTATGAGACAAATCAATGTACAACTGTCAATGTCTTCTGGATGTCCAGAAAAAAAAAAAAGGACAAAATGAACATGAAATAAACTATGAAAGTACTAAGCTAGTGGGGGGGTGTGATGGATGGAGCACTATTGCCAGAGGCTCAGTATGCAACCTATATGCGCAGGGTATACAAGAATGCAATGCAGATCTGTCTAGCTCCAACCAGTACCATAATGGGGGTGTAATATGTGATACATTAGGCGATGGCGAGGCAAAAATACCTCGGAGCATGATCTTCAGGTGAGTGTGAAAGTGAGCTAGCCGCTCTTGGATATGGTGCTGATGTCGAGCCCGTATCTCTGTGATCGCCCTCTAATGTAGTCTGGGAGTCTGGTAGCTTGGTGCTCTCGGTCTCCGTCTGGCTCGGAGGTCCGCAGCGCGCTGAAGTGTAATCCCCTCCTGTGTCAGGGTAGGCACTGGGATAGATCTCTGGAAGAAATCAGTGAGCCGGAGCTGTCGCCCACCTCTCCTTGTGGTATGAGTCCATAGCAGTGTGTCTAATCTGCGCTGGTCTGCGGACTCCATGATCTGACGGAGTGAGGGATGTCCACTGAAGATGGTGGTGTATCTCTCTCTAATGACACTATATGCTCTGCATCTGCATACATAATGTTCCTCACTCTCAACCTCCTCCTGGCATAGTCTGCATATCCTCTCAACTCTGGGGATCCGTGCTGCCCTACCTGTCTCAATCTCAAGCTGGCGTGATGACACTCTGAGCTGGCCAATCACCACTCGGGCACTGTGAGGCATGTACACATCCATGTATTCAGGTCCTTGTATGAATCCATCCGCTGAGATACGCATAAACTGATCTCTAGTATAACATCTTCGGCGGTAGAGGCTGACTGGGTGTATTTCAAGTCTCTTGAGTGTATCGTTGCCATAAATCCTGCCGAAGGACTCTGTTCCTCTCACTGTGAGAGAGCTGGATGTGTGGTGCCTGTATATCATACTGGAAAGGTGGCAGGTGATCTATGTCAAGACCATGCTGAGTGAGCCACTGTATCATCTGTGAATACCATGATCTCCTATCTCCACTCTCTGCGAGCTGCCTGGACGCCTCAAAAGCTCTATGTGAGAGTCTATCTGATGGCATATCTCCGATTCTCTGTATGAAGCAGATCGTCTGGAAGAGGGCCTCTACTAGCATAGGAGGTGCAGCAAACTCCGTCCGGAGAATGTCATGTGGGACGGAGGGTTTGCTGCGGATCGTCCGTGAGAGCATGAGAATCTGAGGCCTCTATGTGAGACCATGTGGAGGTGGCGAGCCCAAGTGCCCATACTGCCACAGCATACATCAAAGCAGGGGTGACTAGTGTGTCACACAACCACTCCTTCGTGCGGGGCTCCTGGAAGTGTGCCTAGTGACACTATCTCTCTAGCATGGCCAAAGTTGCATACCCTCGTGTGAGTCTATCCCTGGTTGCCTGTGCCATAGTAAATCTTCCTGGCAGAGTTGTAAATGTAATCCCGAGATACAGAGGTACACATATGAGTGGCCTTGCGCACGTAGGAAGGCGGGGCTTGCACTCTGGCTGGTATGCGCAGGTAGGCGCACGTGCGCCGATTATAGCTAGGCACAGGCGGGCAAGCAGGTGATACACGCAGGCCGACGGGTGACAGGCAGGCAGCGCTAAGGAACGTTGCAGAAAATTGCCAAAAGCAATCGTCGGGTGGTGGTTTTTTTTATTGTAAATTTAGCTTTTGCTATAAAAAAAAAAAAAACAAACCTCCATGTGATGCTTTGTTTGTTTTGAACCTTAGAAAAGGGTTTAAAAAAACCCACGCTTTGCTTTTATGGTGTTTTTTTAAAGAATATATATATATATATATATATATATATATATATATATATATATATATATATATATAAAACACAAAAGCAAAAGCTAAGTAAGCTTTTGGGGAAGCCTATAAATTCCCCTTAAGGAGGCTTCTTGCCACACATCTCTTAAGCTCTAAAGCTCTCTAGCACTCTTCTTTGTGCAAGATCAAACTTTTGTCTCATCTTGCTGTCTTCAAGATGTCGACCCAAGAATCCGAGTTGGAACCCATTCTCGAACGTGAAGACCTGCCGGCTACGGAAGCCATCGATGGCGATCTTTTCGACGATTTTGTTTTAAAATTAGATTTTCAAGAGTTTAAAGTTGCTCTCGAAGCTTCTTTCCCGGAACGTCAAGCACAACTCACCGCGCAGATGCAGGCTTTACAGAACTCCATCTCTTTGTTGACCACTACCCTATCTACTTTTGGGTATGGATACTTTGGCATCTGCTTTAGGCCCCAATATTACTCCGGAACAGTTTGGGGGCAAGCAAAAGCAGCGTACCAAGGAGATAGTGGACACTTGCCTACATAAGTGGCAAGTCCATTTCCTGTTTCATCCATATGATGATGGAAAAAAGATCAGTTAGCAACAGGTTTCCTCTCAGGCAAAGCTTTGCTTTGGTGGAAAGAACTCAACCCTAAACCAACGGCTTGGGCACAGTTCGAAGAAGTCTTTAAGAAGGAAACATTGCTCTATGCTACTTCTCTCTTAGAGGATCGAGATATGCCATGACAACAGAGGATGAGAGTAGAGGCGAGGAGGACACAGGGCCATTGGGAGAGTCACCATATGCAGCCCTTTCAGATGAGATCATACACTACTCCAACCTAGGGGAAGTCCTCCTTATGGGGGACTTCAATGCATGGACACAGAGCTGGCAGTGCGATATTTATGATTTCGAGCACCCTGAGGTGATGCACACACTAGAGGTGGAGGACACGGGAGCTTGCAAGGTGTCAGAGGACATGTGGCCGGATAACACCAGATATGGTCATCACTTACTTGAGCTGGGAGCGCGACACCATCTTGTTATTTATAACGGGATGAGATAGTGGCAGGATTCAGGAGCACTAACATGCTTTCCACGATAGGGGGGGTAGCACAGTGGACTACATCATGGGGTCCATGGAGACCACACAGGCAGTGACATCTTTCACCATCCCCCCCCTGTCCTATTGGTGCGGATCACACGTACCTCTTACTGTCACTCTGGTGAGCTCCACACCAGCACCCACACAACCCACACAAGCATCGCAGCCGCCACCCATAGCTTCCCCCATCATACACACATTGGGCGCACAGATAGATCTGGGAGCATGCCCCAGAATCGGTGGTATGATGATGAGTGCAGAGAGCTATATAGACACCTCCGTGCTGAGAGAGCACTGGGGACCATTACATAGAGATAGGCGAGCCGACAGATGAGGATCCTCACACGCCGTAAGAGGTGTGCATATGAGGAGGCATAGTACTGGGATATATACCACCTACTCATGAGTAGAGATTGAGCCACTGCATGGCGTAGGATGAGAGAGCCTCAACCTCGTACCCCGATTGAGGATCCACACACATGGCACACATATGCAAAGAGCCTCTACCATATCCCTCAGCAGCCGCCCATACCACAGCCACAGGAATCCCGCCCCACCACCTCTACTTTCTTTACCGCCTCGATGGTAGAGAGAGCTATCCGCCGGTTGCAGCATGGGAGATCGGCTGACCACACAGGTATACAGAGTGAGCATCTTATTTATGCAGCTGACACACTGGGACCCTTTGTTGCTCACCTCTTTAATAGGGCACTAGTGGAGGGCCTACCAGCTGAGTGGACTATGCACACCATCGTGCCTCTCCACAAAGCGGGAGACATGCTAGACCCCAGCAACTCAGGACTATCATGATTGGTCATACATTGGCCAAACTTTATGGCGCAGTGCTCGAGGCAGAGTTGAGCTCATATGCAGAGAAGGAGGGACAGCGAGCACCAGGGTAGGCTGGATTCCGACGAGCTTTCTCCACTATTGACCATATATTCGCTCTGAGATGTCTGATTGACCAGGCTAGGGCGCGGGAGAAGAGATTATACTGCTACTTTGTGGATTTCCGCAAAGCATTTGACACGGTGCCACGAGAGAGACTCTTCCAGTGCCTACAGTCATTGGGGATCCCATCAGAGATGGATTGGGACATCTATGCTTTATATGAGCAGGTCCTCGGGCGCATACGATGCCCTGGGGGTGAATCTGATGCTATTGCTAGCACCATAGGTGTGAAGCAAGGATGCCCACTCTCTCCTGCACTATTTGGGCTATACATTGATGAGGTGGCTGACTTCATTGGTCACGGTGGTGGGGACGGAGTAGACATCTTGTTGGGGTAAAGGCATTATGCCCACCCTTGTAGTGTGTACAAGCCCATAAGTTATAGTACATAGTACACTTAGTACTTTTAATGTACTAAGTGCACTATGTGTACTAGAGCAAATATACATGTGTGATAGTGGAGTCACACACTCATACTGTTGTTGGGGTAAAGGCATTATGCCCACCCTTGTAGTGTGTACAAGCCCATAAGTTATAGTACATAGTACACTTAGTACTTTTAATGTACTAAGTGCAGTATGTGTACTAGAGCAAATATACATGTGTGATAGGGGAGTCACACACTCATACTGTGAGTTGACTTATCCCCACACGTTTGTTTCTCTCTCTCTCTCTCTCTTCTTCTCTGTGTATGTGTCTCCCACATGAAACCCTAACTCTCAGCTCCCTCAACTGGTATCAGAGCCATGGCGATTGCAACTCCAGCATTTGCTTGAAGAAGCAGGGGTGCGTGTCCACAGGCATTTTTGACCCCAACTGCAAGGGCCACCGGTTTCACCTCTGTAGCTGACTTTCCATAGCTCCTGCAAGGTTGTGGCGGGCTCTGTGGACCAGGACGGGCAGTCCTTCTTGGACGATTACCAGCATGCGGCCGCCCGGCAAGAATAGGGCATTTCTCGCCCAAGCTGCTGCCCGCAGGCTTCAGCCTGAAGGCCAGATTCACATTGGAGAAAGGCTTGGCCACAGAGACGCCGCCGGCCAGTCAACGCTGGTGTCAGCACGTCGACTGTAGAAGGGCTGCGTGTGGTGTCGCCTGGGTGTGCTGCGTGTGCAGAACTGGTCGCTGGTCGCCCGTGCGCAGAGCTGTTGAGCCGTAGTCGCCTACAAGCGAGCCGTCGAAGCCAGGCTGGGTGAGCACAACCCGCCACCATCTGTGTGCAGCCCGCCAGCTTCGGTGAGAGCAGGTGCCTCCGATAGTGCCTCTATAGCGTTGGACTCGTCCATCGCCAGGATACCCCGCCCACCAGTGTTGCCGTGTGTGGGTCTGATTCGCCACTACCTGCCAGCTCATAGCCAGCCCCCCTAATCAGTGCTGCCTGTCTACGCCAACTTGCACGAATACAGCTGCCCTCTCAATACCTGCACAGCAGCAGCATCATCAGTTCACGAATCACAGCAATACGACTCCTCCCTTTCTGAAACAAAAATCAAAAATTGTCTGAGGTATTTTGCTTCAATTTTTTGGGATTTTGCATGTCCATTTTCATCAATTGAGCAGGTACAGGTCCAAATTGCTCAGATTTTGAGCAAAATTGGCAACATTGGGTGACATTGGTCACATTCCGGGTCAATTTGCAGGAAATTGTGTATCAACATTTGGGGCTTTTGATGTAATTGTGCCATTGGGCATTCATACATGCTGTATGATGTGAGCAATCTCACATTCGGGGCAAAATTGCAGGAAATTGGAGTGCAAATCAAAGGGCTTTTGTGCCAATTGGGTTGATTTGCATGCTGCCATGTAGGCACGGGCATTTGATGCTTTGGGCAATGTGTTGATGCCTGTCAAGCACTCAATGTGCTAGTAAATCAAAGGGCTTTTATGTATTGGATGTATATGTGGCCAGGGGGAAGCATTGTGAAGACTCTGGATGCCTTCATGTGCATTAATGTACCATGCATGATCAGAAATTGATCTTGAATCAAGGGGCTTTTCAAGATTTTGTGCTTGTTGAGCTTGGCAAAGCAGCAGGGAAGACTTTTATGCCTTGAACCCTCAGAAATCCACTTGCAGTCAAGGGGCTTTTGCCCAATTTCTGTGCGGGACTGTTGTCTGCAGTGGTGGGGACTGTAAAGGTCTGATTTTCACTCATTTGGACAGCCATGAGAGCATTTATTGCTACTGTACTTGCTGGTACAGATTTGGTACAACTTTGTACAAGTTTTGGCATGGCTGTACATTGATTTGAGTGAGGAAAAGGTTCATTTTCAACTGCTGTACTTGCCGGTACAGATTTGGTACATCATTGGTGAGCACTTAGTACTGCTGAACAGTACTTTGGAAGGGGAACAGAGCACATCTAAGGTGCTGTCATAAATCTGCAGCAACCAGATTTTGGTGATTTTATCACATTCAGTGGGAGGAGAGTTGCATTCGTGCTTCCGCAATGGGAGATAAAACTTTGGGAGAACAACTGTGAGCACTTTGTGTGCTTTTGGTGCAGTGTTTGCACATCTTGCAGGGAGTCAGGCATTGACTGTGTAAAAGGTTGCATATTGCTATGGCAACCACAGG
The DNA here is from genome assembly GCF_041138505.1 of Cibotium barometz. Lineage (NCBI taxonomy): Eukaryota > Viridiplantae > Streptophyta > Polypodiopsida > Cyatheales > Cibotiaceae > Cibotium > Cibotium barometz. The sequence goes on from NC_141082.1 coordinate 28,903,525, forward strand.
TGAGAGCTCTTCATTGCTTCACATCAAAAAGCTTGAAGGCTCACATAATTATGACATTTGGCAAACCCAGTGCTATAATGTGTTGCTCCAAAAGAAGCAGCACAAGCCCATCAAAGAAAGGGGTGTAATGCCCGCTTCTCTTACTGCTGAAGAATGGGAAGATATGGATGAGCTGGCAAGATCTACCATCATGTTGTCTGTGTCAGACTCTTTACTTTTCAGCATACGTGAAGAGAAGACAGCTTGGGGAATGTGGCAAAGATTGTAGGACTTGTATGCCCAGCAAAGTGCTTCAAGCAAAGTGTATTGGTTGAAGAAACTCATAGGTCTTCAAATGAAGGAAGGGGCGTCTATGACAGCCCATCTAAATGAGTTTAATGGTGTTGTCAGCCAGGTCATCAATCAAAAGTTGGCAATGGACGATGAGTTCAAAGCCACCTTTCTCTTATGCACTTTGCCAGGAGAGTTGGGACACATTCAGGACAGCCACTAGCAATTCAAATGCTATGCTGTCATATGCAGATGTGGAGGGTGCACTCCTTCAAGAGGAGATGAACGGGAAGAACAACTCTGTTGGAAAGTCCAATGCAATGAATGCACGTGGGAGATCCCAGCAAAGGGGTAAAAGCCAAGAATGGGGAAGGAGCAAGTCCCGCTCCAAAAAGGACTTGGAATGCCGTTATTGTGGCAAGAAGGGACATATCAAAAAGCAATGCTACAAATGAAAGAATGATCAAAAGGAAAAGGGCAAAGGAAAAGACAAAGACAAAGATGAGTCCTATTCACGTCTTCACTTGATGCCCATTCACTTCTTGTAGGGGATGGTCATGGTATGCACTCATGGATCATTGATTCAGGTGCCTCCTTTCATGTCACAGGTTGCAGAGACTTGTTTGTCAGGTATACTGTTGGCAATGAAGGAGTAGTTTATTTGGGTGACAACCATGCATGCAAGATTCTTGGCAGAGGTGATGTGAGGCTTGTGTTTTCAGATGGCTCACAGCTTATGCTCCATGATGTCAGGCATGTGCCTGAGATCAAGAAGAACCTGCTTTCTACTGGACAGCTTGATGATGCTGATTATGCTACCACATTTGGTCGTGGAAAGTGGAAGATTAGTAAGGGCTCACTGGTTGTTGCCAGAGGCTCTAAGGTGGACACTCTTTACTTCATGCATGCTGGTGTTTGTCAACATGTTAATGTAAATGCAATCGAGCTGCCGGAAATCTCTATGTGGCATAGCCGGTTGGGACACATGAGTGTCAAAGGAATGGAGCAATTGTCTCGTTTTGGTTACTTGCCTTCTCTAAAGTTCTCAAGTTTTCAGTTTTGTGAGCATTGTATATATGGCAAGCAACTCCAGTGCCCCCACAAGAAAGCTCTTGGACAGAAAGATGCTCAGTTAGAGCTTGTGCATACAGATGTATGTGAGATGTCTCAGCTTTCTTTGGGAGGGGCAAAATATTTTGTGTCTTTTATTGATGATGCCACACGCAAGGTGTGGGTTTATCCTCTTCGTTTGAAGAGTGATACATTCTCAGTGTTTGAGAAGTTTGTTGCTCTTGTTGAGAATCAAACTGGCAAAACACTGAAGGCTTTGCGTACCGACAATGGTGGAGAGTATATGTCCAAACAGTTTCAGGACTTTTGTGATGCTAAAGGCATCAAGAGGGAGCTCTCTACTCCTTATGATCCTCCACAAAACGGGACAGCAGAGAGGATGAACAGGACCATTCAGGAGAAGGTCCGTTCTATGTTGTCACATGCTGCGTTACCTCATGGTTTTTGGGTTGAAGCTGTTATGACAGCCGTTCATCTTATAAACAGGTCACCTAACACGAGGCTTGGTGGGAAAGTGCCAGAGGAAGTATGGACAGGGAAGCCTCCATCATACAAGCACTTGAGAGTGTTTGGTTGCGTTGCGTATGTGCACATACGCAGGGAAATACGCACCAAACTTGATCCTAAGTCTCACAAATGCATATTCCTAGGATATGGTGACAGAGGTGAAATGGGGTATAGACTTTGGGATCCAGTGAATAGAAAGATTATACGCAGCAATGATGTCATTTTTGATGAAACATGCATGTATAAGGAGCCTGGCAGAGTCATCTTTGATGATGATGCATGTATAAGGAGCCTGCAAGGCAACAGGAGCCTGGCAGAGTCATCTTTGATGATGATGGACATCATGGACAACAACAAAGGGCTGTAAATCAGCCATTACAGCAACAAAACCAGCCCTTAAATGGTGCTGAAAATGGTCCAAATGGACAGCCAAAGATGGCAGAAGATATCCCTATGGATATCCCACAGTTAGAGGAGATACCGGGCATGATCTTTTTACCATATGGCATGGAACAGGAGCCACCAATAGGTGATATGCAGGCTGGACAGCAACCTGCAAATGATGGTCAATGGGTACGGAGGTCCACAAGACCCTCCAGAGCCCCTGACAGGTTTGTTCCAGGGGTTGACTACTTGATGCTCACTGACTGTGGGGAGCCCTCTTGTTATAAGGAGGCTTTACAGAGGGCAGACAAGGCTCTTTGGGAGCGTTCTATGAAGTCAGAGATGGATTCTCTGCACAAAAATGGAACATGGAAGTTGGTGCATTTGCCTACAGGCAAGAAGGTTTTGCCATGCAAGTGGGTTTACAGGCTCAAAGTTGCACCTGATGCAAAGCCAAGATACAAAGCCAGGTTAGTGGCTAAGGGCTTCAAGCAAGAATATGGTGTGGACTTTGATGAGATCTTCTCTCCAGTGGTCAAAATGACCACACTTAGAGCTGTATGACCTTTGGTTGCTCATGATGACCTGGATTTGATTCAGATGGATGTGAAGACTGCTTTTCTTCACGGTGATCTCCATGAGGAGATATATATGCAATAGCCAGAGGGTTATGCAGTGAATGGAAAGGAGAAGCTTGTATGCAAGGTGAAAAAGAGTCTTTATGACTGCCATCCAAAGCTTTCTTGGTGTATAAGCAGTGATCTATGTCACTCCTCCTGAAATCCTGGGATTTCATGAATGTATCAAATTTATGATACCATTCCCTTGGTGCCTGTTTGAGTGAAGGATTTGGGTGATGCAAATCACATTTTGGGTATGCGGATACTTCGGGACAGAAATCAGCATGTGTTGTATTTGTCTCAGAAGGAATACATTGGCAAAGTTTTGCAGAGGTTCAATATGGAAGGGGGGAAGAAGACTAGTACTCCTTTGCCTCCATATGTGAAACTCAATGCTATGGACAGCCCACAGTCAGATAGTGGCAGGGCTGATATGGCCAAGATTCCGTATGCTTCAGCTTGTGGCAGTCTCATGTATGCCATGGTTGCTACCAGGCCGGACATTGCATTTGCAGTGGGAGTAGTTTCTAGATACATGGCCAACCCTGGCAAAAAGCATTGGGAAGCAGTGAAAGGTGTCATGAGATACCTGAAGGGCACACAGGATATGTGCATTTGCGTGGCAAACAGGATGCATTAGTGCATGGTTACACCGATTCGGATTATGCCGGTCATCCAGATAACCGGAAGTCTACTTATGTGTTTACATTCACAGGAGGTGCTGTGTCATGGATATCCAGGATGCAGAAGTGCACTGCCTTATCTACTACAGAGGCCGAGTATATTGCAGCCACAGAGGCTTGCAAGGAGGCATTATGGCTATCTCGGTTAGTGGTTGATTTGGGTTATACAGGGGATATTCCATTGTTGCATTGTGACAGTCAGAGTGCCATCCAGTTGGCAAAGAACCCTGTCTTTCATGCAAAGACGAAGCATGTGGATGTGAAGTATCACTTCATCAGAGAGGTGATAGAGAACAAGCAAATTCAGCTTGTCAAGATTCATACGGATGACAACCCGGCTGATCTGTTGACAAAGAGTTTGCCTCCAGAGCGATTTGCTCATTGCAGACACTTGATGGGCATTGGATGAGGCTAGTTTCAGCCTTGATATGGCCTTGTATATTATCATGTACATGCTGATTTTTTTCTTTTCCTTTACTTAAGGGCACGCTGCCTTTAAGTGGGAGGTTGTTGGGGTAAAGGCATTATGCCCACCCTTGTAGTGTGTACAAGCCCATAAGTTATAGTACATAGTACACTTAGTACTTTTAATGTACTAAGTGCACTATGTGTACTAGAGCAAATATACGTGTGATAGGAGAGTCACACACTCATACTGTGAGTTGACTTATCCCCACACGTCTCTCTCTCTCTCTCTCTCTCTCTCTCTCCTTCTCTGTGTATGTGTCTCCCACATGAAACCCTAACTCTCAGCTCCCTTCACATCTCAGGTACCACAGTCCACATTATGCTATATGCAGATGATATTATTCTGGTCTCTGAGTCGCGGATGGGACTACAGCACCATCTCCATGCACTCGATGACTTCTGCACACAGAGGGGGGCTTACAGTGAACCTTGGGCCGCCTTCTACCCGATCTCCGAGTCCCGAACAGCCCAAGAAATCTCCAATCAGCACCAAAAATCAGCAAACCCTCAAGCTCTCACTGTCTCCAAGCTTCAAGCCACCTGGGGCTCTGATACCATGTTGGAATGCACAACAGAAAATGAGACAAGTGCTGTGAGAAACAAAACGCAGAAGTGTAGAGAGAGAGAAGCTATATAAACTCTGCTATATACACGAAGATCCGATACAATAACGGTGTGGGGGGCAAGGCCTACAGTGCTGGTCGGCCAACCCTAAACCAGCCGACAAGGTGTACATGGTGTCCATGACTGGAAATAACCAGTTGACCGACATATGAATAGTCGGTCAGCAAAGGACAGTTGGCCAGGACAGAAGGGGTCGGTCAGCACAAGACAGTCTCCATGACCAAAAACAAGGGAGAAAAAACACTAAAAAATGGGGAAAGATGGGAAAAACTCTTGGGCGGGCACACCCACAACAAAGGCTCTCACTGAGTAATATGTATAGACAGGAGATGACTGCTAACACTTTCGTCCTTTTGCCCTCACACTGAGTACAAATCCTACCTTCTCTCCTCCTCTGAGGCACTTTGGATTCATCAGATTTTGGAGCATTTGTGCTGTGCCGACACTTTCCCGGTTACCATCTTCTCGGATTCTCAGAGTGCTATTGCTCTAGCTCAGAATCCTATGATACGGGGAAGATCCAAGCATATTGAGGTGCATTATTATTTTGTACGCGACTAGATCGAGCTCGGACTTCTTCGGTTGGCCTACTGTTCTACCAAGGACAATGTGGTTGATCTCTTCACCAAACCACTTCCGAGAGCTACTTTGGAGGTCTTACTTCAGCATGCTGGTATTCGACCACCCCTTCGGTGCTGAAGACCAGGTGTTGGAAAATATATTTATCATCTTTAGATGGTCTACATGAACCCTAGCATGCTTGTACTAGTCATTTTTTATGAGACCAAATGCTTCCATATGTAAAGCCTAATTTTTGGGTATTTTTAGGAATTTATTTGAGGCGTTTTATGCATTTATTGCCCATGATATGTTGTCGGCCTACTGCCAATAGGCCGACTAGGGCATCATTATGCTATATATAGCATCACACCTCTTCCATCATTTTTGGGCTCACTTGAGGTCATTAGCAGATGCTTCTGCTTCTTATCTTGTAACACACCTACGGGCTTCCCTCGTGCTTATTTTCAGCATCAAACAACAGTTTCCAGCATATTGCAAGTCTTGTACCTGGGCCTACACTTGTGTTTTACTTTCTTTCAGAGTAGGGATAATTTGTGAGTGGCTTTGGTTTAAGGAAGCCTTTTAGAAGGCCCATTCATAATCTTGGGCAAGATGTTGGGTATTTCAGAGTCTGTGTGTGTATCCATCATGTACGTGTACCTCTGTTTGTTAGAAATTGTACATCTCGGTGTATTTGAGGAATGCCTATTTATGAGGTATTATCCATTTATCTCCTTTTTAGTAGGTCGTGGGCTGTCGGCCAACTCCTAGGGGCAATTGGCCAACTTCCGAGCATCACTATAAAAGGGGCCCTCCCATATTCACTTGTTAATCATCTAACCCATTCACAGGCACATGTTCTACATCATTTGTTGGCTGGTATTGCCATTGTAAAAGCCTCTTGCTACATAACATGATGTTTATTGTCTGATGTCTCTCTCTTTCCTTTGCTCTCCCTCTCTTGGCTTTTCTGTGCGCCTCCCTTTCCCGCCCTCTTTCCCTCTCTTCGCTTTTCTGTGCGCCTCCCTTTCCCACCCGCCCTTGCTCAGGCCCCCAAGGCAGCAACATAACTCTCCCTCTCTCTCTCTCTCTCTTTCCCGTTGCCCATCTCTCCTGCACCTGTGCACCTATTGCCCACCTGCGCACCTTAGTTGTAGGGTAGGGTTGTAACCCACCTCCAAGCAGGTAAGGGCTTGCACCTCATGGGGGTGGGGTTCGTGAAGAGCAACCTCTCAAACAGTCCAGCAGTTTGACATGGCCAGCAAGAAAACCTTCTCCGAAACCCTTATCTCTCCTCCTACCAAACCCAATGAAAAACCATCACCATGGGAGCGGTACCTCCTGAGCATGATTCAACATCTTCAGCAAACAAATTCAGCCTTGCAAAATGAACTACATCAGACAAAACAACATCTTTCAACCCTGGAGAAACAGATTAAGGAACAACAACACGAAAAAGAAAACAGGGAGGAAATCACACAGGTAAATTTACTTGATCCACAGCCTAAAGAAATTCTGATTAAAGAAGTAATATCACAGATTAATGAAGAGAACGAGCAGCAATGGATTGCAAAAGAAATTAGGGTGGGTGGTTTGTCAGAGGGTTGGGAACAGGTGGAGGTATTGGAGGACAAGGAGATTGCGAATGATACTTATGTCCCGGAATGCGAGATTCTACAAAGAAAGCTGTGCAGAGCTATCCCTTTCATCGACATTGGAGATCCCTCAGTGGCAATCAAAGGAAAACATGTGGTTTTGAGGTACGCAGATATGAAAGACAAAATTAAAGTCATGAAGCAAACAAGGTCACTTAAGGGAACGAAGGTGTGGATGGCGGATGAACTCACAGCCACACAACTAAAAAACAGGAAACAAGAACTCAATAAAGTATACGAAGCAAGGAAACAAGGAAAATGGGCAGTCTACCGTAGAGGTAGAGCTGTTATTGCAGATTTCAGGACAACCAAACATGGTAGTAATGAAGAGTAGCTGCTGGAGAAATCCTTCATGTTATCTAGGATTCTCCTACGGTCATGTAGGGAATTTGAACTATTTTTAGTTTTTTCTCTATTTTCATTTTGTTGCCCCCGAAGTGGAATGTAATCACATGGATGTATCTGATTAGTCCTATAGGTCAGATGTGGCCTCTAAAGGACGTAAATATAGTTTTCTTTCTTTCTTTCTTTCTTTCTTTCTCTCTTATGTTTTGCTTCCGCATTGTGCAACTTTATCATGGTATCAGTCGCTTAGGGGATCGGCACTTCAAGGCAGCAATGAGTTTCCTGATATGTATGAAGATCTGTGTTTTTTTTTTTTGGGAGCAAAAAGATGCTGCATTTTCAGTTTGGTGCTGCGTTTTGTGCATCTTGCTGCTGTGTTTTCCATCTGGCTTCTGAGTTTTCATCCTGAAGACTGTGTTTTCACATTGGTGGCTGTGTTTTTCTTCCAGGGGTGCTGTGCTTCAGCTTTGGTGGCAGCGTTTCCCTGCTTGGGGCTGCGTTTTCTTCTCCTAGGACTATCTTCTCCATCAGCCAGTGCTGTTGTTGGTGGTGTGTGGGCTGTGTTCAGCCCTGGGCAGAAAGGAGGTTCTCTTGCTCGTGGTGTTTCAGCCTTTCCTTCGCTTGAGAGGGGGTTGTCGGTCCTGTGCTTTCACGGTGTTGGCATTTGGAGCAGAGCCCTGGACGGCAGTTGGTGGTCCTCTTCTTCGCGTGTGGAGCGTCCCAGACTTATGGCATCTTCAGCCTGCCTCTTCTTCGATGAATCTACCTCCTTGGTGGGTGTTTTCCGGCAAGTGTTGGTGGACTGTTTGCTACTGTCCAGCCCCTTTCTCTCTCAGATTTGAGAGAGGGCTTCTTGTTCCTCGTACCTCATTCCGTTGGAGAAGTGTTGGAGATTGGTTGTGGAGTGTTCAGATCATCAGTGGCACAAAGGCTTGCTTGCATAGATGTGCTACTACCGGGTTCACTCTTGGAGGAGGCATCTATCCTTGTTTCTCAAGAGCAGGTAAGGTTCCCTCCTAGTGGATAGGATCAGGCACTTGCTACAGTGCAATAGACAAGATAGTGTCATTGCTATTCTTCTAGAAAGCCGGTTCATTTGGCCAAGGATTGCAGAACCAAAGGTACAGCCTAGGCCAGGACCAAGTTTTCAAAGGCGGGCAATGATGATATACACGATGATGACTTTGATACTTCTAGTGTCCCCAAGGCTGCAAAAGCCAGGGAGGACTTGGATGGTCAACTTCTATAGTATACAGGTAGTTCTCCCCCATGTGCCTCCAACCAAAGGAGGCTTGTGGGCGGGAGAGGGGGCTGTTAGTAGCTCCATTTCTGGTGCATGGGATCCGTGAGTCGGAGCTCCAAGCATTAAAAAAACATCTAGTGAGACAAGTTCATTTTGGAGCTATGGGCTGGATGTGTTCCACGTCTATTGCTTGGTGTAGTAGAGATTATGGACTGGATGAGTTCCAAGTTCATTGTTCGAGGTTTTTGGGACATGAGGTGTTCACAATCCATTGTTGGGGGATAATGGGCGCAGTGTATCCAACAACTCATCATTTTATTCTTGGAGTTCATTGCACACTTGTGTGGGAATTCGGAGCCAAGCAAAGTTCCTTGCTGTTTAGGGTGGCATTTCGTTTCAAGGAGTCAGGTTGGCATGTGCTCTTTCTGAGGTGTATCCAGTACTGCGCAATACTGGAGTGTCCATGGTTGCATCTTCATCAGCTTATCTTCTTCAGACTTTGCACACTATGAGCTGCAGAGGGTGTGTTAGAAATTTTGCATCTCAGTGTATTTGGGAAATGCCTATTTATGAGGTTTTATCCATTTATCTCCTTTTTAGTAGGTCGTTATCTTCTTCAGACTTTGCACATATGAGCTGCAGAGGGTGTGTTAGAAATTCTGCATCTCGGTGTATTTGGGAAATTCCTATTTATGAGGTTTTATCCATTTATCTCCTTTTTAGTAGGTTGTGGGCTGTCGGCCAGCTCCTAGGGACAGTCAGCCATCACCGTTGGACAGCCACCTTGCATAGTGTTTGCAGCCTCTTTCTCATTTTTTTCCCACCCACCCTCCCTTCACAAGACCTTGTGAACCCTTGAGTGTTGAAGGTGGCAATTCTTGTAGCTACTCTCAGGTTATCGGATAACTAGAAGTTATGGTGGATTATCCCATATGCAAGAGCGCGGTCGAAAGACCGCAGTAAGAGCAAAGGGAAGTCTGCTCGGTCTTCCGAGCAGGAGCCCGAGTCGGATCGTGACGCCTTGAAGGCAGAGTGGACTTGTAACCATTGTGGCGAGAAAGGCCATTATTGGAGGAAATGTCCTCAACGGAGCACGGAGAAGGGTGCAGATTCCTCAGCAGTAACCGTGAAGACTCCAGCTTTTGTGCACTTGTAGATTATGGACACCGGCGTTTCATCTTCTCCGAGCAGGGAGGTGGTTGGACTCACCGCCAGGGTCACTTGGGACTGGATTCTAGACGGCAGTGCTTCTAGGCACATGACTCCTTTTCGAGAGTTATTACAGGATCTTCGAAGGCACGCAGGTCACATCCTTATTGGTGACAAGTCCACTATACCTATTCACAACGAGGGTAGGTTAGAGATCGTTCTCGATGGCAGAGGGGGGAAGCATTCCTCCCAGGTTCTTTACGTCCCATCCCTTGGTTTTCATCTGTTGTTAGTGCATGAGGTTTGCAAGACTGGTGTATGGGTGGAGTTTGATGAGCATTTTGTTGCTCTTCGGGACAAAGGAACTGGCTAGGTTGCTTGCGAGGTTGTGTGGCTGCGGAGGTTACTTGGTGAGATTGGGTTTCCACAGAAGGAACCCACGGTCATCTAATGTGATAACCAAAGCTGTATAGCTATTGCTTGGAACGTGGTCTTCTATGCCCGGACCAAGCACATAGAGATACAATATCACTTTGTTCGTGAGAAGATTTTGGCTAGTGACATCTTGCTTGTTTATTGTTTGACGAAGGACAATGCGGCGGACCTCTTCACAAAGTCTCTACCTCAGGCTATGCTCCGGCAACACTCCAGCTCATTGGGGTTGGTTCCACATCCAGGAGCTGAGAGGGTGTTAGCAGTCATCTCCTGTCTCTACATATTACTCAGTGAGGGCCTTTGTTGTGGGTGTGCCTGCCTAGGAGTTTTTCGCTTTTTTTCCCCATTTTTCTGTGTTTTTTCTCCCTTGTTTGGTTGTGAGGACTGTCTTGTGCTGGCCGACCCCTTCTGTCTTGGCTAACTTGATGTCCTTTGTTGGCCGACCGTTCATATGCCGGCTGACTGGTTATTTCCAGTCGTGGACACCATGTACACCCTGTTGGCTGGTTTAGAGCTGGCTGACTAGCATTGTAGGGTGGTATAAATACCAGCCTTGCTCCCCACACCGTTATTGTATCGGATCTTCATGTATATAGCAGAGTTTATACAGTTTCTCTCTCTCTACACTTCTGCGTTTTGTTTCTCAGAGCACTTGTCTCATTTTCCGCTGTGCATTCTGACAGAAAGTACCTGATGTACGAGAGATCAGAGAAAATCAACACAGCATGAAATGGGTGAATGAGTGTATGTATGATGGTGAATGAAATCTAGTACAAGAGGCCCTCTGATGTGAGGTGACTCTGAGTAGTAGATCGGTGCAGAAGCACAGACGAAGTCGGAGCTGAAGCACGGTTGGTGACGAAGGCTTGCGTTGATGTGAGGCAAAGGCACTCTGTGAAGTGGTCAGTGTCGAAGGCTCGCGTCGGTGGATGCAGAGGCACTCTGAGGTGGTAGATATCTGTAGTGGGCAGCAGAAGGTGAAGTGGTGCAGGCTTTGGTGACAAGGGTGCTGCGGTACCTGAGGGGTGGAGAATAGCAGAGAGGGCTACCGTCCAGAGTGGTGCAGGCTCTGGTGACGAGGGTGCTGCAATACCTAAGGGGTGGTGAAGGTGAGGAGAGAGGGCTGCTGTCCCAATCTCGATGAAGATGAGCAGAGAGGGCTGCTGTCCCAACGATGTGATGATGAGCAGAGAGTGTTGCAGTCCTGATGATGTGATGATGATGAAACAGAGAGTGGGCTGCTGGTGTGATGGTACAGTGGGTGAACACTGAAGAGGTAGTGGTAAACGCAGATCTGCAGGGCTGAATAGGACTGCAGAAATCACTAAAACGCAAACCTGAAGATGCTGAGGTAGAGCAAAATTCAGGGGTGCAGAGGGGCTGCCAGAACAGGGCAGATCTGAGGGTGAAGAGGGCTGCCGGAACAGGGCACATCTGGTGGTGAAGAGGGCTTCCAGAACAGGACAGATCTGGTGGTGTAGAGGGCTGCGAGGGCACTGCCCCTGGATGATCTATATGAGAAAAACGCTGAAGTGATGAGGATCCAGGGTGCTGCAGAGGTAGGCAGGTAGCAGCAACAGAAGATCCAGATGTCGAATATGATATGGTGTATTGTTGAATGATGAAGCAAATCATATATAATGATGTTGTGCTGCTGGTCGGTCTAGGGACAAATGTCGGCCAGCAGCAAGAGACAAAAATCCCAAATAAAATCAAATAGAAAAATCCCTTTTAGGGCTGGGAAAAATACCATTTTCACACACTTCCCTCGGTGGAAGAAGCAGCAACAATTCTTTTCTTCTGAGACTTCCAAGAAACCAATCCTGTAGCTAAATTTGATGACGGGGTGGACACTCTATTATCCTTCCTCCTTGGACTTCTATTGACTTTGCTACTGATTTGACCTTCTACTGAATTGACTTTGACTGACTGATATTTTTGTTTGAACACCTTCGCTCCTGATCTCCACTTCCAAGTCTCGCTAAAGAACTGAGAATCTGTTCACTGCTGTCCCCATGCTTGTGTTCCCTTATCCTTAACACAACGTCGGGTCACCTACCGGAATTGATCATGCCTATTGGTAGGTCTTTGGACTGATCTGAGAGCTTAATGATGTATTGATTATGCGTACCTACCCTCAGATAATGCTTCCTCTAGCTTCGCCTGTTGCTGACCACTCCTGCCACCCTGCTGCATTCCTGCCGGAAACTATGCACCTTCCTTGGGACATTGCGTAGTGGGCTGAGCTTGAATGCTCTGATACCAATGTTGCATGCACGGAAGTCTTGCTCTACTGATCCACAGCCCTAAGCTTGATTAAGAACATTGATGCTAATGAACACATGATTAAGACACATGAGAGAGATTGGGTGTCAGGGTTTTTTTTAATTCATGTGGTACAAAAAGGTTGCTTTAATGCTTGTACATGACTTAGGCCTTTGGTCAGCCCCATAGGGGTGACCCTGGTCCCTTTCTACATGACTTCTATTGATGCTTGAGACTAATGAATGAATGGAAGACTGAATATGACTTGCTGAATGCTGAATTCTGACTTATGCTTATATACTTGTGTGGATACCAATCGGCCAGCTAAACAGCTGTCGGCCTGTTGTGTGGACATGATTTATGCCTTAAATCCTTTACTGACTGCTGTGCTTACTATCTGCACTGCCCACACCTGCTGCCCCTTTCTGTAGCCCCTGGCCGCCTGCTGCGCAAGGCCTGCTGCACAAGGCCTGCTGCCAGCCAACAGGCTTCCATGCAGTCCCATGATGATGCTAATAATGATGTGATGCTGCTGATGATGACGACGACGACGATGCTGATGAAGATGCTTCTGATGCTACTGCTCCTGCTGCTACACTGATTAACTGATGATTAGTTAGGGATTAAGACAGTTCCTGCACAGGATTAGCCATGGCACGGGCGTGCACGCGACATTTGCCTTCCTTTTTCCAGTGACATTGATGTATTATAATTATCTGTCAAATCACTCTATAAAACTGTTTATGGTTGTATAGGTCATCAAACTAGCATTGATGTTTTTCAATGCTTTTCTCACCTTTCAGAACAAGGATATACATGGGCGGATCTATATCAGCTCCCAAGGCATAAATGCTCAGGTATCCTCTATGATCTTTGTGTATTTAGTATATCAGCTCACAAGGCATAAATGCTCAGGTATCCTCTATGATCTTTGTGTATTGAGTATATCAGCTCACAAGGCATAAATGCTCAGGTAGTCTCTACGATCTTTGTGCATTGATTATTCAAATTGATGAATTCTACGTGGTTTAAGCTTGTGCTTGTACTACCTAACTACTACTTGGCAAATTTAAAAGCAAAGAAAATCATAAAATGGAAAAAGTAAGTCTCTCAAAAAAAAAAAACTGATGGATTGCAATCATGGGTTTAGTATAGTGGACCTTGGGAAGATGTGATGGCATATGCGGAATGGGTCAAGGAAGATCCGCGATTCTCAGGTCTTTATGTGCAAGTCTCACCTTCTTTTGATGGACATGCATTCCCTAGGCTCAAGTTGCGGTATAAGCCCTCTCTTGTTCAGGTAAGTCATCATGGTCGTATTTTAAAAGTTTTGGAGGTGTTCTTTAATCGTCTCTGACTTTGTTGTGAACTTATTTTCGATGAAGGTAGGTGGTGGTACAGCATGCCTCCCCATAACAGATCCTTCATCAAGGGCGGTTCCTTTGTCTCCAAAGGATTGGAAGGAGAAGTTAATACAAGCACAGAACGCAAATGTCTTGCAGGCTTCTGTTAATTTCGTAAAGGATGACCCCTGCAAGCCAATGCAGAGGCCATTGCTGCTTTTGGATGTGAGAAACGGTAGGCTGAAAGCAGTATAAAACTTGAAGGAGTGAAGGTTATGTGTGGGACTTGTGTGATTTCATGCTTCAGTTTTGCACACCTGGGAGTGTGTTCTCTGTACTCTGCATGAGAATCATATAAATGCACCCAATGTTTCCTTTGTTTATACATTGATTTCCTCGGTCTGTAGGTTATGAATGGGATGTTGGACACTTTAAAGGTGCACAGCGGCCTCCAGTAGACTGTTTCAAAAGCACCGAATTCGGACTACAATACAATGAGGTTTAGCCTCCATACTCAATCAAAAAGCAAAACTACAGAATTCAGGGAAGAACACATCCTTGAGATTGTAAGCAAAGTCAATACTGATTTGATATGCATGAGCAACAGTTTATGAACATGTGCATGGAGCATCTTATCACACATCAATTGGAGCCATTATACTTAGGGCTACTATGGGTGTGCCTCTTTTGGAGTCCTCTTGCCTTGTGTGATAGGGCGTATTGGGGGTGGGGGTGTAAAAGGACAGAGGCTCAGGGGTATATTAGGGATAGAAATAGGTTACGGGTCATGGGTAGAATGGGAGTCAGGCGAGTTACATGATTAGGGTTAGTGTGGGTTTAAGGTACGGTTAACAAAGGGGGTTTAAGGTTTTCTTTTCAGGTCCAGAGTAGGCACAATGGGGTGTATTGTGGTCCTTCTTGGGGTGTGTTAGAGTGTTCTAAGGATGTGGGAGAGGGGGTTTCTCCTGTATTGGGGTTGGCGCATGGATACGGTAGAAGCTACTATGTTTTGACAATGGATATGCTACGTGTTCAGGATACAGAGAGTGACCCACTGGTAAATGTGGATAAGGAGCAAACGGACGTGTTAATGTACTGCACTGGTGGCATTCGTTGCGATGTGTATTCTGCCATATTGAGGTACAACTTCTAAAAATGGCATCCATGTTCATTTCTGTCACCCTGCATTGATTTTTCTATATTATAGCCCAAAAAGGTTAAAAATAACAAAAAACGTCAAAACAATCATAACTAAAGATAAATCTTGTATAAATGCTTTGCTTGTTAGATTTGAAGCTCTAGATCTTCCTAAAAGTGGTCATGCCATGTTTTCATATAGTTCTTTGTTTTTTCTTTGGGCTTTGAGGGTGTACATTAATCAGAATTAAGGGAGAAACAATTCTTTCTCACAGCACTTCCATTTGACTGTGATTCCCAGTGACTTCCCCGTGTTGATAGATGCTGTTTTTTAAAAGTTGCCTGAGTTCATGCATGGCGACATGCATTAGGAACTTGCTCTTGACTGGCAACTTTTAGTTGAATGCCCGACAAATCGATACAAACACGAGAGACTTCAGTGCCCATATTCTCTACCATTGGCTCTACGTTCTACCAAGCAAGGTAGCAATATCTTCAAGAGCACATAGGATAAGAGAAATACTACACAGGGCGGCTAAACACGGAGTCCTGCCCTTCTACTGAATAAGTAATGACAACACATTGTCCAATTAGCTTACCAATCTTCATAGAAGTTGTTGCAAACGGAAGCCTTCACGTTGGAAGCTTTAGAAGTGTTGATATCTTCGATTTGCCGCAATCCTTCGCGACAAAAGTCTTCAAGAGGATGAAGGGAACCTTGGGAAAGCTTCCCCTATGGTTCGTTCAACTTGAGAAAGGAAGGCTGAAATTAGGGTTTTCAGCAAAAAGACCAGAAATTATAGCAAAAATGAGAGCTGTTTTGCTGAATTTCAGTCATTGGAAGTGAGTAGGAGAGTGATTAGCACTTGGAAACACTCTTGGAAGCTTGGAAAACACCCTAGCAAGTTGGGTATGGCTATGGAGAGCTTGGAAATGGAGAGAAATGGTGGAAAAACAGAGTTTTCAGCCTCCAAAAATCCTCATGAAGAGAAAACACGAATTTTCTCTTAATAAGTAAGTGAATTGGGGTCCAATCAGGTGAGGGGACATGGGGAGATGCGCATTTATGAGTAAAAAGGGAGGATCAGGTCCTGGACATTGAGTCTTGTCCGTCTCGGGACTTCAGTGAGTGTGAACTTAGAAGCAGTCATAATTTATAAGTGACTTTTGGGTGCCCAAACTTTAATGAAGTGGGAACGCACTCACTTATAAATATAAGGGATATTTGAGCCTAGATTGGGTAATACTTACCACCTGTTCACATGCCACACAACCATGTCAACAGAGAGTTTCACACGCACGGTTCACGGGCGGGCGTCCCCTAGCCCGGAACTACACATAGGTCATGCATGCATGAAATTAGCATGCAATTTCATTTACAGGCAAGCACATAAAGATGCTATGCAATGCAGCATTGGCATGAGCAATTTCCGTTTATGAAACCATATAAGACTAGGCGTTTCCAGGCAAGTATATGCGATACCAGACCCAGTGGAAAGCCAATCCTCCAGGCGTTTCTGGGCATGTACACAACGGCACAAGTCTCAGCGGAAAGCCGAGTCCTCCAGATATTCCGGGCATAATAATGTCAAGTCCCAGCGGAATATCATATCCAACTATATAGCATGACACGTGTCAATCACATGCATAGGCACATTTTATAAGCCATGGACACTAATCCAATATGTACATAGTGTGAAAGCAAGAGTGAACCATTCGGGTGGCCAAATGGTGACAGAGCTCCTCCAATAATCTCCGCAACCATATCGCCTCACATGCAGCATAACAAATTGCACAGTTCTCCGCCTCAGTAGAGGAAAGCGCCACAGTAGGCTACTTTTTACTGCTCCAGAAATGGCTCTAGACCCAAGTAAAAAAACACAACCAGTGGTCGAACGCCGTGTATCTCGATCTCCAGCCAAGTCTGAGTCAGACCATCCAATAAGAGTGCGTCCTTGGCCATAAAAGATGCCAAAATCTAGAGTGCCACGCAAGTATCGAAGAACTCTGAGAGCACACCGCCAATGCTGCTGACGGGGTTTGGATGAGAAGGAACTCAATAAACTGACTGCGAAGCATATGTCCAATCAGGAGTAGGTCAACCATACCAAACAATCGACGAGAACCCGATACTGTCCCTGATGAGTCCCTGGAGAAGCATCAAGTGAAGAAAGCTTCTCACCAATATCCATAGGTGAAGATACTGGTTTGCACCCAGTCATCTGAAATCTGTCGAGAATCTCCCGAGTGTACTTCTGCTGAGAGAAGAAAATGCCCTTGCCAAATCTCAAAGCCAAGAAAATAATGCAAGAGGCCAAGATCCGTCATCTCAAACTCTGTCTCCAAAGCATCCATAACAGAACGGATCCGCACAGAATAAGAACCTGTAAAGATGAGGTCATCAACATAGACCACAATGATAACAATCAACCTCCTCTCAAGGAGGATATAAAGGTTCAAATCTGCATGAGAACGGCGCAGGCCGAGCTTCTGAAAGAACTCATCAATCCGCTGGTACCAAGCCCGCAGAGCCTGCTTTAGACCATATAAAGCCTTCTTCAGCCCCGGTACACATGATCCTGTTTGCCCGGAACAACAAATCCTGGCGGCTGATCAATATAAACCTCCTGTGTAAGCTCTCCATTCAGGAAAGCCGACTTGACGTCCATCTGGAAAACGGGCCATCTATGATGTCCTGCAAGTGCAAGAACAGTGCAAATGGTAGTCATCCGGGCCGTCGGAGCGAAAGTCTCATCATCGAAGTCGACACCAGGGCGCTGAGCATAACCCTTGGCAACCAACCTCGCCTTGTGCTTGTCCAAGCTGCCATCAGCTCGGAACTTTGATTTGAAAATCCAACGCACACCAATCACCTTACGCTGCAGAGGCCGAGGCACCAAAATCCAAGTGCCATTCCGTTCGATAGCATCCAGCTCTGTCTGCATAGCACGACGCCAAGACTCATGTGAAAGAACCTCGTCTACAGAAGTGGGATCAGAAGGACCATTAATGATTGTAGACATAAGAGCATAATTAACAAACATGTTGCCCTCATGAATTTGTTTCCCTGTAACTCTGGAAGAACGCCGAAGAGAACCAAGCGGAGGAGCAAAAGGAAGCTCACGTAACCCAGAGTCATGAACTGTCTGATAATACCAACCAGGTACAGATCTGCTCGAACTCGCCCGAGGAGGAGCAGGGTCATCATCATCTGACTGAGTATCCTCAGAGCTGGAGGTGTAACAGTAACAGCGGGAGCAGGAGGAGGAGGAGGAGAAGGAGGTGCAGGAAGAAGAAGCTCACCACCCCCCTCTGAAGATGTAGGAGTTGCGTCGAACACCACATCACGGCTCACAACAACTTTACCGGCCTAAGGATCATAAAGACGATATGCCTTGGACACAGTGCTGTATCCGAGAAAAGTCATGCGTTGAGACTTCGAGTCCAACTTGGAGTGGTGCTCCTTAGGCACATGAACATACGCCGTACATCCAAATATCCGGAAATGAACAACGGAGGGCTTCTCACCATGGAAAGCCTCATATGGAGTTTTGTCGGGAAGAGTAGCAGTAGGAGACCTATTTTGAATGTAGACAGCAGTGGAAGCCGCCTCAGCCCAGAAATGTCGAGGTAATGAAGAATGCTCAAGCATAGCACGGGCCATCTCCATAATGGTCCTGTTCTTCCGCTCGGCAACTCCATTCTTTGATGGAGTATATGCTATAGTAAGCTGTCTCCGAATGCCATGTGTCTTGCAATATTGCTGAAACTCCTTGGATGTGAACTCACTCCCTCCATCGGTCCTGAGAGCCTTGACCGAGTGACCGGTCTCTTTTTCCACCTCGGCTTTCCAATCACAGAAGTAATGAAAAGTATCATCCTTGGTCTTCAGAAAGAAAACCCAAGCATATGTGGTAAAATCATCCACCATCACGAGCATGTACAACGCCTTACTCAAAGACGCGGTACTTATAGGACCACATAAGTCTGCATGAATGAGAGCAAGTGATGTCGAAGATCTGTGTGTCGCCTCCTTCGGAAAGGCGGCTTGGTGTTGCTTCCCCTGTAAACAAGAGGAACATGCAGAAG
The DNA here is from genome assembly GCF_041138505.1 of Cibotium barometz. Taxonomy (NCBI): domain Eukaryota; kingdom Viridiplantae; phylum Streptophyta; class Polypodiopsida; order Cyatheales; family Cibotiaceae; genus Cibotium; species Cibotium barometz. The sequence goes on from NC_141082.1 coordinate 28,922,374, forward strand.
ATGGAGCCTTGATGGTCGGTAATCCCTCAACCAACCCATCCTTCGAAGCTCGCTGTAGAAGCTGATAGCTCAAATGGCCAAACCGAGCATGCCAAAGAGCAGAAGAAGCACTAGAAGTTGCCTTTCGGACCAATGTTCCCATGACTTTAGCTGTATGATGAACCAAATATTTCTTAAATATTATCCTTTGTGGTAGTATTCTTTAACGATTATATTAGTTGCAGTTAGAATATTCAAGAACATGAAAAGCATCTAGAGAGAGAGTATTTTCACTCTTGAAGCATTTGGAGAGAGTATTTTCACTATTGAAGGAAAACCAACTCTATCTCAACCCCAATAAGAGTAATTTCTTCCAAGACAAATTTAGTACTTAGGCCACATTGTTTTCTCTAAGGGAATACAAGTTGATTCAAAGAAGATCAAGAGAATCGTCACTTGGCTTAGACCACAAATTGAGTACTTAGGCCACATTGTTTCCCTTGAGTGAATACAAGTTGATCCAAAGAAGATCAAGTGAATTGTCACTTGGCTTAGACCAAAAATTGAGTACTTAGGCCACATTGTTTCCACTAAGGGAATACAAGTTGATCCAAAGAAGATCAAGAGAATCATCACTTGTTGGTTTAGACCATGTGATATATACATGAGAATACTTCATATGACACCATTTTGGGTGTTTATTCACGTGCTATGTACAAATCATCATCAATGCAACACTTTACTCAACACCATCAGACTGCATCATCTATCTCACAAACGCCAACCATGTTAGTTATGATAATTAATTAGAATCCACCTTCCATAGGGTGTAGTTGGAACCATCCAACTTCGCAGACTCAGCAAGCAAACATATGAAGAGAAGTTGTTGTAGCCATCACAAAAGCTTGGGCTCAATCTCAAAGAATGCACAAACTCTGAAGAAGTGTCCTCCACAGGTACCAAGAGTGCCACCAAAGCCTGCAACACCAGAGACCTCCTCTGCAAAGGGGAAAGCACACTGGAGAGGAAAACGCAGCACAGAAGGCTGCTGTCCTGAAGAAAAACAGGCCGCCTATGTCCAATCTCCACGTGGAAAGAAAACACTGATCAGAAAATACCTGATGGCTGCAATTGGTGAAGCCAATCTGGAAGAGAAGTGACCAGCAGGTGCTGTCTAGAAAACGCAGCAGAAAAGGGCTGCAGATGTGAGAGAAAACGTAGAGGAGAAGGTGCTGAAAACAGGGCTGAATCTGGGGCAGCAAGGAGGTTTCTAAACCGGGAGCGATGATACCATGAAAGAGTGCATAGAGCGGAAGCAGAGTGGCACTAGAATGTGCTGAACAGAGAGTGCAAGAGAAAGAGAGATATGGAGAGAACTATGCTGAATATACTGAAGCAAAACAGTCCCAGGCAAGAGACATTACAAGTCTCATAAGTGAGGGAGAAAATATGTACAAGACTGAATGAAAAATGAGAGGCCAGCACCCACTATTTATAGTGGGGAAGTGCTGGGCGACTGGAGCTCATAAACAGGCCGACTGGAGCTGTTGGACATGGCCGATCGGAAAAATGCCAGAATGGCTGGGAAAAATCCCAGAAAAATAGTAAAAAGAGGTGGCCAGCCCACAAGCAAGGGCCATACAAAAGGGGACCAAATGGGCACCATAAAAGAGCAGAAACTGGGGATTAAAGTGCTAACACTTCTTACTCAATGGCCGAGTGTTGGAGAGTGACATTGGAGAGAGCATTATCTAAAGAAGGTAGTGATGACTGAACTTGTTGGATGGCTTGATCAACCACCACCCTTGATAAAGTCACACAATGCGGAAGCAAAACATAGGAGAGAGGGAGAGCAAACGAGAGAGACATTAGACGATGAACATCATGTTATGTAGCAAGAGGCATTTACAATGGCAATATCAGCCAATAGATGGTGTAGAACATGTGCTTGTGAATAGGTTAGATGATTGACAAGGGAATATGGGAGGATCCCTTTTATAGTGATGTTGGGAAGTTGGCTGACAGCCCCTAGGAGCTGGCCGACAGCCCACGACCTACTAACTAGGAGATAAATGGATAAAATCTCATAAATAGTCATTCCCCAAATACAATGAGATGCACAATTTCTAACACCCCCTCTGCAGCTCATAGTGTGCAAAGTTTCAAGAAGATAAGTTGATGAAGATGCAACCATGGACACTCTAGTATTGTGCAGTATCGGATATACCTTGGAAAGAGCACTTGCCAACCTGACTCCTCGAAAAATGCCACCACGAACAGCAAGGAACTTTGCTTGGCTGCGAATTCCCACACAAGTGTGTAGTGAACTCCAAGAATAAAATGATGAGCTGCTGGACACACCACACCCATTATCCCTCAATAGTGGACTGTGATGTGAACACATCACGTCCCAAAAAACCTCGAACAATGAACTTGGAACTCATCCAGTCCATAATCTCTGCTACACCAAGCAATAGACTTGGAACACATCCAGTCCATAGCTCCAAAAAATAAACTTGTCTCGCCAGATATTTTTAATGCTTGGAACTCCGACTCATGGATCCCATACACCAGAAATGGAGCTACTAACAGCCCCCTCTCCTGCCCACAAGCCTCCTCTGGTTGGAAGCACATGGGGGAGAACTATCTGTATAACTATAGAAGTTGACCATCCAGGTCCTAGTCTTGGAGACACTAGAAGTATTAGAGTCAGCATCCCGTATATGATCATTGCTTGTCTTTGAGAACTTGGTCCTGGCCTGGGCTGTACCTTTGGTGTTGCAATCCTTGGCCAAATGAACCTGCTTTCCAGAAGAGTAGTAGTGACACCGTCTTGTCTGTTGCACTGTAGCAAGTGCTTGATCCTATCCACTAGGAGGGAACCTTATCTGCTCTTGAGAAACAAGGACAGATGCCTCCTCCAAGAGGGAACCTATATCCACGGCAATAGCACACCTCTGCAAGCAAGCCTTTGTGCCACTGATGATTTGAACACTCCACAACCGATCTCCAACACTTCTCCAACGGAACGAGGAACAAGCAGCCCTTCTCAAAATTGAGAGAGGAAGGGGCTCGACAGTAGCAAACAATCCACCAAAACTTACCGGAAAGCACCCACAAAGTAGGTAGATCCATTGAAGAAGAGGCAGGCTGAAGATGCCACAAGTCTGTGGCGCTCCACACTCGAAGAAGAGGACCACCAACTGCTGTCCAAAGATCTGCTCCAAACGCCAACACCGTGAAAGCACAGGACTGACAGCCCCCTCTCAAGCGAAGGCAAGGCTGAGGCACACGAGAAGAAACACCTCCATTGCTGCCCAGGGCTGAAAACGCATCCCACGCACCACCACCACCAACAGATGATTGAGAAGATAGCATAGGAGAGAAAAAGCTGCTGCCACCACAAAAAGGCAGCCACCAAAGCTGAAGCACAGCACCCTAGAAGAAAACGCAACTACCAATGTGAGAAATGCAGCCTTCAGGATGAAAACGCAGCAGCTAGAGGAAAATGCAGCAACCAAGTGGTGAGGAAAAGCGCAGCCGCCTGGAAATTTGCACAAAATGCAGCCCTTTGCTGCATATGTAGCAAAAACGCAAGCCTTCTTTTGCTCCCAAAATGCTGAAATTCTTGTAGTAAGGAAACTCACCACCGCCACCTTGAAGTGCCGGTCACCTAAGCGACTGATACCATGATAAAGTTGCACAATGCGGAAGCAAAACATAGGAGAGAGGGAGAGCAAAGGAGAGAGAGAGACATCAGACAATGAACATCATGTTATGTAGCAAGAGGCTTTTACAATGGCAATATCAGCCAGCAGATGGTGTAGAACATGTGCTTGAGAATAGGTTAGATGATTGACAAGTGAATATGGGAGGTTCCCTTTTATAGTGATGTTGGGAAGTTGGTCGACAGCCTCTAGGAGCTGGCCGACAGCCCACGACCTACTAAATAGGAGATAAATGGATAAAATCTCATAAATAGGCATTCCCCAGATACACTAAGATAGACTCAACTGGACGTCAAGCCGGGTGAAGATCCAACCGAGAAACCACACGACTTGTGCTAGTTGATTTGAGCTCTAGAGGCTAAGTAGCAGGTCTCGATGGCACGGGCAAACCTTTGTAGGTTCCCTTTCTCTCCTGAGAGGTAGGCGGCCGTGTCATCTGCGAACTCCGAGTCAACTAACTCCTCTTGGGATCTAATGGGGAGGCGGAGACCCTGGAGTCCTTCCTCCTGTGTGGAGAGAAAGCTACTCATCGCCTCCACCACAACGAGGAAGAGGAAGGGGGCATCCCTGTCTAACTGATCTGGAGGCGCCCTGGATGAGGACATGACTATGAGCTGCCGAGCATAGAGCGGAAACGCCTCTAATCCATCCTGCCGGAAATCCCATCCTGAGCATGGTGCCCTCCAAAAAAGCTCAATTGACCTTGTCACAGGCCGCCTCAAAATCCAGAAAAAGAACAACCATGTCCCCCTTGCGAAGTCTGGCTGTAGCAGTTGCCCCCCAAAGGTGAAAATGTCATCGAAGATGCTCTTATCCTGAATGAAGCTGGTTTGGGTTCCATGGATCAGGTCAGGGAGTAGGCGACGGCTGATGGCTTTGGTGAGGATTTTGAACGCATTTCCTAGGAGGGTGATGGGGCGTCACTGTCAAATCTCCAAACATTCAGCACCCTCCTTAGGAATCAAATAAATCAGCCCCTCAGAAAATCATAGGCATATGACCTGAGGTCATGATCTCGTTGAAGGTGGCCATGAAACGGTCTTCCAAGAGATTCCAATAACGTAGGAAAATAGAGACCGGCAAGCCATCCTCGCCTAGACACTTGCCCTGCGAAAGGGCTCGGAGTGAATTGTGTAGCTTGGCTAGAGAGAAGGGGGAACACAAAAAGGCATGGAGGCCTGGGGGCATGTGTATGCTGCCAGATTCTCTCTCTACCTACAGGGTGAGGGAATCTTCTGAAAGAAGATTTCTGAAGAAACATGTGGCTATGGATCAAACCTGAGGGGGATCTGTCTTGATGGTACCAGCTGGGCTCCTCAGTCTCTGGACCCTGTCTCTGCAATGGTGAGGGCCTGCTGTCTCAAAGACATCATGGGTGGCCCTGATCCTTGCCCAAGTCCAAAAGCAGGCCCTGGCATGGTATAGATACTGCACCCTCCTGTCCTCAATCGATCAAATCTCTGTGCGGGTTCCCTCTTGCTGAGAGTCCACCCATGGACTGCCTGGTCTCCTGGTCTACAAGTGCTGGACTCCCAAATCTCTTCGTCTCTTTTGGCGATCTCAGGGTCTTGGACCAAGCTGTCAGGGATTCGGACACTGCTAACACTCTGATCTCCAGGCATCCTCGAGGAGAAGCACAACTGGCAAATGATTTTGACGTGGTGCCTGCGACGAGAATACCAACCAAACCACCTTTCCTGCAAGCCCACTCATCCACATAAAATCTATCAATGCGCGAGAGGTTCAGTCCCTTCAACATCTGGTCTGATCTGGAGAAGGGAAGGCTTCTTGGCATTCTGCCAAACTCCAGTAAGCGCCAAGGATCCTGTCCTCTCGGAGAGAGGACCAGCTCCTCCTAGGCCGTGTACTCACCCCGGTTATCATATCCAAGCCTCCTCCCTACCTGTCCTGTGGGTCCTCCAGCATGTTAAAATCTCCACCTGTGCACGGGTTCTTCATGGTATTAGAGAGCATAGACTCTAGGCAAAGCTTTAGTGGTAGTTTGCTATTTGAAGGCAGATTTGGTGAGCCAAAGACCAGCCATACCCAAGGCTGGGCATTGAAAAGGGCACTTATGTTGATGCTGGAGATATATCGGTCTGAGTCCAAGGGTCTGCTGGTTTGAGGTAGGAAATTCCTGGATGATGGCTGGATTGCTAACTTGCCCCCCTTGCAAGCAGCTTGAACCTTGGCAAGTTTTGTTCCCTTTTTCTTAAGCTGTGCAGGAGTGAGCTCCTCTGCCATCCAAAATCCATGCCCTTTTAGTTGTTTTTGGATTGGATTCTGTGTAAGACTTCCCTGGGTTTATAGTTGATGACTGTGTGGTTCTTGTTTCTTATTTTTCTGGTAATGCTGGTGATGGCTGGCACAATTTATCATTGCCTCGAGCACTTTCTTCCATGTATCAAGATAGTTGCCTTCTCTTTGTACCACCCATTGGGCAGTCTTAGATTGGAAGTGCTACAAACTCCCTTTGTTTATTTTCCTGACTTCTGTGATGACTTCCTACTTCTGAAGACTTCCAACTGTTGCTTGCAAACCGTCTTTGGCTTCGTTGTACTACTTGCATCCGCGGAGAGAGAGAGAGAGAGAGAGAGAGAGAGGACTGTATATGCCTGTTATGGGGTGCAAATCGTGGTAGCATTGAGAATATCAACGTCAGTACTGTGAATGAACATTGCATAAGCATGATTGACTTCAGTACTATCAGCATTGCGTTTAGTCTTACTTAAGGAAGCATGCTTGAGATCTGGTGATGGCATATGTTTTGACCTTTTCTGTGTGTGAGTGTGTAATCAAGATGCTTTCGCGTGTTAGTTAAGCTAGTCTTTGCTTTGTGGTGTGTAACATTCCTTTCTACGGTTTGTCATGAACAGGCAGAGAGGCTTCAAAAACCTATACAGTTTGAAGGGTGGAGTTGCACGGTATTTGAGTGAAGAAAATGGTGAGAATTGGCTGGGGAATCTCTTTGTTTTTGATTCCCGCCTGTCGGTACCACCTCCAGCTTACAAACAGGGCTCAAATATCACCATAGAGAGCATTGAAGACAAGAAGGGGATTGAGGGGGGGCTATTGTCTGCTGATGCTCAGTTAGAGTTTTGTAGATGCAGTTTATGTTATGGTCCTCTGTCAAGCTTTCGGCATCGCAATTGCGCAAATTTGGACTGCAACCAGCTGTTTCTGTAAGCTCTCCATGCTTTTCTGGAGATAAATTGCAAGCACTTTTCTTGAAACCCCAAGGAGGTTGAACGGTCCTGCACTTACGATTTTAGCAATGCTTGCCTTTTTACCTTTTCTTTGGCTGTGTTTTTTGATTTGGGCTATGCAGGTGTTGTGACCAATGTGCTCATCAAGTGAAGGGTTGTTGTTCTGTGGAATGCACCTCTGCATCTCGTCAAAGGCCTTATTTCAGCAGTCCTCAACAGTATAAGCGCTGGCATAACTACAGAGGAGATGATTGGTTGCACTTGCATCCTCCGGATTATGTGGGTAAAAGAGCCAAAAGGAGGCAGCGGCGCTTGGAGCGAGGACAGCAATTGCAGACTGCATCCCATGAAGTTGGTGATGCTTCAGAAGGATTGCTGCAGCAGATTAATTGATTGGAAGGTCAGACTCTGAAGGCTTGTCAAGTTGGTGGGTGGATTGATTGTTGGTGCTAGCTTGTGATAGAGACCATCACCTTGCAAGGTTTATCTTAATTATGTCTTAAGGCAGTCTGTTAAACATACTTAGTGATTACTTGGCCCCTGCTTTTGGTTTTGTATTACCATTGGTAGCAATAAACAGGAAAGGTTCTCAATAAGCCGGCCTTGGGTTTTGAAAAAATTATATATTTGAAAACCGCATTGAATAATAGTAAATCGTAAATTTATTATTACTGATTAACTTTTATGTGGTGTTGGATCATCTGATGTAAATGGCCCCAGTCTGAAACCATTTAAAATTGATTCCATCCAGACCAGCTAGTCAGCTCAAATGTCCCTGAACCCATTCTCTTACTGATTCTCTAAGGTCTTATCTATCTGAGCTTAAACTTACCTGCTTTGAGTTGAACACTAAAACATTATCTCTGACTTAAGTGTCCCTGAACCCATTCTCTCACTGATTCTCTAAGGTCTTATCTATCTGAGCTTAAACTTACCTGCTTTGAGTTGAACACTAAAACATTATTTCTGACTTGAATTTGCTTTTTTGATCAACCCATGCTTTTCTCCTCCTTTGCACATTATTTGTTGTCCATGCACTTATGGGCCTTTTCTCATCTAACTTCAACAACTGTTGCATTTTGTGATTCAAGCCTTTATCTTTTGGACATGGCTATCCTCAGACTTGTCATTGAAAACTCTTAGGCACAATGGCCTCTATTTTGTACACTTTCAAGAAAAGAGTGTGCCTTGTGCACACCTTATAAGTTGGTGGAAAAGCCTATAATGCTGAATGCAGCTTTTCGTCTCAGTCAGATCGATTTTCTGACTATTTTCTTTATGATTCTCTGCAACACTTGATAAGTGGACTCTGCCTGTCCATTTGCTGGAGGGCAATACACTGTGGACTTCATATGAATGATCATACGTTGCTTTGTTAAGCTTTGGATCACATCATTCATAAAGTGTCCTCCTTGGTCACTTAGAACTCAATCGGGCATCATGATATTTTCATACAAGAATTTTTCTACTGACCTGGGTGTATTATACTTGAGCTATAGCTTCCATCCACTTTGTGCAATAATTTGTTGCAAACAAGATGTACCAATTGTTTGTTCTTTGAGGTGTTGGCGTTATTGGTCCAACAAATTCAAGACCCCATTTTTGAAAAGGTTCTAATGGGAAAGATCAGGTTGTGGCATTCTATTTGCTTCTATAGGTTGACCTAGTCGTTGGCGGATATCACATTGCTTGGCCACCATAATCCAACTGCCATAATTTTTTTCCTCGTTATGTCACTGAAGAGGTGACCTCTTGCTATTCCTTGATGTGTTGCTACACCATTACTACTTACTGTTCATGGTCTAGCACACATCTTTAGATGATTTGATCGATTTCCATTCTACGTAATTGACTTGCTACTTTTTCGTAGCTTTTGCTCTTTGGAGTCATTTTCATTCTCTAGCTTGTTGCTATACCAGATGGATGTTCCTTGTGTAATAAACTCCAGCATGTCGTAGTACCAATTCTTGGTCTATTCTCATTCCATAGCAAACAATTCTGCACGTGGTAGTTGATTTGGAACACCTTGTGGTTGTTCTGTCTCTATTTTGGGGATAAGAAATTTGTTGCATCATACCCGTTTCTTGGCGTGTGTTCTATTGTGAAATTGAATTCTTGTAGTAGTACCATCCATCTTACTAGTCTACATGCCAGACAATTAAATATAATAACGCTTGATAATCCACATGAAACACAAACTGATTACCCAACAATAATGTCTAAACCCGTTGACAGAGTAAAACCAGTTCGAGAGCTTGTCTTTCATTTGTGTTGTAATTCCTTTCTCGTCTAGATAGCATTTTGCTTGTATTGTAAACTGGTTGAACCATCCTTTGTCTGATTGTTGCATAAGAAAACTCTCGATGGCCACTTCGGACGCATTGACAAACACATGGAATATTTTATGCCAGTCTGGGGGTTATATAATTGGTGCCATTGCAAGCATTACTTTTGAAATGCTTTCTCTCATGCTCCTTACCACACAAAAGTTGCAAGTTAGAGTGTATAATGGGAAAGCTACATGAGCAAGATATGTGAGAAATCTGTTGTGCCATTTGATTTGAGCCAGAAATTTTCCAATCGTCTTCAGATTACTTGGTGGACTTAGCTTGGTGATAGCCATGATTTTCCTTGGATTTACTGTTAATCCTTCTTGAGACACAATATGTTCGAGTAGCATTATGCTTGTCATTGCAAAGACACATTTAGCTGGATTCAACTCATATGGTCTATTGGAACCACTCTAGACATGACAGAAAGTGTCCTAGATGTTCTTTCTTCCAAATACACCAAAGTCATCTATAAACACTCTCACGAAAGTTGTCGAATACTCATAGAATTTTTCTTGACCATCCTTTGGGAGGTGGTCCAGATGTTCTTTAGGCCAAAAGTCAACATTGGATGCAAAAGCACCTCATTTTATAATGAATGTCGTTTTTTCCCTATCCATTGATTTCATCCAGAAAGGAATACATTTTGTCTTGCAAATGCATCATCCACATGGTTTGTGAAGGGTAATGGGAACGGATGTGGTATGGTGGTTGCATTTAGTTTTCAATAGTCCACACATACCCTGTGTGTTCCATTATTTGAGTTGGCTTTCTCAATTGGATAGATGAATTCTACAACTTATAGCTTAGCTATCTCCTCTTTTACTTGCTTCGCATAGTTCAGATTCATTCTAGACATCTATTGCCAGATCCAAATTGCATCCTCCTTCAAATTAAATCGATGCCGGTAAAAAGTAGGATCTATTCCTTCCATATCCTGATAGTTCAATGCACGTACATCCTTGTATAATGCCTCCAACAATTCCTTAAGCTTGGTTGACACTCTCACCACATTGGGGACTCCTCACTTTTGAGGGTCATATTTGTCAGCTCATCCTCTTGCACTCTAATGCTTTTCTATTTTACCTTCTCATAGTCTCTGTGTGTGTCCATCCAAGCTTTGAAATCTTCTTCCAAGGAGTCATTCTCGGTTAGATATTTGATTAGATTATCTTCTTTTTCTTGTTTTTTGTAGATATCATGCTAGATGTTGAACTAGTGTGTATCTAGACATGATTTGATTAGGTTCTTTTTCCTGTTTTTCATGGACATCATGCTAACTGTTGAACACACTTGCTGTGTATCTAGACATGATCCTCTCAATGTCTACTTCAAACAGACTCACCAGGTCTAGGTCTTATTTGAGGATTCTTTCCTTGTCATCATCTTCTACACCTTCCAGCAGGTTCAATTCTTCTACACAGATTGTCTGTTAGCTGATTCCATTCTAATCTTTGGGCAAACTGAAATTCTCATTTTATTCTTCCCTTCCAGAATCGTTATCTAATTTTGTTTGATTTTGCCATGCCTTAGCCAGGGTTGTCACCCTAGAAGCATTGGATATGCCTTTGACAACTCTTCCATTTTGAGTACAATAAACACAACTGGAGACTTGCATGCTACTATGCTAACATCCCTCTCCTCTGACTATTTCTATATGTGTGACACTTCTCTGATGAGCCATTCTCACTAAGAAAAGGATTGTCTGCATGCCCAATTCTCTACATGTCTCTTCTAAGGGAGAGGAGTGTTCACTCCAAAACCTCCGTCCAAGAGTACCCCAGCATTGGCTGGCCATGAATGCTCACTGTAAAAACAGATGGACCCATGGTGTGTTCGCCTCAAGCTTGTAGCACGAGAGCATGTAAAATCAACCAAAACCTTAATAACTTACACAAATACTATTAATTAAGATTAGGAACCTTAATCACCTCCATATAAGTCCAAGAAACCTTGAAAAACCATGCCAAAACACCCCTCAAGTTGGGGGACGTCAGCCCACTGTCCCATAAAAATTAGATATGAGCCTAATAGACATGGGTCTAAAAGGACATGACATGAGCCCAATAGATGTGAGTCTACAAGGATAGGATGTGAGCCTACAAGGATGTAGCGTGAATTCAGCCTACAGAGATGTGATGTGAGTCTGCCCAATTGAGACGTGAGCCACGTATATAAGAGGTGACGTGAGCCTAGGGTAGTTGAACCGAATATTGTACTAGCCAATAAAATTGCCTTAAAGACTTGTAAGAACATACCTACTCATATTCCTAAAAGATTTTCCTATCATATGCTCTCCTCATGTCTTTAGACGCTTATAAGGACACACCTACTCGTATCCTTAAATGATTTTCCTGTCATACAATCTTTGCTAGTATCAAATTTCAAGAAAAGTTCTTGTCCTTTACAATTATTGCAGTATAAGGCTATTATTGCTGAATAATTACTCACGAACCCTGACATAGGCACATGGCCCCATGCACTACTTTAATCTATGCATGTGTACCTATTTAATAAAAACAAAATCCGTGACTGTATTTCAAAAAAAATCTAAGTCTAGATCGTTGTGAGACATGAGCTAGCTAGCTGTGATTTGAGCCCACAAGATGTAAGGCCGCAAAAACGTGAGGCCACCACGACATGAAGACACCAACATGAGCCTACCTTGGCATGATGTTAGTCTAGCTTAGCAAACCCACGTGAGCCTATTTTGTACAAAAAATCACGTGAGTCTATTTCATCCAAATCCACCTGAGCTAGGACGTGAGCCCACAAGGCACGACACGAGCCAAAGCTTAGCCGACATCACCAAATTTACATGAGCCGTGCTCTCAATAGACCCATGTGAGCCTAGCAAGTCACATCTTTCATGCGACATGAGTCTACCAAATGCGTGTGAGCCAAGTTTCTTCAATCCGTGTGATCCCACCAGATGTAAGATACTAGATGAAGATGGATGTGAGTTGACTGCATGTGAGCCAAAAATTGATTCAAAAAACTAAAAAGCTTAAATTTTTAATCAAAAAATAATAATTTGTGTAGTTCAGACTTACTGAAGTGGCCAATTTGAGAGCCACAATACGTCCTTAATGCGTTATTTCTAAATAACATCTTATCGAATTTGCTTATCTTTGGCCAGCCACTAACCAATCAGTGTGAGCACTAAAGACCAATTTCCCAAGAGAAACCTTTTGAACTTGTCCCAAGCTGATTATTAGAGATGACAATCCAATTGCATGTAGTCCACAATGCATACTTCCCCAAACACACCTAGCCTTTGATCCCTTCAAATGACCACCATTTAATAGTTCCATGTTAAGAAGGTAAAACTCCTTCGAATCTACATCAAGAGAGAAGATTTGGGAAGAAATGAGTGAAATAAACACGTGGGTGGAGGAATCGTGGAACCTCTTTGTTAAGCTTTGGATCACATCATTCAAAAAGTGTCCTCCTTGGTCCCTTATGAACTCAATTGGACATTGAATCTTATCATGATATTTTCATACAAGATTTTTTCTATTCACCTAGGTGTATTATACTTCATGCAATAATTTGTTGCAACTAAGATGTACCAATTGTTTGTTCTTTAAAGTACTGGCTTTATTGGTCCAACAAAGTCAAGACCCCATTTTTGAAAAGATTCTAATGAGCAAGATCATTCTTTTTGCTGTTGTAGGTTGACCTAGTCTTTGACAGATATTACATTGCTTGGCCACCATAATCCAACTTCCATAATTTTCTTCCCTATGATGTCACTGATGAAGTGACCTCTTGCTATTCCCTGATGTGCTGCTAACCAAGACTACTTTCTGTTCATGGTCTAGCACACATTATTGGATGATTTTTATCGATTTCCATTCTACATAAATTGACATGCTACATTTACCTAGCTTTTGCTCTTTGGAGCCATTTTCATTCTCTAGCCTGTTGTTATACTAGATGGAAGTCCCTTATGTAATAAACTCCAGCATGTCATAATACGAGTGCTTGGTCTGTTCTCATTCCACAACAAACAAGTTTGCATCTGGTAGCTGATTTGGAACACCTTGTCGTTTTTCTCTTGACTCTATTTTGGACAAGAAATTTGTCACATAATGCACGTTTCTTGGCGTATCCCAATCCAGGGGTTACATAATTGGTGCCATTGCGAGCATTACTTTTGAAATGATCTTTCTCATTCTCCTTACCACACAAAAATTGCATCCTTCTTAGTTAGAGTGTATAATGGGAAAGCTACATGAGTTAGATACGTGAGAAATCTATTGTGCCATTTGATTTGAGTCACAAATTTTCCAAGCTCCTTCATATCACTTGGACCATGATTTTCCTTGGATTTATTGCTAATCCTTCTTGAGACACAATACATTCGAGCTTGCACTGCAAAGGAACATTTAGCTGGTTTCAACTTCATCCTGGTCTATTCGCACCACTCTAGACATAACAATAAGTGTCCTAGATGTTCTAACTTTCTTCCAAGTACATTGAAGTCATCTATAAACACTCTCATGAAAGTTGTTGAATAATCATAGAAATTTTCTTGCACCATCCTTTGAGAGGTAGCTAAGGTGTTCTTTTGGCCAAAAGTCATGACATTGGATGCAAAAGCACCTCATTTTGTAATGAATGTCATTTTTCTTTATCCTCCGCCATCTGGACTTGATTGTATCCATTGATTTCATCTAGAAAGAAATACATTTTGTGTCTTGCAATTGCATACATGTTGTTTGTGAAGGGTAATGGGAACAGATTGGGTATGGTGGTTGCATTTAGTTTTCGATAGTCCACACATATGCTTTCTATTCTTCCAGTTGGCTTTCTCAATTGGATAGATGAATTCTACAAATTATGGCTTAGCTATCTCCTCTTTTACTTGCTTCGCATAGCTCGGATTCATTCTAGACATCTATTGCCAGATTCGAATTGCCTATTCCTTAAAATTAATTTGGTGCTGATAAAAAGTAGGATCTATGAACCTTGCATATCCTCCATGCAAATACATCCTTGTATAATGCCTCCAGTAATTCTTTAAGATTCTGTCTACGCTCTTTATCTAGCTTGGTTGACATTCTCACTATAGTGGGGACTCCTCACTTTTGAGGGTCATATCTGTCAGCTCATCGAGTCTAATTCTTTTATGCTTTGCCTTCTCATGGTCTCTTTTTGTGTCCATCAAAGCTTTGAAATCTTCTTTCGAGGACTCCTCCTTCGTAAGATCTTTGATTTGACATCATGCTAAATGTTGAACTAGTGTGTATCTAGACATGATTTTATCCTTCTTTATTTTTCTTGTTTTTTATAGACATCATGCTGAATGTTGAACTGGTGTGTATCTAGACATGATTTCATAAGCTTATTTATCTTGTTATTCGTGGACATCAAGGTAAACATTGAACACACGTGCTATGTATCTAGACATGATCCTCTCAACATCTACTTCAAAGATCCTCTCAACATCTACTTCAAACAGACTCACCATGTCTACGTCTTCTTTGAGGATTTTTTCCTCTTCATCATCTTCTACTCCGTCCAAGAAGTTCAGATGTTGTGCATAGATTGTGTGATAGCTAATTCCATTATGATCTTTGGGCAAACTGAAATTCTCATTTTATTCTTCCTTTCTAGAATCATTATGTGATTCTATTTGATTTTCCCATGCCTTAGCCATGGTCATCGCCCTAGAAGCATTGGATATGACTTTGATTTTCCCATGCCTTAGCCATGGTCATTGCCCTAGAAGCACTGGATATGCCTTTGACAACTCTTTTCATTTTGAGTACAATAAACACAACTGGGAACTTGCATCCTACTATGCTGATATCCTCTCCTTTGACTATTTCTAAAGGTGTGACACTTTTGTGATCAACCATTCTCACTAAAAAAGGGACTGTTTGATGTCCAATTCTCTACATGTCTCTTCTAAGGTAGAGTGTTCACTCCAAAACCTTTGTCCAAGAGTACCCTAGACATTGACTAGCCATGAATGCTTACTATAAAAACAGATGGATCCATGGTATGTCCGTCTGAAGCTTGTAGCACTAGAGCATGTAAAATCAACCAAAAGCTCAAGCACTTGCATAAACACCATTAATTAAGATTAAGAACCTTAATTACCTCTATACAAGTCCAAGAAATCTTGAAAAACCAAGCCAAAACACCTCTCGGCGGGTTGGGGGATGTGAGCCCACCGTCCCATGAAAATCAGACATGAGCCTAATAGACATGAAGCCTAATAGACATGGGTCTAAAAGGACATGACATGAGCCAAATAGATGCGAGTCTACAAGGACATGACGTGAGCATGTAGAAGAATCTAGATCCACAATCAACTCCACCCATCACTCCTTGATTCTCTCTACCTTTCCCTAGAATACTCCCCATCCCACAATTCTCTCAATCAGCACGTGGCTCACTTTTACACATCATTGCTTGTTGTGTCATACGTGATCTACCCTTTCCACCTTTTTATATACCTTATTACTACTTCTTTTATATTATCTCAACAAAACCCTTTTAGGCCTTACACAAATATTTCTTCTAAGGTGCACAGTCCCCCTTGCTCTCACAATGTACCCTTCATCAAGTGTATTTGTAACATAACTCACCTACAACCAATGTTACTAACAAAAAACATACTAACATTTCTTCTTCTCCACATTCGGATTTTCCCACTAACCTTCTTGACCCGAAGGAGCTACTAGCCTAGGAGAGCAGAGTTCTCCAAATGCGGTGAGACCATTATGAAGTGTTTACAACAAGATCCTCAAGAAATGGCAAGGGATTCTAAACAGGCAACTGATGCAAGCCTTGTCAAGAATAGATTATGAAGAGATCATCAAAGATAGATAATGCTTTGTTGAAACCAAAATTGGTGTGTAGATCATTGTTTGGAAAGATCACTACATTCAAATCGGCAACAAGGATATACCATGAGGTCTACACTAAAAATTTGTAAAATCAACCATAGATGCCGTTAGCCAATCAAAGCCCCATGTCCAGAATGGGAAGAGAGCTAATGCCCATGGTGGTAGGCGAAGGCACATTATGGGAAAATGTGGCTAAGCATACAAGGTTTGCAAACCCTCAACTGCATGATTTATTAGAAATACACTTCACTTTCTCACATACATATTGTGCAAAGCTATAAAACATGGAAGCAAAAGCATCATGTTCCTATGAGAGGAGGATATGTAAGCATAGCATATGATGATGGTGTGAATATTCCACCAATTGATGCATTTTGCATACAACCTAGTGAACAAAATTCTTATGAAGAATATGCCAGAATCTATATACATTGGCTAGTACAATATTAGGTCCAACTGCCCTAGGCTCACGTCGCGTCTTATACTTGACTCATGTCTCAATTGGGTAGACTCATGTCACATCTTTGTAGGCTCATGCCACGTCCTTTATAATGATATACTTCCATGCTCATTATCATGTGAGGATTACTGAAGATATTTTTTTGGGGTTTATTGAGCTTATTATCTTGCTAGTTTTATGTTTTGATCTACCATAATTTCTTGCATTTCATCTTGGTATTAGAGCAAGGTTAGAGGGATTTAGGGTTGTGTTAGGAGGTTTGTGTTAGGATATAATTAGAGAGCATAGACTCAGCTGGATTAGGATTAGAAAGCCTACTCTTCTTTTTTCCCATCTCTGCTTACACATTGTAGAATCTTAACAAAGTTGCACTAAGAGGGAGAGCAGCTCGTAGAAAAGCTGCAGGCAATAGACAAAGGAGAGCATAAGGACCATCTCTTCAATGCAACAACAAAAGCACGTATAAGCTTGAGTACTCGAGCACACCAGATGATAGTGTTAGGCGCCCCCATTCTCTACATCTAGCGTCCAGATCTTCTTCTACAACGAACGTGGTAGAGACACCCTCCCATTCTCCATGAAATCCCTTTTTATCCTCTTTATATATGGCCATGCAAAAAAAATAGTAACTCTACTTAAGATAGCATTGACCCCACGAGCTTAAGGGGAGTCGAACCCCAAGCAAAGCCATCACAACTTGCCCCATCAAGAAGCCCCCCTCCCCCCATCAAGTAAAACTTATCCTCCTTGGCTCCACACGACCAAAGCGGTGTATAGCAGAATATGTTTTACTTTGTTACAAACCCAAATAATATCACAAAATTGTCATGCACTATTGAGATTAAAACCAATTGATAGTAGGTATAAGTTTTACTTTGTTACAAATCCAAAATTATCGCAATATGTAAATTTTGATGTTAAAAACAATACAGATCCCAAACATTCAATTAATTACTTAATTATAATAGTAAAACCTTAAGAGTAGGTTGAAGAAAAATGACTTGACCTTAGGACCTTACGTGTAAAAATAAAATAAAATGAATTTTCAGGTCTGTCTCTCCTAAAGTCTCTCGATGCTTCTTCGTCTAACTACCTCAAGATTTCGATAAAATGTGGACTGAGCTGAAGCCATTTGAGACCATGGCCTTTAAGGTGCACAGAGAGAGAGAGAGAGAGAGAGAGAGAGAGAGAGAGAGAGAGAGAGAGAGAGAGAGAGAGAGAGAGAGAGAGAGAGAGAGAGAGAGAGAGAGAGAGAGAGAGGCTTTTCACGTCATATGAGAGAGAGAGAGAGAGAGAGAGAGAGAGAGAGAGAGAGAGAGGCTTTTCACGTCATATAGCAATATGCCAAGAGCCCTAGAAGGACTATTCAACGAAGCTGGACTCGAACCCAGGTGGATCCATGCAATCTTAAGGGCCCTCACACTAGCCACTTCTGCCCCACGTCGGGGTGCATAAGGGTAGTGCGAGGGTCCCTTTTTATTACACACAAGAGAGAGGTTTTTTATGTCGTAGAGAAACTATGCCAAAATCCAAAGGGCCCTCGCACTAGCCACTTTTGCTCCACGTCGGGGTGCAGAAGAGTAGTGCAAGGGTCCCTCTTCATTACACACACACCGGCCCAAGAGAGAGGTTTTTTACATCGTAGCAACTATGCCAAGATCCCTAGAAGCACTATTCAACGAAGCTAGACTCAAACCCAGGTGGATCCATGTCAAATTAAGGGTCCTCGCACTAGCCACTTTTGCCCCATGTCGGGTGCAGAAGGGTGGTGCAGAAGGGTAATGCGAGGGTCCCTTTTTATTACACACACACCCGCCCAAGAGAGAGGTTTTTTACGTTGTAGCAGGGTAATGCGAGGGTCCCTTTTTATTACACACACACCCGCCCAAGAGAGGGGTTTTTTACGTTGTAGCAACTATGCCAAAAACCCTAGAAGGACTATTCGATGAAGTTGGACTCGAACCGAGAGAGAGAGAGAGAGAGAGAGAGAGAGAGAGAGAGAGAGAGAGAGAGAGAGAGAGAACATTGAGAGACAGAAAGAAAGTGATGATGTAAAAGAAATACTGATCCCGCGTAATAGAACAAAACCAAGAGACAAAACACGACCTTTTTTTTGGATGTTCACATTTTGGTTTTCGCACAGTCGCCTTGTCTAAAAAAAAAATCGAAGAGAGAGAAAGAGAGAGAGAACGACAGAACATTCATTGTGCGTTTTTTTTGAATGTTGAGACTAAGGTTGTACCCTTAGACTTGAACTTTACTTTATTCATTAATTAGTGTCCACTTATGGGCACTTGTTAATGAATTTAGGAGTATGAGTGAATATGTTGAAAACAATGTGCATATTCTAGTCTTTTCTTTGAAAAGGGGGTTTAGGAGGCTTACCTCAGAAGTATGGAATCAGGGTCATGGTGTTTGTTGCAAGAGAGCTTCAAAGTTATTGCTTGTGGAAATAAAATTTGTTACCTATATAATGTGATCACCTTATTTGCTAGAGTCTTCATGGTTTAAAGACGGTAGAGAGGCATTCTGAAGCCCTCCCTTTGAGAAATACATTAAAGGATGGCTTTTTTCTTGCACTGCTACACACATTTTCTATAGAAATAAGGTGTTCGTGTTTTTTTTGGGGCTAACAATAAGGCCTATGGATTTATCATTAGAGTAGAAATTGGGTGTATAGTAGTATCCAGGATAAGGATTTTTGGTATAAAAGGTTGCCCATAAGGGTTTTTCACATGGAGAGCCTATATATGCATAAAAGAGAAACAAGCATCATGTGCAAGAGCATGCCATCAACATATTCATGGGCTTCAACGACCTTTGCTGCATCAACAATGGATTTATCACTAGTCATCAAGTCATTCTCTACTATGGCTTTTGGGATCATATGTGATCAAGGAGGAGTAAAGCCCTTGAAATTAATGTGTTTGTGTGTAATTGGGTATCCTGCTTATTAGAAATAAATTTTGAAAACAATGTAACCTTTGTAAATATTTCCAATATGACTAGGCAAAGAATCGACCATGAGTTGGGAATACTTTGTAAATACTAATATGAGTAGGTAGAGAATCGACCATGAATCGGAAAAGGATGTAACCTTTGATGTAATATAGCCAAATGAGCATGTGATGTGTGGAGAGCCAGCTTGGGCTCTCGGACTCATCGAAGGAGTGAATGAAACTGAAATTCCATAATTCTCACCCCCAAATTATAACCCTATTCCTATCCAAGTGTAAATTCTCAAACCAAAACCAACATAGTGAGCCTAGGAGACAAAGGCACTTGAGGTAGACTAGTCCAACACATGACACAAGAAGTAAAGACCCAATGTTTCACATGTATGGGGCAGGGAATCATGGGTATCTCTCCAAAACTTACAGATACAACGTATGATAGGCATTAATGCTGAAATTTAATATGCTTGGGTCTTTGTCCCCCCAATACTTTACAGATATTGCATATGATAGTATCATATGCAGTATCATACTAATAATGATACTTCACATGATAGTATCATATGCAATATTATATTGCTAATGATACAACGTATGATGGGCATCAATGGTGAAATTTAATATGCTTGGGTGTTTATCTCCCAACACTTAGATACTTGGCATGATGGGCATCAATGGTGAAATTTAATATGCTTGGGTGTTTGTCTCCCAACACTTAGATACAATGCATGATAGACATCAATGCTCTCATAAGGTGAAGTCATGCATGATCTACACTTGCGAGCATTGATGTCAACACTCATTGTGTGAAAAATAGATAGATAGCTTGTCCACTCAATGCATTAAAGGGAGGTTAGGCATTCATAACCCTTCATGCTATATGTTGTAGAGATTTCTGTGCTTAGCTTCCTCCTCCTCTCATCGAAGCTAGTAGTCTCTCCCTCTTGTTGAGATATTGAGCTCAACTAGTGCTACGGACATTGAGGACCCACTTGGGTGATAGCTTCTGCACTTATGCCACTGCCAGTATTGGTGAGATTATGGTTGACATGCCGCTAATGGAAGACATAATGTGTGACAACCACTTTTGAGTACTAGAGTTATGGCATAGTTATTGTGCCAGCTCATATAGTTGAGTTCACACTATCGATCGACCTTTGTATGTTATTGTAGGAGAGTACTTTCCCTTATAGTACGTACTCTTATCTTTTAGTTATATATGGTTGTAGAGAAGAGAAGAAGATAACCCGGGAAATTCAACCATCCATCTCTCTCTTGTGTCTTGCTCTCTCTTGTGCGTGTGTTTTCTTGCAAGGAACTCAAGGTCTCCCTCTCCCTCTCCCCCACAGTCTCTTTATGGTATCAGAGATCTAGTTAGTGTGAGAGCTAAGGAGGTAAGTACGAGGCAAGAATAAAGCAAGCAAGGAAGCGATACACGGTTAAGAGTATCATCTCTTTCCCTTGTTTAGATACAACACCCCCTGGGTAGCATTGAGAGCTACACATCTTCAATTGAGGAGCTGTCTTTGCATGCTTGGAGGTGCCTATAAGGTACATAGTACTTTGCCTTAAAATTTTATGGCCATAATCGCGTTTCAGGCGTGTTTCGGTCTTCGTTCGATCATTGCAAGGTGTTTTTGGCAGTTTTGGGAAGTTTTGGTGGAGAACTATCTCTAGTCAAAATCTGGTTATTGGAGTACACAAGTGCATTTTGGGAGTGTAGACAGTGTTTGCATATGTATTGCTGATTGTGGGTGTATATACATGTACTTTGGTCACATCTGGTGACATATAAGTTGTGTTGGAGTACCGCTGTAGTTAACATAGAAGATACTGTTGTGTTAAAGGTTGCATACATAAATTATTTGTTTGCAGGTTTGTGGTTATTGCCATAGGAAAACATGTTTGACGGACTCAATCATATTGTCAGTGAGAAGTTGAACAAGAACTTCTTCCATGCTTGGAAGTTCAAAATGACCAATTTCGTAATGGGTAAAGAATTTTGGGACTATGTTGAAGGAGATAATGAGGAGCCTCTAGAGTTGTCTGAAGAAAATGCCACTCCAGCATAGATATAAGGCATTCAAGGACTAGAACCAAGGTGCAAGGAAATTCATGTATTTGCTTTCAATCAATGTTATAGACACAATGATAGGACACATACAAGATGCTAAAACAAACCAATAGTTGCATGCCAGAACTTGGTGCAGATATTCTAGACCAACACAAAGGCAAGGAAACTACAACTAAAACAAGAGCTACATACTATGAAAAAGAAAATCATGTCTATCAATGAGTATACTTTAAAGATCAAGGGCATCGTTGAATCCCTTGGGTCTATCAATTTATTAGTGGAAGATGATGATTTAGTGAGCATTTGTCTAAATGGGCTTGGCACAGAGTACAGGCCATTTAAGACCTCCATTGTAGTTAGAGAGAATGTTCCCAACTTTTGGGCCCTAGTGTCTATGTTGATCATAGAATAAAAGTATCTTGGTGAGAACTCTTTTTCACAAAGCAAGAACACATTAGAACATGCCTTCTACTCTAATTCAAGTAGAGGCAGAGATAGAGGTCGTGGTTGAGGCCAAGGTGGTGGTGGGGCTAACATAGAAACGAGAATTATGGACAACAATAGTCCAATGATTCGTGCATCAACAACAATTATACACAGGTGGAAGAGGCCAGCCTAGAGGTAGGGGGAGAAAGAGGGGCCGTGGTGGTGGTTGGAAAAGAAATCAGAATGCAAATAGTATAGAGTGCTATTATTATGGCAAGCCAGGACACATTGCAAAGGAATACTTCAAAAAGCAAAATGATATTAAAAAGTGGAAAGTTGCAGTAAGAGAACTATGCATTATCTAGTAATAAACAAGGTGGTGATGACAGAAGTAAGTAGCTGTTTATGATGCACCACATGCTCAGTTCTACAATAGGAGATATGTCAAGATCTAAAGATATATGGTATGTGGATTCTTGCACCTCTAACCAC
Organism: Cibotium barometz; assembly: GCF_041138505.1. NCBI lineage: Eukaryota > Viridiplantae > Streptophyta > Polypodiopsida > Cyatheales > Cibotiaceae > Cibotium > Cibotium barometz. The sequence continues at coordinate 28,944,886 of NC_141082.1, forward strand.
ATGACTAATCATGGTGAGACATGTAGAAAATGGAAAAACTAGGTTATGTAGAAACATGTGACGATATTGCGTATCCCATTGTGCATGTTGGTAAAGTGCCCGTGTCTATGTAGGATGGAAAAATGAAGTACTTGGTAGATGTACTTCATATTATCAATATTACAAAGATCCCGATTTCAATTGGACAGATGGTTGAGCAAGGTCTACAAGTGAGGTTTAATTCTCAAGGATGCTTTGTAGAAGACTTCAAAAATCAGTGTCGCTTGGTTGCAAAGGGTAATAGAAATGGTAGGATGCTTACTTTGGATGTGAACATGCTTGAGGTAAAGGCATCCATGTTTGCGCATGGAACAGGTGTCATTGCAGATATTGACATATGACACAAGTGCATTGGTTATGTGAATATACAATGACTAAAGTCTATGCAGGCCCAAAATATATTACAGGTTTGCCAAAGTTTAAATAAAGTATGTGAAGCATGCCAGCTTAGTAAGCACACCAAAAATGCTTTCCCACATGAAAAGTATCTCAATGTAAGGCCATGAGATGTTATACATTCAGATGTATGTGAATTGACCAAGACTGCAACAATTGTAGGTTACAGGTATTAAAGTTACATTCATTGATGATTACATTAGGAAAGTGTGGATTTATTTCATGAAGGAGAAATGTGAGGTATTTTCTCACTTTTAGAGATTTAAAGTCTTGGTCGAGAAGGAAAAATGTATACAAATAAAATGCCTGAGGTCAGCAGATGATGGTGGTGGGGGAGAGTATTTCTCCAATGAGTTCAGTGATTTCTTGAGAAAGCAGGGAATCAAGAGATAGTTTATATGTAGGTACACTCCACAACAAAATGGTGTTGTAGAAAGAGAGAAATAGGCACATTGTAGAAGTGACACATGCCTTGATATCTGAAAAGAATATGCCACATTGTTTTTGGGCAGAAGCAATAGCAACTTTTGTGTACATTATGAACAGGATTCCCACTATAGCTATTCATGGTGTAATGCCTGAACATAAGTTTACAGGCATAAACTGGATGTGTCTCACTTGAAAGTGTTTGGGTGTATTGTATATGTGCATGTTCGCGATGAAGTGAGAACAAAGTTGGATCCAAAGATAGAGAAATGCATCCTCATTGTGGTAAAGGTTATAGATGTTATAACCCTACCACTTGTGAGATGCGAGTAAGGAGAGGCATTGTCTTTGATGAGATGAGTAGCTGCTGGTATGCACTAATAGTGAAGGTAATTTAAGTTGTAGATGTAAGAAGTACTGATGCTGCACCACATGTAGAAAGGTTATGCTTTAGAGTAGAAAGGTTATAGATGTTATAACCCTACCACTCGTGAGATGTGAGTAAGCAGAGATGATGTCTTTGATGAGATGAGTAGCTGGTATGCACCAGCAGTGAAGGCAACTGAAGATACAGATATAAGAAGTACTAATGTTGCGCCACATGTAGAACAACAATCATAGGTGCTTAGTGAACTTGGAGAGTTCTCTAGTAGTGGATCCAGTGTTAGTCCATGGTCATGTGGGTTGAGGAAAGATATAGGTACACGTATTATGTAAAGATAAGTAAAAGGTAGATTAAAATTTTGTACCTAATGTGCCACATTAGGTCACTTATATGTGGATGGCTACTCTAGTGTAGTGGCTTTGATTAGAGCCTTGATGTGAGGAGCTTGGCATTTCGTATGTGGTTACTCCTAGTGTAAGGATAACTAGGGTTGTTTTGAGGACACCTTGTAGTGATCCAAGTGTACGTGGGTCTATGAGGGTTGGGTACCCTATTGAAAGGTTGAGATATGATAGTTATAAAACCCATAATTATGCTTACATGGTTAAAGTAATATAAGAGTTAGAGCCCACTTGTTTTGAGAAGGCACTTAGAAATAAAAAATGGAAAGATGCCATGAATGAGGAGATAGTAGCATTGGATACAAATGTAGCATGGGACTTAGTGCCTTTACCTAAGGAAAAGAAGGCAATTGGATGTAAGTGGGTGTATAAGGTCAAGCATAATAAAGATGGTTCAGTGAGTAGGTATAAGGCGAGATTGGTTGCCAAGGGCTATGCGTAGACCCATGGTATTAACTATAGGGAGACATTTAATTTAGTTGCAAGAATGGCAACAGTGAGAGGGTAAAAGCAAGGGATGGTGGTACAAAATTGGTTGTCCTTGAAACCACCTAGGCTTGGTAGAACAAGAGTAAAGATAAGCTGTGAAAATTCCCTGAGGTGTTATACTTTAGTCTTTTTTTGAAACGTCCCATAACAAATAGACGTGGGTGGAGACGTGGGTGCAGACACGGGTGGAATGCAAGGAAGTAGATTTCTCTCTCTCCCTCTCTCTCTCTCTCAGACCTCCCCCCCCTCTCTCTCTCTCTCTCTCTCTCTCTCTCTCTCTCTCTCTCTCTCTCTCTGACCTCTCTCCTGCACATCCTCTATTCCCTGCGGAACACCATAGCCCTCTCTCTCTCTCTCTGTATAAACATGGTAGCTCAGGCCGTCACCATATTTACAGAGACGATGCTGGAGGTTGAGTGTGATCCCTTCACCAACCTTGAGTCAGGGATACTTGCATTTACAGAGGATACTATCAATGAAACCCATGCAAGGAGCGCAACCCTGCTAGGGAAGGTAGCCTTTCAAGAACCAGGTCAAGGAACAATATATGCAAAGCCATGGCTAGATGTTGGCGTCGACAGACCCAAGGACTAACAACAGTAGAACAACAGGAAATTCTAGATCAGCTCATGCATCATCAGCCGTTTTCCAAGTTGAGGAGTTCGGATGTGCAATCGAGTCTTCTTTCCAACGTTCGCAACACATTGACTCAATTGAAAGTACCTCACTCTGCAAGTGAGCTGTTTGTAAAGAGAGCCTCTTTGATGATGATACTGAACAATGGTGATCAGAGAACAATGTCAGTGAACTAGTCCAAAATTGCTGCTGTCTTGGGTGTTCATCGACGGAATATAGCGGCAGCAAGCAGTCGACTGGAAACGAAAGATGAGAATGAAGTGTTGCCACTTAGTGCTTGTCACAGACAATTGCCTTTGTATACAAGTATCACAAGTGAAACTAGAGATTTGGTGACCGCTTTTTGGAAATCTGAGACGAGAGTTTCACCAAACAAAAAGGATATTTGTAAGCAGAGGATCGAGGCAAAATGTGTCATCAAACATCCAATTCATCTTCTAGATGACTCTCAGGTAATATGTTTTTGCTACAATGCAATCCATGGTGGCCTTGATTTCTGTTGGAATAGTTCAAAATTTGTAGTCTTTGGGCAACACTGAAAGCTTGACTGTTCAGTACCAAACTGGTAGTTTTTTACCAGCAATCACTCTAGGCCATAAGTACCAATTTGGTACTGTAATCATTGTAGGTACCAATTCCCAGATCCAAGTACTTACCATTGTTTGAATTCCCAACTCCATAATAGTATCATTGTAGGTACCAATTCCACCTCCATAGGACCAAATTTGGCACTTCTCTGAATTTTGCATTGTACCCAACAGGATTCACAGTACAACTTTTGGTTGCAATGTCCAAGAGTAAGGAAGCACAGTCTCAATTTGGCACTTTTGAGAAGCACTCACACTTGGTAGTGTAATACCAAATTAGGTTTTGGAGACAGATTTGGTGCTTTCAATGTATCTTGCAAAGTACCAAAGCCGCACGAGTCGTAATCATTCTTCAAGGACTTGTATCTTATGTCGTCCACACAAGGAGGGTGTTCGTTTCATTGAATTGCGGATACTTGCGCCACACTTTTCTTAGGAGCTTCAGAAAAATAGGCTTGTTACCGAACTCCTTCGCAAGGACTGGCACATCTCTGAGTTTGGTAGCCCACCTCTCACAATGAGACTGGTCAAAAATATCTATAAACCAAGCAATTAGAATAGCAGCACAAATAAGAGTACCAAAGCTAACAAACAGTACATAACAGTGAAAAGGTACCAAACTTGGTACAACACAGTACCAAAGTACCAAATAATCAAAGTACCAAACATTATAAAATTGTGTACACAAATGTTACCAAGCACAGAACCAAGTACCATAGTATCAAAGCACCAAACAGTACCAAATTGTGTACAAAGTAAAAAACACAGTTTCAAACTACCATGGCATCAGAGTACCAAAGTACCAAAGATAACCAAAGAGTACCAAATTATGTACAAAACAGTGCCAAATTGTGTACACATGAACAAACATAGTCTAAAGCAGCATAGCACCAGAGTACCAAAGTTCCAAAAAGTACCAAATTGTGTTAGCAGTGCCAAAAGTACCAAACTACCAAATAGTACCAGATTGTGTACAGAACAGTAGCAAAGCTAGCCAAACAGTATCAAAATCAATAAAACCAGTTGTGAAAGTTAAGGGATAAATACCTAAAAAGAGGCCTTTCATCTTCATCAACTGAGGGAAGCAAGCATTCATTATGGCCATCAAGTTCATCCTTTGGCTACATGACCAGAGCATCACGTCGCATCACTTCCTCAAGTTGATGATGAAGTCCTCCGCATCAGGTCTGACGACACAATATTTGTATTGAGACACTTGCACACCTCGGGGCCTAATTCCATCTGGGAACGGGAGCTGCCACAAATCCTTGGGTGCTTCAACATAATCCTTCAGTAGCACTCCATTGACATCCAAAACAACAAGGCGCCTATTGCTTGCCATTACATCTATCGGCATTGATGTATCCGGTGGTTGTTTATCTAGCCACCAATGGTCCCCTGTTGTAGTACCACTAAACTATATGAGTAGAAGAACACAACCTTTTCGCAAAAGCAAAGTTAGACATTGGGCACCAATAAAAGGTTACAAAACAGTGACAGTAGGACATGACAATTTACAAACACATTGACACCTTTCAAGAGTAGAGCAGCATGACACAAAACGCATCAATAAAAGCAAAATGGGCTGGTATTTCAAATTAGTCCAGAAGCAAGTACAAAGTGCTGTAACATCAGCTAATTTTTGCAGGCTTGCGGCTTGAGACCACAACCAACGGGGCGCTTTCTACATTTCATAGCGAAGAGCTCGACGAGGGTGGCTAAATCATTGCTATCACTTGTTTCTAAAGGGCGTTGCATCAGGTGTCTCCTCCGCAGCTCTGTCCTTCCCCACACCTTTTGTATCCTCCGTGCCTTTAGGCAACTCTACACCTTCAACCTCCTCTGCACCTTTAACCTGGTCTGCACTTTCAGTAGCTTCCCCCGCCTCTTTGGCCTCCTTCATGCTTTTAGCCTCCTCTACACCTTCAGCCCCCTCTGCACCTTTAGCCTCCTCAGCACTTTTAGTAGCTTCCCCCGCCGCTCTGGCCTCCTCATTGCTTTTAGCCTCCTCAGTGTCTTTGGGCTCCTCTGCACCTGCAGCCTCCTGTGCACTTTGAGCAGCTTCTGCTGCCCTCTTTCCGTTCTTCCTCCTCTTTCTACCTGCCTTGTCCTTTGCAGATGTTGATGCCGTAGCCAAAACCTTTGCCTCTGAGAGAACTTCAACTGTCACCTCCTCAGCACTTTCAGTAGCTTCCCCCACCGCTTTGGCCTCCTCATTGCTTTTAGCCTCCTTAGTGTCTTTGGGCTCCTCTGCACCTGCAGCCTCCTGTACACTTTGAGTAGCTTCCGCCGCCCTCTTTCCGTTCTTCCTCCTCTTTCTACCTGCCTTGTCCTTTGTAGATGTTGATGCCGTAGCCAAAACCTCTGCCTCTGAGAGAACTTCAACTGTCACCTCCTCAACAGCAGCCGGCATCTCTTCATTGTTCTTCTCACCTTGGTCAGTCTCTTGCTCAGCAACCTCCTCAATCAGATCACTCCCCCCCTGTTCTTTCTCCTCTGGTCCCTTTTCGTCTTTGTCTCTCTCCTGCACTTCCGCTTTTAGTCGATCTTCCCCCATGCTTGAGTCTACACAGCAGGCTCAGCCTCTTTCCCTTCCCTTGTGTTGGCATCAAGGTCTTGCAGTATTTTCTGCACTGACTTGTAAGGATCTTCTTTAAACATGTAAGTGGCATCTGACTTACTGTGACCAGGGAGATCCTTCCTATCCATTGGGGTGTTGTCATGGGTGTCCGCACCGAAAGATTCTCTACCTACATATGCACAAAGATGAAAGACAAGATTAGATCATCAGTTCAAACAATATAAACATACAGTGTCCAACACAAACACCCCACTTACTCTTCAATAATGACCTCCCTGACACCCAGGCCTTTGCCTCCGAAGGGATTGCGGTGTTGCAACATGCCTTCACGCACATATCTCTTGTTCTCAACACAGCTGCAAAACACAATGGATGGTACTGATGCCTGCAGGGAAGCATGAAGGTACCAACCACGTAAGAAGCCTCCAAAGCCTCCCCACAGGTAACACAAGTACCAAACACATGAATTGTGTTGGCAGGGTCCACAACATGAGGCCTTGGAGTCAATGTATATTTCATCCCCCTCGTCACATCAGCACACAACTTATGTACAAATTCTTGATGGTCTTGGGTCTCCAAGCATTCATTGTGGAGCTTCACATACTCCATCTGCAAAATAGACATACTCTATCCACTTATCCACACCAAAACAAACAATTAGCAAGGAAGTACACAAGCAGTACAAAAACTGAACCAGAATAGGTACCAAAACAGGTAAATTGTACCATAACAGTTCTAAACAGCACTAAATGGATACAATGAAGTTTCAACAACTCCCAAGCCAAACCCAAGCAGAATAAAAACAGTACTAAAAAGGGTTGGATTGTACCAAAATAGTTTTAAACAACACTAAATTGGTACATGAAGTACCAAAAACTACCAAAACAGTACTAAAAAAGGTTGGATTGTACTAAAATAGTTTTAAACAACACAAAATTGGTACATGAAGTACCAAAAACTACCAAAACAATACCAAAAATGTAGCAAAGCAGTACCAAAATAATATCAAATAGTAGCAGAATAGTACCAAATAGTACGTACCAAATAGGTTACAGACAGTGCTAAAAAGGTAGCAAATCAGTACCAAAATAGTAGCAAATAGTAGCAAAGTAGCACCAAATAGGAAACAAAATAGTACCAAAACAAAACCAAATAGTAGCAAAATAGTACCAAAATAGGTAACAAAACAGTACCAAGACAAACCAATGACAAACCAAAACAGTACCAAAAGGTTAACAAATCAGTATCAAAATAGTACTAAAAGGTAACTAAACAGTACCAAAAGGTAACTAAACAATACTAAACAGTACCAAAAGGTAACTAAACAGTACCAAAACATGTAAATTATGCCAAAACAGTTGTAAACAGCAATAATTTGGTACAATTAAGTACCAAAAACACACAAGACTCCCAAAAATACCCAAAAGACCCAAAAACTTGTCACAGTGAAATTCCAAACTAGTACCAAAATAGTGCAAAAAGTACCAAACGAATCAAAGAAAACAAAAAATACCAAAGATAATACCTAGATAGCACCCAAGACATATTTAGCACTATCATATAAGACCAAATAAAAGCTCAACTTCAGTACCAAAACACTGAATCAAAAGAGTACCACATGAAGCAAAGAAGCACAAAAAGTACCAAAGTTAGTGCCAACATTGAACCCAAGATGTACCTGCAATACCTTAAAGACTCTAAAACTTGTAGCTAGAAAGTACCAAAGCAGTATCATAATAGGTCAAAAGAGTTTCAAATGAACAGCAAAGCACCAAAAGTACCAGTCATGGGTGCAACCAATTATCCAAGACAACCAAAGGTGCCCTATTAGACTAAACTCAGTAACCTGAAAGTACCAAAACAGCACAAAAATAGTTCAATAGAGTACCAAATGAAATAAAGAAGCACCATTAAGTACCAAGAAAGGCACCAGCACAACACCAAGTGTTATAAAAAATACCAAAACAAGTAAAGAAAGTACCAAAACAGTTCAAGAAGTTCTAAAACCACCAAAAATGTCAGCAGATAAACCAATCAAGAAGTGAAACATGCCAAATTGCCAAACCATGTGCAAATTAAACACTATCAACAGTCAAACACAATGCAATAGGCCAAAAATACAATACTTTCTGCTGTTCAACCTCCGCTTGGAGCTTGGATATTTTCGAAAACCTCGTGTCGCAACAAGCGCCGACTTGCTCCCAGCTCAGCCTGCACCTCTCTGATCTCTTCATCCGGAACAGGGATTTGTTGCTGAAGCTGAACAATGCGTGCTTCCAGGGTATTGATGTCTTCCATCAAACTCTTCGCCACGTCCTTTCTACCTTCATATACCAGTAGTAGCTGGTCCTTGTTTTCTTGAATAGAGGCCTTCAGGCTTTTGAGGTTTGACCATCCTGGATGTGACACTGGGTGTGCCAGTCTTTGCAGCAATGCCTCTAAATGAGGTAGGTAGTCAGCAATCAGGTAGGTAGTCAGCAATTACCCCTCTGCCAGCATTCTCTGGTTCTGTGCAGATATTACTACCACTTTGAGTCATCCGGGCCTTCTTATCTGAATGCAGGACACTGCCAGGGGAGGAAGCATTTTGCCTCCTCCATGCCTCAATTTTATGCTCAAGCCCGCCACTCCTAGATGATATCATCTGCAACACTCCTTCCCCAAACCGGGCCCATGCTACTTTATGCCCTGCTGGGTCTTTTTTCGCTGCATGGCATTTCTCAAAAACATAGCACGTAGCAAATTTGTTGGTCAATTCACCACATGAAGGGGGCCCTTGATAAACTTTGGAGAATAGAAGTCTGCAGTCTTCCATCAGTTGTGGCTGCAAATGGTTTAAATAGATCTTGCTATTCTTTTGGTACTTGAATACAGTTAACCATTGCTATTCTTTTGGTACTTGAACTTGAATACAGTTAAACATTGCTATTCTTTTGGTACTTGAACTTGAATACAGTTAACCATTGCTCGGGTGGCATGTCCTCATCAGTCAAGTCCTTGAAGAGTTTGCCCTCAAGACTGAGACCGTACTCTTCATGCAGGTCCTGTGCCGTGTAACAGAACCTGGTTTGTTGAGGGTACTCCTCCATTTTGTTCTTACCTAAAATGTGTTCAAAACAAATCAGAGAATTGCTGACTCCTATAGATTAAATGTGGTGCCCGACATTGTGTCTAATGTGAGGTGATGCCCTACAGAACCAATTGTGGTACTCAAAGAGTACCAAATTTGCTACTGCAAAGTACCAAATATAGTACTGTTCATTTAACTGCAAATGTCAGTGCAGGGAGTGAACATGCACCATTTACTTAGCACATGCATATGCCAATCAGAGAATTGCTAACTCCTACAGATTAAATGTGGTGCCCGACATTGTGTCTAATGTGAGGTGATGCCCTACAGTACCAATTGTGGTACTCAAAGAGTACCAAATTTGCTACTGCAAAGTACCAAATATAGTACTGTTCATTTAACTTCAAATGTCAGTGCAGGGAGTGAACATGCACCATTTACTTAGCACATTCATATGCCAATGAATAGCGTACCACGTCTTGACTTGTTGGTAGATTTTGATTCATCGTCGTCGAAGAGGAGTGAGGTCCGTTCGGAGTCGACCTTGCACTGTTTTGCACTTGCCCTTGTGTTGGGACTGGCTATGTGCTCCGGCTTTGTTTGTTGGGGGGGTGTGGTGGAAGCACCCTTCTTGTTGCTGCTGCCAGGAGGCACCATTCCCTCCTTTGCCTTCGCTTTCGGTTTGCATGTTGAAGGTGACGCTCTGCTGGCAGCAGCTCCCTTGGCCTTTGGGGTCCTCATGGCTAGACGATTGATCAATGCGAGCTCTAGAGCAGAGTAGCTCTGCTACAATCGAATGCGGGTAGAGAGAGAGAGAGAGAGAGAGAGAGAGAGAGAGAGAGAGAGAGAGAGAGAGAGAGAGAGAGAGAGAGAGAGAGAGAGAGATGGTCAGAGGAAGGCGACCAGACGACGCCCGCTTAGTTCAAACATAAATGAGCAAAAACAATAAAAAAATGAAACCACTACCACCACTCATGACACCACTACTCTCACGGGGTGGTACTGCACAAAAGATTCTCAAAGATCTTAAAAATAGTTCCTAAATACAAACCTTTTACCCTCAAATTCCCCCCCCCAAAGTACCAAAAAGGTGAGAAAAAAATTGGCCCTTTTTTTGTACCACCAACCCTTGCTTTCACCCGAGAGCTATCATTGCTATAGCTACAGTAAAGGCTTGGTCTTTACATTAGATGGATGTAAAGAATGCTTTCTTGCATGGTGATTTATAAAAAAAACATACATGATGCAGCCATCAGGTTATGAGAGTAATGCACACCCAAATTTTGTATGCAGGTTACGCAAAGCCCCATATGGCTTGAAAAAGGCACCCAAAGCATGATCAAACAAGATTGTGAAGTATCTTGTTACCATTGGATTTCAGATATCCAATGTAGATTTTTTATGTTACGTGAAAAAGACAGATAGTGGAATCATGCTATTAGTCATTTATGTGGATGACTTGATTATCACTGGTGATAGTAGTGATGCTAAAATAAATGATGTCAGAAGGTTTTTGAAGTAGAAGTTTGAGATGAAGGATTTGAGTGAGCTATGGTATTTCTTGGGCATAGAGGTGCTGAGATCACGTCATGGAATTTTGTTATTACAGAGGCAGTATGGCTTGGATATGTTGTCCAATTATGGTATGATAGGATGTAAGTCTAATTCAGTGCCAGTGGAGGAGAACACACAGCTTTTCATAGATATAGGTGAGCTTTTGGAGGACCCCACTACGTAAAGGTGCATAGTGGGTAGCTTGATCTACATGACCATTACTAGGACAAACTTGAGCTATGCTATTGGACTTGTGAGTCAGTTCATACAAGCCCTGTGAAGCCATACTTGGAGATGTGACTAGATGGATTCTCAATTACATAAAGTCCATAATTGATTATGGACTTTTCTATGAGGCTAGTATATAGAGATACAAATACGTGGGTATACAAATGCTGATTAGGTTGATAGTGTCACAGATAAGAGGCCCATTAGGGGAAAATTAGATCAATTTTAGGCTTTTTTCCTGTAGAGAGAGAAAGGGTCTAGACCAATAGGAAGAGAGCCTCCATAATAGAACCGCTCTCTTCCAGCTCCTGCTCCTGATCCCTGGCTTGGTTGCCTCTAGTTTGTGAATTGAGCCGTGTGTCACGAGAATGATGAGTGACATTTGTGACCTTAACATTTCCCCTCAAAGGAGGGATTTCAAGAATATCTTTCATCATCGTGTTGGAAAGAAGCACAACCTCAAGATTCTTTTCACATAACAAAATCTAACAAGCCGAAGGAAGTTTATATCCCTCGGCATCACTGTGACTTTGTGTGCATGGGCAACAATGACATAACTATAATGAAAGAATTTGATAAGAAAGTCCTCTGCGGCGCAGAAGCGTGCCAACGTATATTGATCCTGAATCGCAAATGGATCTTATGAGGCACTGAAACGGGAGATTTGAGATGGCGCTTTGCATGTGTCTTTACACCCTTCTCATCAGCTCAAGGAGGATGGATCTATGCTGCTCGTACCTCCATCTCCTCATTGCCGAGAGTGTGGACAAATTTTTCCTATGACCAGTCTTCTTAGATTTTGAAGCTCTTTCCTTACTTTAGGATCGTCGTTTTATGAGTGCCTTGTGGTATGTTTCGTACGCGCCATTTGAAAATTTAAATGAGAATTTAAGTTACAAGTATGTCCTCTAAAAAATAATTAAAAAATAAGAAAGTAACACTAAATCACTACAACACGAAATGGGTATATTAGACACAATCTTGATTCCCTCCTCACATTGTAGTGATATCTCATGTAGAGCTCTTCATTCCACAAAATGAATCACCACAATGTGAAGACCATATTCAAAAAAATTATAATGCCTTGTGTCGCGTTGTAGTGATTTGTCTCATGAAGTTATTTTGTGAAATGAAGAGCTCTGCATGAGAAATCACTGCAACGTGAATGAAATGGCAACATCAAACACAATCTTGATCCCCTCCTCGCATTATAGTGATTCCTCATGTAGAGCTCTTTATTCCACAAAATGCCTCACCACAACGTGAAGACCATATTCAAAAAAATTGTAAGGCCTTATCTCGCGTTGTAGTGATTTTCCACGTGATCATTTTGTGCAATGAAGATCTTTGCATGTGAAATCACTAAAACACAAAATGGCAACATCAAACACAATCTTGATCCCCCTCACCCTTTCGGTACAGCTTGGATTGTCCATTTTTGGATCTCACCCGCTCAGAGCAGAATCGTGTGACTAGGATGGATATCGTCAGAGTGGACACAGAGAGGACATGGACTAGTCCCCTTGAGCCCTTAGACACAAAAATGGCTCATTTTACAAGAGCCATTTTCTGCACCATAGAGCATGTGTATGCTCTATACATTAAGCATTATGCTTATGTATAATGCATAATGCATTAAGTATTAAGCATTATACTTAATGCATAATGCATTAAGTACTAAGCATTGTGCTTATGCATTAATGCATAATGCATTAAGTACTAAGCATTATGCTTATGCATTAAGCATTAATGCATATTGCATTAAGCTTAATGCATTATGTATTAAGCATTATGCATAATACACTAACGCATTATGCATTAATGCTTAATATATTATGTGTAATGCATTAATTCATAATGCATTTAATGCATTAATCATTATGCATAAGGCTAATGAGGATTATGCATTAATGCTTAATGCATTAAGCATTATGCATAAGCTTAATGAGGAACAACACACTCCGAGTGACCGAAATTGAGCAAGAAGCATCTTGAGTGAGTGCAAAAAAAGTCAACAAGAGATTCATTGGAAAAAATAAAATTCACTGCTCTGGAACACCTTAAAAAAAGGTATATTCGACCTCAAAACACTCTTTGCTTAAATAGTCTATGAGGATTTCAAAGGACCAAATCATGAACAACCAACCAAAACCCAAAACTAACTTCCGTCTCCAACACCACAAAGTTGGACTCATTTGTCCTAATTATCCTTCGCCATGGGGGAATATGAAGCCAAATCTAGCATAAAGACATATTGTCAAGGCACAGTGTGAGACCTGCGTCTTGACAAGGCTTGGAATAGCTCCACCTTAGACAGAGAAGCCTGATGCATGAAGGAATGAGTCCGTGCATCTAAAATGTGTTTGCAACAAGGAACATAAGTAAGGAGGTGTTTTCTCTCCCTCTTTTAAAAGTCCTCACAAGTGCAACGAGGGAGCTCCGAAATCGTGATCGAATAGTTTACACCCTTGGTTTGTGGGCCTCTCCATGCTAACATAAAATATGTGTGATTCATTGCACAAGACGGTTTCTTCCTGAACTACTTCAGCTCATAGATTTTTACTCTTTTTAATATTTTCATTGAACTCCTTGGTCAACTTCTCCCTCCATCGAACTACCTTGCCATCTCTATATTTAGGATGTACACTACTGACTGACCTTGGAGTGGTGTGGTGATCTCTCTCATGATTTAGAAGGTGAGCTTCCTCTCTTCAAAACAAAACCACTTGCATGAAGATATTCAATCTCAACGTTGGTGAGGCTTGTCTCGGTTGCAACAAGCCAAATGCCAGGAGTCGGACCAGGTGGCCCTAAGACCTTGGACGTATCTAGAGCCCATGAATGTGTGTTGGTGGAGTTGCAGAACCATATAAAAGTCTTAACTGCACCACCGGGGTATTGCGAGATGGGCGACCCCAAAAACCAGGTGTAACACCCTCATTTGTAGACTTCCCAGAAGGATTGATCATTTTCTCACACCTCATTTTGATCTCCAGAAATAATCCAAAACAAGTGACCATGCTATGTAGTTCAGTTCTTCGAATAGCCCACATGGTCTTGTTGACATCTGCCTCCGCAAAATATCCATACTGAATTGTCTTTGTGGCACATGTGGACCCACTCACACTGATTCACTCTTATGGTGGCATACTCTGGCTTGTGACTATCATTCTCAAGAACAACACTTAGAGTATTTAACACTGGCCGCTTACGTCACACACTACATTGTTCCCTATGAACATGCTGCATCTTAGGAGAGTTAATGCCCGCCCTCTTCCATTTTTGAATTAGAGTATTTAACACTGGCCGCTTACGTCACACACTACATTGTTCCCTATGAACATGCTGCATCTTAGGAGAGTTAATGCCCGCCCTCTTCTATTTTTGAATTAGCCAAATCGGCAACAACCTCCCCATAAAATCTCCTATATTACAAACCTCTTAACCAGGTCAGAACCTACAACAAACAATTGGTGGGGAATTTGTCCACAGCTAGAGGGCAAGCAACAACCTCCCCTCTTCCTCTTTGATTTCTTTTGGTCCTTTTTTTGCTAGATTTGAGGTGGAGGTATTCTACTACACTGACATTGTTCTTTTTTATGTATTTCTCTCTATCATATGGAGTGTTTCTTGTTCACTATATGTGACAATGGATGACTATTTTTGTGTTGTGTTTTGGGTATTTGGCTTGTCCTTGGCATTAGTAGTTTGGATAGTGTCATTAAATTTTATATAAAAATTAGTGATGTCCTTTTTGTCACTCTCTCTTTGATTGTTAGGTTGAAATGGAATTAACAAATATACCCTTAACCCTTTGGGATTTAATGCAGGCTTTATATTGTTGACAACATGTGTGCTTTTGTTGTCATTGTAGTGTATTGACCTCTTATGTAGAGACTACAACCCAAAGAATGGTTGCTGACAAGAAGTACGAAAGGATGCCATGAGACCATGTCATCAAGCATCGTGCTTTTATGTGGATGATGATAGTGTACTAAAAACCATCCTCTCAAATAAATATTCTTTCCCTCTTTGATGTCATGACATGTACACTTTGAATTCCATTTGGTTTTTATTTGGTTCATGGCTTTCACATGTATTGATAGATTGTCAATATGAATCAATGCTTGAAAACCACATGGCTTTAGGGTGAGGAAGCATTGGTTGTTTTGTCTATTTTTGTAATCATTTAAGTGCTCGAGTATGTTTCGTGATTTACCTTTTATGACTGCATGTTGATTTGAGAAGTCTTAAATGACAAAATACGTGTTAATATACTCAAAAGCTATTACAAGACATAGTGGTTTAGATGTGAGGATGGATCCATCACCAAGAGCACTATGGGTTTTTGCAGTCGCTTGAGTTTGGGGCTTGCTCGGTTATGTTTGCTCAGTGTCTTGTAATACTCAAGCTTAATGCATAATGTATAAGCTTAAGCATTATACATAAGCCGTAATGCTTATGCCTAATGAGTAAAGTTTAAGCCATAATGCTTATTCTTATGAATAAGCTTAATGCATTAGTACATTATGTGTTAGGCTTAATACAATAATACATAAGCTTAATGCATGAATGCATATAAGCTTATGAATTTATTAAGCATTAAGCTTAATGCCTAATGCATTTTTACATAAAGCTTTAATGCAACAATACATCAATGCATTATTGCATAAAGCTTTATGCAACATTGCATAAAGCTTATGCTTAATGAATTATTTCATAAATATTTAATACAACAATACATAAAGCTTATGAAGTAATGCATTAAGAATAAGCTTAATGCATGAATGCATAAGCTTATGCTTAATGCTTATACATAATCTTAATGCATTAATGCATAAGGTTATGAATAAGAGTAATGCATGAATGCATAAGCTTATACTTAATGCTTATACATACGATTAATGCATTAATGCATAAGTGCATGAATGTATAAGCTTTATGCATTAAGCATAAGTTTTATGCATTAAACTTATGAATGCATAAATGCATGAATGCATAAGCTTAAGCATGCATAATGCATTAAGCTTATGCAATAAGCCTAATGAATTATTCACTAAGCTTTATGCAATAGTACATAAGATTAATGCACATGAATGCATAATGCAATAAGCTTAATGCATCATACATAAGCTTAATGCATGCATAAATTGTAAAGGTAAAACATATGCAAGAAATAATTCTCGGCACCCAAAGGTGCAAGAGAAATAAAGAGTAAGGTCAAGGGGCTTACCTCTTATGCTTTTTAGAAGCTCGTACACGGTTGATCTTCTTTGGAGAAGATTGCCTTAACCTAGCCAAAGAATGTCTTGACCTAGCCACAAAAAGAAAAAGATAAGTAAAATTTTTATTGGATAAAAAATTATTAATACAACTAGTTAAGCATTAAAGAGAGCATATGAGCATACCAAAGAGCAAGTAAGTATACAAGATAAGCAAGCATACAAGAGAAGCAAGTATACAAGAGAGAAAGCAATACATTTGAGGTAAGTATCAAACCCTAGAAATTAGTGCACTTTCAAAAAATAAAAGATTAAAGAAAACAAAGAAGATAAGGATATGGTACATACCTTGATATGGCTTGCTTGTTATGTTTGTGGAGATGGGGTCCTTCTTCCTTGTGAATGGAGAAGAGGGTTTGTTGTGAAGGGTTTAGGGTTGTGAAGGTGAAGGGTTTTCTTGTGAGAAGGGATTGTGACGATGGAAAGGGGGTTTCCTTGTGAAGGTGAGGGGGAGAGCTTGTTAAGGGAGAAGGGCTGGCAAGGGATGAATTGTGAAGGGCAAGGGAGGAGAAGGGATTATGAAGGGCAATGTAGGAAAAGTAATTAGGTAGCCATAGCCATAGCTTGTCATAT
Source organism: Cibotium barometz (assembly GCF_041138505.1). Taxonomy (NCBI): domain Eukaryota; kingdom Viridiplantae; phylum Streptophyta; class Polypodiopsida; order Cyatheales; family Cibotiaceae; genus Cibotium; species Cibotium barometz. The sequence continues at coordinate 28,961,533 of NC_141082.1, forward strand.
CGCAAGGAGTAGCATGCAGTGGAGCGCGTGGGAGGGAGGTATCCAATTGTTTGTATTACAATACATTTGTTGCTTCTTCTTTTGTGATATTGGGAGCACATTTTATGCTTCTTCTTTTGTGATATTGGGAGCACATTTTATGCTTCTTCTTTTGTGATATTGGGATATTTTCAGCTCTCGAGAATGCTCTCTGGAATGTCTAGATTATTTTCCTAGTACACAGCTATACATGTGGTTATAGTCATGTGCATAGCCATGTACTATAATTTTGTACACCATGCGCTCTTGCCCGGGTCCCCTCTCTCTACTCTCTCTCCTCTTCACATGGCTATGCTCCCCATCTCTTGCAGTGATGGTCCGAAGGGTAGAAGGCTGACCAAAATAGATGTGGTAAAGGTTTGGATGACGTAGGAGTGGGTGATAGATTTGGGGAGGTTGAGGGAGCATGCTCATGGGCCTCTTTTTGACTCTATTGAGGGGTATCTTGAGAAGAATTTGGGGGAGAGGGTGAGCTTGAGCTCCTCACAAACAAACAAAAACACAAACACAAACACAAAAGTGGAGACAAGTAGACAAGAGAGATGGATAACTGATTTTTCTTTTATCCTCCTCTCTTCTCTACAACTGTTCAATCAATTGATTGTCATTGTCTCACTAAAGACTAACAGTGTGTACACACATGAGAGATAAGTGGATTCATCATCCATAAAATAACCATCAAATCTCCAAGTTCATTGAAGTAATCCTCATAGGTAGGGTATACTATCCATCAATAATGGATCTAAGAAAATATCTAACTCAAATGTAAAACTCTCTAAATCCATATGAATAATCATGTGTAAAAATCTAAATCCATGAATATCTAAGTCAAATGTAAAACTCTCTAAATCCATATGAATAATCATATGTCTCCTGTTAGATATCCGTAACGCCGCTACGGGCGTTACCACAGGAGGGGATGGCCTCTGGCTCACCACCCAGCCATAGAGGAAGAATGAGGATTGCCCCTCATCCCCCAGGCTATATAGTGTGTGGCCTGCCGTCCACACTAGCCTGGTCGCCCATGACTCCGCATGGGCGTCCTCTCCCACTGAACCCCGGATATAGCCATCCGGTCTGCCATCGGTCTCACAGGTGTTATAGCCTACGTGACATTACCCCCCCCTTAAGAAGAGTTTTCGTCCTCGAAAACAAACTAGGGAAACCTTTTGGAAATTGCACTACGGCGTTCCCAGGTTGCCACCTCCTCATCCCTATCTGTCCATTTAACAAGTACCTCCTGGTACACTTTATGTTGGATTTGTCTATCTTGATACCCAAGAATCCTTTCCGGTTCATGTGGTATCTTCGGTGGAGTGATCAATTCCACCAAATATCTAGAGAAACTACGTTCTCTAACCCGTGAACTGATTTCTTCAGTTTGCTAACATGGAAGACAGGATGAACTTGATAACTCTCCAGTAACTCAAGTTTGTAGGCTACATCCCCAATCTTCTTAAGGACCTTGAAAGGACCGCAATATCTAGGAGAAAGTTTATCACACTTTTCCGTTTTCATGGTTGCTGACTGCGCAGGAACCTTTAAAAATACAAAGTCACCTTCTGCAAAGGTCACTTGTCTGCGTCCTTTATCGGCAAATGTTTTAGCACGATCCTGTGCGCTATGAATGCTCTCGCGTGCAGCTTTGAGCATATCATTCATATCTTCAAGGAACTCCTTGACAGATTGAATCTTCTTCTTATCTAGGCCTACAGCCATCGGAGATCTCGGCTGGAATCCGTACATTAACATGAATGGTGTAAATTCAGTCGCTGAATGCTTGGAGCTGTTATAAGCAAACTCCAATATGGGCAAATATTCTTCCCAATTTGATTGCTTCTTACTTACATAAGAACGCAACATATCCTCGAGTATTTGGTTAACCCTTTCTGTTTGACCATCAGACTCCGGATGGTCCTCCGTACTCATACTCAGAGTAGTATCCAGCTTTTTGAAGACTTCCCTCCAAAAGTGGCTGTTGAACTTTCTATCTCTATCTGACACTATATCTGCGGGCAATCCATATAGCTTATAGAGATGTTCAATAAAGAGTTTTGCCAACTCTGGCATTTTTACCATTTTCTTGGTGGCAATAAATTTTGCCATCTTGGTTAACCTATCCACCACCACCTAGACCGAGTCATTCCCTCGACTTGTCGTGGGTAAATCGGTGATGAAATCCATGGAAATGCTTTCCCATTTTTTGAGGAATGCTTAAAGGATGGAGCAAGCCCCCAACCTTTAGCCTTTCGTGCTTATTGACCTGACACTTATTGCATTGCAACACATAAGTCTGGACGTCCTTGAACAAACCAGGCCAATAAAATTGTCGTTTGACTAGTGCAAAGGTCTTTTGTATCCCGGGATGACCAGCACTTGGACTATTGTGACTTTCTCTAAGAATGCATGCTCGAAAGTCACCAATAGTTGGTACACACACCCTACCCTTGTAGAGTAAGTACCCATCGTCAATGGAGTAGTTAGAATACTTCTCCCCCCGACGAAGTTTAGCATCATCCTTTGAAACCGTGTCGGAAAACAAAGGTGATGAAGGGCCTACGTCTGAGCTCTCCGGCTCTAAACTATACCCCGAAGACTCGGCTAGCCTCTCCGGACTAACTCTCGCCTCGCTACCCGCCGCACCTACGGCCAGTCTCTCCGGACTAGCATTACGTGCCGGTGAGGAAGGTGGGCGCGGCTGTGACAAAGTGCGTACGCGTACAGTGCGCCAGACCTCTGTAAAGACAGGATCATGCTCACACAAGCCACGAAGTGATTCCAAGAACTCATTCTTGAAAACCGTAAAGCTTAACTCATTAATTTGTGGCATGCGATTAAGCGCATCCGCCAGAACATTATATTTACCCCTTTGGTAGCGAATCTGAAGGTCAAACTCCTGTAGGAGCTCCGCCCACCGAGCTTTTCGACCTTTCAACTTGTTTTGACTCGAAAGCCATGTCAGGCTTTCGTGATCCGTACATACTTCAAAAGTGGCATCATATAAATAGTGTCTCCACTTTTTAAGTGCATGTACGATGGCCAGTAACTCCCGCTCGTAAGCCGAGTAGTTACGCTGAGCCCTATCTAATTTTTGGTCTCAAATGCAACAGGGCGTCCCCTTTGCAAAAGCACGGCTCCAATGGTCTCACCACTAGCGTCTGTCTCCAAGACAAACGGCTCATAAGGTCAACTATAGTCAAAACAGGTGCAGCTGTTATGGCTACCTTAAGCTTTTCGAAGCTTCTTTGTTGATGTCCCTCCCAACATATATTCTTTGTTTTTGTGCGCAACTGATCCGTCAACGGGACTGCGATCTTCGCGTAGTCCTTTACATACTGTCGGTAAAACCCCGACATGCCAAGAAAAATCTGCAGTTCTTCGAGATTTTTCGAGGCTAGCCACTTGAGAATAGCTTCCACTTTCTCAGGTTCCATCCGCGTACCATGGGCGGATATAATGTGGCCCAAATAGTGAATTTCTCTTTCAAAAAATTCACATTTGCTCTCCTTCGCAAATAGCTTGTGTTGTCGCAATAACTGGAACACTAATCGCAAATGTGCCAAGTGTTCTTTACGCGTTTTGTTGTACACAAGAATATCATCTAGGAAAACTACTACGAATTTTCCTAAGTATGGACGTAAAACACTGTCCATCAAACGGCATAACCAAAAACTCAAAGTGACCGAATCGTGTCCAGAATGCTGTCTTCGCAACATCCTCGGCCTTAATTCTAACCTGATGATACCCAGATCTCAGGTCTATCTTAGAGAAATTTTTCGATCCATAGAGTTGATCAAACAACTCGTTCATACGTGGCATGGTTGTACCATCTATCAAGAAAAATTTCAAACTACTAATAACCACATTATCAATCCACAGATATTGACTGAGCTTGCTGCGAAGCCATAGGTTGCTAGATAATTGATGGTAATTACACAAGCCCAATGTCTCATTACATCATACATTCAATATAAATGCAAACATCACAGTACTTCGTGATGATGAACTTAGGAATTTCATCCTATCCCTGTTTGGTGTTGGTATGAAGTATACTATGAGAACATTGTTTGCTGCCTCCTCATTATAGCGGCAAAGCTACCTAGTCATCACAGGTGGCAATCTCTACCAAGCTATAACCGATGAGACAAGCAAATAAACGAGTACTCTTGTAGAAACTTCATAACCATATCTCACACCAAACTCATAATCACTACGGATTAAATGCCAGGGCTTGCAAAATTGAATGTTGTCTAATAGGTAGAGGGGATCATCAAACTACGGATGACCTTGACAACTCACTAGGACTAGTGATGTGTAACTTTTAAGTTACTTCACTCTCCTTTCTTATTCCATACCATCGAACAAATCGATTCCTCGATTTGAGCAACGTCAACATATTTATGAGTACCTCGATACTCATGGATTGTGGTTCGGTAATTTAAAATATTGATCTAGAGTATCTTTCACTCGAGGATCTTAATTTTATTAGCAGCTGTGTATTAGTAGTGAGTAACTGCGTACCCACTATCATCACACTAGTAGCTCCATACTAGTCTGTGAGTAACTCCGTACCCAATGGCGTACCTCCCCCGAGTGGGAGTACCATATACAACCATCTATAACAAGATGCTTAAGTCACTTGCTGCTAAGAAGTGATGTTAAAACCCTAAGATCTCTCTAGATAATTGTTATGCATAAAACATGCATAAATCAGGCATAAACTCAACCACCCAACCACCCCCGAGCCCAAGGGATGCACACATGAATAATGAATGAAATACATCATACCTCTACCTTGATGTCCCATACCATCAAGAGGTATAACACAATCCAATAGCATATAGCTATAGTGTGAAATGGTAGGTGAATAGATATGAACCTCTACACAAGAGAGCATAACATAGCCTTGGCCTCATGGAGCCCAAACCTCCAAGCCCCCAAGCTCCCTTGAGTGTGCCCCATGCCCCTATTATATAGGAGGGCCCTCAAGTGACTCTTGACTTTCCATTCCTCATGTGTGACCCTTGGATGCCTGACCCTAACCTTAAACCTTAAGGTTAGTCCTAACCCATGCTCCACTAGAGCTTGTTCCCATGCTCCCATGCTCACAAGCCTAATGTGGGTTAGCCTCCTAGTATATGCACACATAATGTGTATATAATATAGCACACATAATGTACATATAACATACTTCCCCTCTCTCAAAACATTGCACTCTTGCAATGAAAAGAAGGAGAACTGCGCTGAACAATCTCAACCAACTCCCAAGTCGAATCCTCAATTTCCCTATCTTTCCACCTAATTTTAACCTCAGGGATTAGTCAACTAGAAAGTTTCCTTTCCCTGAATTCAAGTACCTTATCAGGTTCATGTGGAACATAGGATAATTCATCGACTTCAACGAGTTCTTGAGGAGTAACTGTGTCATCCTCACCTCCCAGTTTCCCTTTCAATCTATCGATATGAAAGACTGGATGAACCCTAACAATTGGAGGTAGTCTTAGTTCATACGCAACCGTGCCAATCCGATATATAACTCGAAATGGACCACAATATCTAGGAGATAAATTCGAGCATTTTTCCATTGACAAAGTTTGAAAATCTTTAAGAACATTAAAATAAACCAACGCTCCTGGTTCAAAAGACCAAGATAAGCGTCTCCTATCAGCATAAAACCGTGCCCTATCATGAGCACTCCTGATAGAATCCCGAGCTTCGGTCAGAATTTCCTACATATCTCGCAAGAAATCCCTCGATGCATCAAGCTTGATGTCCTTAAGATCGACATCAATAGGTGCCCTGAGTTGATACCCATACATAAGTATGCACGGACTAAAATAATAGCCGTAAATTTAGAATTGTTATAGGCAAATTCCATCATTGGAAGATATTTTTCCCAATATGATGATTTTCTAGAGACATATGCACGAAGCATATCCTCTACAATCTGATTCATACACTCTGTTTGCCCATCAGACTACTGCGGATGATCAGAACAATTCACATTCAAAGTAACTTTTTCGTTGTAAACCTTTCGGAATAAAGTAGGAAAGCATGGCATTATAACAGCAGAAACCAGGGATTCATCGGTGCCCCGACATACCCACATCTGCATATGGAATAATCGACGTCTCGAGTTACCATATCAACATAGAGTCATCAACGTCTCGATGAGTCACATATGTCCATCCGTAAACCTATCAGGTTGATTGTGTAAATCACCTAAAGTACGGAACTAGAGAAAAAAATGCCAACAAAGGAAGAATCCAAATTTCCTTATCCAAACACAACAAGATAAACTTGTTTGAACTCTAAAGAAAGAGATTTCAACAAGTGAAAATGCCGATGAGATTGCCATCATCATAACATGTAGGCTATAGATAAAAGAAATTTATCTAGAGAATGCCCACACTATAACTTCTAGTGAATTTAGAAAATAAGATTGTCTTTGAATGTTGAGGTCAACATGCTAAGTGATGTAAGCAAAGCAACAATCTTGAGCCCAAATTATCCCATAAGATAATATATGTGAGGGATCGCTAGCGTCCCATACCACCATGATACCACCCATACATACCTTAACAATTTGAAACTCCCTAGTATGCCGTCTAGGAAAATATGAATAAATTCCCGTGTAAAAGGAATAAGATGGCCTTATCCAGACTTTCACATACTAAACCTGTCTCTGTATACTTGAGAGACTACATCAAGGAATAACTCCTTCTGAGTACATCATTAGAAAAGAAATTGAATTATTGGCGCCTTTCTAATGATAACTACCCAAAACACAATAAAGTTAGGGTAGAAAAATAACTCACCTAGATATATAAGCAACTAGGTATCCGAGTTGGAATATATACAAGAGTATAAAATATACTCCAAAATTACGTGCAAAAAACGAAGGCAAATGCTACCTTCAAAGCACATGTAATTATTCAAAAGATCAAAAGATCCTTATAAAAGCATGGATAAAAGCATAGAAGCTCCTTAAATCCATAAAAACCATAGTTGATCATAAAAATCAATGCATACCATCTAATGGACATAAATCATGCCAAAAGAAGCATTTAAATTGGTGGCCAACTCATCAATCCGGAGTATATGAACGTTATATTGTTCAAATAAAACTCCAAAGTAAGAAAGTGAAACACGTGTGTGTAGCACTCAATAAGAAAAACCCCTAGACACAAGTGATCTAGGCAAAACCTGATGAGTCCTTGTAAAACTTGGAAAACATCCAATAGAAATCCACCAAAACAAACCGATCAACTAATCCATGATAGACTTTGTCTTAGGCTTAAGAAATTAAGCACAATCCACACTTTAATAAGTGCAAAATAAATTATCATGGAAAAGTGTCAAAGGTGAAACACACTTTGAACGAAAATTATAGCCAAATTAAGGAACATGTCCAAAAAGAATGGCTAAACAATGGTCAAAAATCATGAATACATCGTTTAGAATTAATCCAAACATAAATATCCATTAATACGAGGTATAATCGTATTAATAATATGCGAATAACACGCATCTATCTAATGTCAGCACGAGAAAACGTACTTCAACATTAAATAACCCTCGAAAATATTAAATTCTCGAGAAAAAAAATTATCATGATTTTTTTCTAATTTTCCCAAATTTATAGGGCCTCAAAATATAATAATTTTGAATTCCACCAAACCTATCTCATGGCATTCCAAACCTATATTTTTCCAGAAAATTTTTAGCAATTTAATTTGCCAAAATACCATTGATATTTTAAAAATACCAATTTTTAGGATTTCTAAAAATAATTTCTAGAAATTTCCTAATTTTCCCTGAGAATCCCATCGTTCACGAAATTTCCAATTTCGCCCGACAATTCTCAAATCCAATGAAAATTTTCAATTTTAATGGATTTTTCTAATTTTCTGGGTCAAAAAATATAATTTTAAAGGAATTTGAATGGTCACGGGCGTCCTAATGGACACACCACATGCCAAACACCAACCCCACATTTTCCCGAAATTTAAAATAACCTTTGTCTAATTTTCCACTAATTTTCAGGAATTTTTTGAAATTTTTAATCAACCCCGAACGCATTTAGAATACGAACGGTCAAAAAATTTCAGAATTCCAACGGTTTTCCCGGAATACGGAAAGCCAAAAGTTTTGGGAAAATGAAAAGACAAAAAAAAAATCGGAATGTGAAAGGTCAAAGGTTTTCGGAATACGGAAGGTCAAAAGTTTTTCCGGAATTCGGAAAGCCAAAAGGTTTCGGGAAAACGGAAAGCCAAAGGTTTTCCGGAAGTTGAAAAGCCAAAATTTTTCAATAAGAAAATTCCAGAGAATTTTCAGAGTTTTTTTACTCAAATCCAGTAATTTTCAGAAATTTCTAGGCTTTTTTCCCAAGCTTTTTTCTTGAAAAATATCAAAAAGCTTTTTTTTAAATAAAAAACTCATTTTTTTAAAAAAATGAAAAAAAAATGGCTTTATTGGCTTATAGCCAATTTGATTTTTCTTAGGGGGGGGGGGGTTTTTCCGCCGGCGGCTGCTGCGCAGCCCCCCCCCTCCCGTCGACTGCGCGTAAGACAGAGAGATGGATTTCTCTCTTCTCTCCACCCTCTCCACCCTCTCCTCTCCCTTTCCAACTTTCTACTCCCATCTCTCTCTCTGTTAATCTGTTAATCAGAGAGGTTATCTTAATCTTTGATTAAGATTTTTAATTAAACTCCTAATCATAATTAACATTAATTATGATTAATGTTAAATTTAAAAATTTCCTTTTTAAGAGAAATTTCATGGAAAAATAAAGGAAATATCAGATTTGAGAGACGGAGAGAGTCCCACGCACACGGGAGAGCATCTCATGCATCAACATGCTGTCCCCTACTGAATTTCAGTAGAAATTGACAGAAATTTGATTGCATTCCCGCGGAAAAAACCCGCAAAAAATGTATAAAAATACATTTTTAATCATAAAAATGCTCAAAAAATTCCTAAAAAATTAGGAAAAAATTTCTAAAAATTCTAGAAATTCAGGGAATCCATCCTACAAAAATATCCACCATAAACTTTATGGTATTTTTGTAAAAAATTTTATTAATGCTCGATTTTAACCATAAAAAATAGGGAAAAATAGCATTAACTCACGGTATTCCCCCGCAACGTCGATTCGTCCATTGAATTGAAGTACCACACGTTCCAATCACCATAACGATGATCCATGTGCATTTCATCAACACAAATCAACAAAAAATAACATTTTATTAGTAAATATTAAAATTTACTAAAAAAAATCAACAATTAAATAGAGATTGCTCTGATACCACTGTTAAAACCCTAAGATCTCTCTAGATAATTGTTATGCATAAAACATGCATAAATCAGGCATAAACTCAACCACCCAACCACCCCCGAGCCCAAGGGATGCACACATGAATAATGAATGAAATACATCATACCTCTACCTTGATGTCCCATACCATCAAGAGGTATAACACAATCCAATAGCATATAGCTATAGTGTGAAATGGTAGGTGAATAGATATGAACCTCTACACAAGAGAGCATAACATAGCCTTGGCCTCATGGAGCCCAAACCTCCAAGCCCCCAAGCTCCCTTGAGTGTGCCCCATGCCCCTATTATATAGGAGGGCCCTCAAGTGACTCTTGACTTTCCATTCCTCATGTGTGACCCTTGGATGCCTGACCCTAGCCTTAAACCTTAAGGTTAGTCCTAACCCATGCTCCACTAGAGCTTGTTCCCATGCTCCCATGCTCACAAGCCTAATGTGGGTTAGCCTCCTAGTATATGCACACATAATGTGTATATAATATAGCACACATAATGTACATATAACAAGTGACTACACAAATTGACCCCTCCATTGCACATTGCAGTACAATCTCTGGTATTACAACACGAATTTTTGGATGTCTTATCATAGAGGTCAACTTAAAAACTAGTGCATAGGTCTTGTGGAGTCTCGCCTGACCTAACCACACCACTGGTGACTTCCTACAAAAAATGTGGCGCCGAAGTCACCACCTATGTACTTTAACTCCGTAAAGTACATGGTCTTCATCTATCATCTATGGAAAGTTGTAAAACATTCCTGCGATGGATTTTTATCACCCTAAAATTATTGTGCACTATTTTAGTGTGAAGAGCTTTTTTCCTAGGTACCATGGTTCACCCCAAGCTCATCTGTTGCTAAATTCTCCGATTTAACAAAAGATATGTCTGCCTCCAAACACTCCAGTTCAGCCCCAGACTTTGAGTTTACTTCTTAACACTCCGATTAAGTCAAAACTCACCAGATACAGTAAGATTTACCACTAAGCTCTCCGGCTTAGCCTCCTATCCTAACTCAGCCCGAGTTTATGTACACTACATATGTCGGATCCGATACTAACAACAACCAGGCTCGTCTGGAGTGAGATATTACTCACTATTGCCATGTAAAACCTTATTAAATCCTAGAAATACTCCACTCATTTCCCAGGGTTCATACGACTTATAGGGTTTACACGCACATAAACTTTGTAAGCAAAATAGCCTGTCATGCAATATTACAATTGCTTATGTAGGAAAGTAATATATTTTCCAAATTCATATGGTAGCAACTAAAATGTGCTCACAACAATCGCACACTTATGTTGAACATAGGCAAGACTACGCTTGCAAAATGCTATAGGACGTCCCCCATGCATGAAACTGTCCAACCAAACTAGTCTTACTGCTAACCTCTAGATTTAGATCACTCCGGAACTAAATCACTCTGTTAGCACTAGTACACCATTATGGTCTTGCTACCTAGAGCTTCTCCGAACTCTGTAACTGGGTTTTATCCCAACTTATGGCTATATTTGGTAATTTTCAAAGTTTAAATTTTATCTTGCACACTTTATCACTACAGACAAGTGTACATACAGACCTGCCAAAGAGTCAAGTTACAAGCACAAGCCTTGGCGTCCCATTCCACCAAGACTACAATCGATTCCGTGAGAATTTGATGTCCCATACCATCAAATTACCACCAAACCAATTGATGTGACATATAAAAAGGCTCTTTCCCCTCTCGAAAGATCACCACAAACTCTCGAGCAGTGGGATGTCGACGCATGGCAATAAAAAGAAGAGAAAACCATGCTAGTAAGTTTAAGAACAGTTCTCTTCGATCAACTTCTATAAGGGCATTGAACATTACATCTCAAGACTATACCCCTTCAGATTTACCGTTGATTTCTACAAATCAATCCTAAATCTGCTATTATTATCTAGGCGTATGCTAATCCCTCAGAATAGTACTCCTAGATAAACCATTCAATTGAGTACTGCTAGCAGCACTGCTAGCCCCTTTATCCCAAGTAATACACACCTTAGGGATTACTTTTACAAGGCAATCTACGTGACTAAATCAAACTAGTCACTACTCTCTAGGCCCAAGTAGTGACACTATTTTGTTACTACCAACAAGGGCTAGCTTGCCTCTACGGGCCAAGGCTCTCTTGTTGCTACAAACAGTAAGCAACTTGTTTGGACACAAGGCATAACCACATCAAGACTACGCTTGTACATGATTCTCATTTGCCAAAGTTTATCACAATCTTCTAGCAACTGTTAAAAGATTGTGAAGGGTTATGAGCACTACTGCTCAATTAGGGTTACCTTGATTTCTCGTGATAAGCATTTCGTCTAATTTGGGCACAACTGACGCCACTGCTAGTCCTCTTAGCCCAAGTAAACCACACCGCAGTTTTAGATTTACACTATAGCCAAACTACGTGACTTTGATGGTCAATACTAAGTCTATGCTCAGCTTAAATTTAGTCTCTCTGAACCAAATGTGTGATCACCACATGTGCTACCCTCGAGGCGCTACGGCCATAGACGTGTTCACTCTTCACAACGGCCATAGAACGGCTCTCTCTCGAAGGACTCGGCACTACGGCCGTGGGATTTGTCTCTCTCTTAGCACGCGGCACTACGGCCGTGTGCGGTGGGTCTCTTTCGTGGAAAACGGGCACTACGGCCACACGGCGCAACGGCCGTGTTGGGTTTGTTTCATGGGGGTTTCCCCAGTTTGTTTTCGAGGACGAAAACTCTTCTTAAGGGGGGGTAATGTCACGTAGGCTGTAACGCCTGTGACCGACGGCAGACCGGATGGCTATATTCGGGGTTCAGTGGGAGAGGACGGCCATGCGGAGTCATGGGCAGCCAGGCTAGTGTGGACGGTAGGCCACACACTATATAGCCTGGGGGATGAGGGGCAATCCTCATTCTTCCTCTATGGCTGGGTGGTGAGCCAGAGGCCGTCCCCTCCTGTGGTAACACACGTAGAAGCGGCGTTACGGATATCTAACATCTCCTATGAGATCTCACCTTAGTAAAATCAACACTACTCTCATGCTCAATGTCTAACTTCTCAAATATATGCAATATATCCACATAAATGCTGCCAGGTAAAGTATGAGATTTATGAGTAGTAGTATTATGAACATCAACATCTCCACATGAAAAAGCCCTAGAAGAATAGCCTGATAGATCTAGCACAAGAAACTCAGGCTTATGCTCATGTGTATCCCATGACTCCACATGCAAAGTATCATTAACCTCTTGTGTGCTAATGAATGTATCATTAATCAAATACTGACCCATGAGATTATCTAATGCTAAGCTATGATCCCTAGGAAGGTAGGTAGACCCAGATGTATGAATAACTATAATGATCATGCCACCTCTGCCCTCAAGATCATGCCCACATGCTCTAACTCACAGATAACACCATCACATACATCATCATCATGTGCATGTGTCCCTATCATCATATCACTATCATCATGACATGCTCATGTGCGTGATACATCAATATCATCATAAATGTGTGTGTGCGATACATCATCATGTGTTTGAGTATAAGACACATAATCATCATCTAGATCCTTGTCGACGTAATCTACACCATCAAGAACATAATCATGGTAATGGCTCGAGAGTGCGGGACACTCATACAAATCACCAAAAGAAGAATCGTCCCATGTGAACAATGCTAAACCATCTATATTAAGGTAATCACATAATGAGTGGATGAATCACTGTATGCGGACCATCTAGACCATATATCCTTCTCATCAAAATAATGCCTCATATGACTAGGCAACAAACCTATAAGCTTGAACATCCGATAATGGCATGAGTATGCCACCTCATCATAGCATATAGTCTACAAATGAGGGTATATAGGTCTAAGCCTCGAAGTGCCAAATGTATGTGTGAAATTGATGAAAGATATGTGAACCATTACATAAAATATTAACTCAAAATATCGACCATAAAGCCATGAGGTTAATGCATGAGCGACACTCCTAAGATCAGGATTTGAGATGTTAATATAGTGATGTTGATGATGATGTGAACTTGCATCATGGCAATCAAATGAAGGGTGAAAGTAGTAGGAATAAACCATGGTCACATGTGAACAATACCCAAAGTGTACACCCCAAAACATGATGCACCACGCACGTGAAAAAAACTAACAATGCATAGGGAACTCACACTGAATGTGAACAAGCCCAAACTATGTGCTAATGCATGTGAGCAAGCCCACAACAAAACTCAAGCCATGTGAGCACCCTCTACGATCTCAAAGTGTGTGAGCACACCTCAAAAAAC
>NC_141082.1:28980228-29055228 GCF_041138505.1 Cibotium barometz
CAATGTGCATCTGGACTATTTTATTAACATGGGATATGCTGCTTTACTGATGGTTGGGTTGCTCATCTAGTTTTTCAAGGTCAAAACACATCCTATAAATAGTTCATAGCTCAAAAAGGTGGTCAAGAGTGATTCATAGCTCAAAAAGGTGGTCAAGAGTGACACATTTATTCATTTGTTATAAAGTTTCACATGTATAAGCAAATCACAACATTAGTAAATTATGCTAACTACAAATGGAGAGAGCATTCTCCGGTGACAATGGGTGTTATTAGATGATAAATGGCGGTAGCATTAACTTAATTTTTCCTTAATCACGCTAGGTGATTAAGCTCACTTTAGGAATCAGAGATATTAGTACTATAATACTCACTCAATTCTAGATATCTATTATTGTAGAGATCGTTTTAATCCTAATACTAATTACGCTCGAAGGGCGTGCATTAGTCTGCGGGTGTCGACTGTCTACTGATTAGGACTGATCTTTTTTTTCTTCTTCTTGTTTTTCAAATTAAAATTTGCTTTTTTGCATGGCAGACCGTTTTATTAACCAGAGAGCCATTCGATGAGTAACTTTCAGAGTCAAAAGTTGAGATTAATGCTTTTTTGAATTTCGAAAACCGAGGTTAAACAAATATCATAAATGAGAAATAATCGAATAGGATGCAGCCACGGAAGCTGCAAATGCCCTTCCAACAAGCTAGCTAGTTAGCACCGGTTTTGTACGTGAAACTGCGCGCCCGCCGTGGTATAAATCGACTAACTTAATTTTGAAGTTTTCTTTTTTTTTAAAAATAAAAATTGTTAGGACAAGGGGCTTTACACACGGGAATTTTAAGGAAAAGGGGGGGCCGTCCAATTTCATGGACACATCCATTTCATGGTCAGGGGACGGTGAGTCTTCCGGGCCTTGGATTTATTTCTTAGGAAGCAGTGTGTAAAGGGTCTAAATGTAACCATTGTCTAGTGTCTTACAGGTTCTACAACCTTCCACCAATCCTTTTTACAACATACATTTTCTTCATACTCGCATATGTATATATGTGTATATGTATGTTATATGTATATATCTGTGTGCATGAATGTATAATGTACATATGCATATATATGTATATGTATGTGTATATATATATATATATATACACACACACACATACATATACATATATATATATACATTACATATATATGTGTGTGTATATATATATATATGTATGTGTGTATATATATATATATATATATATATATATACATTACATATATATGTGTGTGTATATATATATATGTATGTGTGTATATATATATATATATATATATATATATATATATATATATATATGTATGTACACACACTCACACATGTATGTATAGATATATATATACATTACATACATATGTGTGTGTATATATATATATATGTATGTATGTACACACACTCACACATGTATGTATAGATATATATATACATTACATACATATGTGTGTGTATATATATATATGTATGTATGTATGTACATACACTCACACATGTATGTATATATATATATATATATATATGTATATATATATATATATATATGTACACCCCTACACACATATATGTGTACATATGTATGTTTATGTATATATAATATACATGTAAACACATAGATATATGTTTGTATATTATATATATATATACTTATGTAACTATAGATACATATATATGTTTATGTATATATTTACATGTAAGTGTACTCACACACATATTGAGGGCTTTTTTTTTTCACTAGTTTTCTTTTGCCACTAAAAATAGTGATTTTCGAGGTTTGTTGATACATGGTTCATAGAGTGTTACAAGTAAAGGCACACATCAGAATATTAGTAAGCTACTTCATCACTTACAATGTTGAAGTTTTTTTTGAAAGAGGGATGGATAGGTCACTAGATACCATAATGTAGTTGGTTGATGGGGTCACAAGGGATTTGGGAATGAGTCTTTTCTTCGATAATTTTTATTTGTATGTGTTCTTGCTTCTACACTTCTTTGTACAAAGAGGGAAAGGTTACTCAGTTTGAGGTTGATATGGAGGATGTGCGTTTGGGTTAGCTGCTTCAAATATTGTTTTGTGTGTAGAAGAGTTACCTTCTTGATGAGTTCTGGTTATGGTGCTTATGTGTGAGGAGGGGGTTTAAGAGCTCTTTCCCTTTTCAAGTGTGGAGTTGGGGTGGGAGGGTATATGAGTTTTTTTAATGTGATTATAAAGAAATCCGGAAGAGTTTTCATTAGGGTTGACTTTGGCAAGGAGAGAGAAGGAGGGCCATGTACATGTTGTAATATAATCATGCCTACTTTTCTCCTTAGAAAACAAGGTTGGAAAAGACTATTCAATGTCATGTAGAGAGAAGGAGGGCCATATACATGTAATATAATCATGCCTACTTTTCTCCTTAGAAAACAAGGTTGGAAAAGACTATTCAATGTCATGTAGTATATCTGGGCCTTTTCTGCTTATATATATAAATAATTATTATTGTAACAAAAGAAAAGAAAATATGGGCCTTTTGCTTATATATGTAAATAATTATTATTGTTTAAAAAAAAACAAGGTTGGAAATAGGGTGCTTTTGGAGAGGGGAGGGTCTTAAGGTTTTATCATATAAAGGAAAAAGCTTTTTTTTTTTTTCGAAATTTTGTTCGACCACCTTAACCCTGTGCTTGCCACCATCGTCTCCACGGTTTGCTGCCCGAGCTGGATCGCTGCTCATCGTCACCCTCGTCGCACGTTGATTGCTGGCTTCTCGAAGTCGCCATTCTCCTTACCTTAATCCATCTAGGCGACGACTGTCCCGGCCGCCACCACCTCCTACCTCATACTGTACCCAGCTTCGCCTTCCAAAGCTTCTTGCACCCATGCTTCAACTCTTCAATTGATCCAGACTTACCTATCTAGCCCGCAGAAGCCATGCTGCCACCACTCTGCCATCCCTCCCATCACCTTCAGTATCACATCAACTAGCTCGACAGCTCTCTGCACGTCCTGCGTGCAGAGCTCTTCCTTGCCACTCGACTTCTGCTCTCCTAGTTTCAACCCCCATAGCCACGAGTCGTTTCTGGAAGAATCCGATTCCTATCCTCACACTTGCCAAGAGGTGGTTACAGGTTGAAGAGAAAGTCTATAAAGATAGATGATCGGCTACTGCTTTGAGGAGGGAAGAGAGCACTCGGAAGGACTGAGCTAACATTGATTGCGCTGGAGTGAGACAGTGATGGTAAGAGGCCCTTGTAAAGCGTGGAAGCTGTTAGGAAGACACTATCAGTGATTCGAGTTCATCTCAATTATTGTTAATGGCGCCTGGGGTAGTCAGACAAGCTCGACATCACCATGACTAGTTCAGTAAACGGATTGGAAGGTAACAGGAAGTGAGAGAGAGACAAGAAGGAGAATTTTGTTCATGACAAGAGTGTAGGCACACGCTAGTGATATGGCCATTATTAGGTGAAATTTGGACTCAAAAAGGGCCATATTAGTTTTTTCTTGGGCTGTATTACTAAAAAAACCTATGTATCAAGTGTTTGCTTGTGAATTAGTTTCCTCGATGAAACCGGGTGGTGCGGAGGCTTTACGTCACTTACACTTACGGTATGAGAAGTTTTATAGATTTATGAGTTTTTTTTAAATCAATTAAAAACTCTTTCTGTAAATGTATTTCTATAAATTTATCTTCAAATTTTAAATTAAAAAACCCTTTTATTTGAATTCATGTGATATACTTATATTTTTCAAGGTGAACACCCTAAGGTTTTTTCTAAAAAAGTAAGTTAATGTGGTTAAATTAAAGATCTTGCCAATAATATATAGCATGAATCATGGACAATTTTGTTGAATTGATGAATATGTAAAATTATCCATTATGGTATATATCATTGGACAGATCTCAAAGATTAGTTTTCCAATCTATAGTCTCCATTAAATTTTGATTTGGTTTGCAAAAAATGATGAATATGCAAAATTACCCACTATAACAATCTCCGATAAATTTTGATTTGCAAAAAATTAAACATTAGCTTGTTTTTTTTAAGAAAAAGCTATCATGGCACTTCTTAGAAGGCCTCTTTTGAGTCTAAATTTGTCTAATGATTTTATTAGCTACACGATTATTAGTGGACACTTGGAAGGTTCAGTAATCATGTAGTAAAGTCATTCCTCTGCTGGGCAAGAGCTCTTGAAGGCAACCAATCCAAAAGGGTTTTAATAAGTGAGGAGTGTGATGGGATAGCTTCAAAGGAGACCCTTTATCCATCGTTAAGGAAGCCTTCTTATGCAACCTTTTTCTTAGTGAATCAATATATATGCACACACACATACACACATATACATACATACATATATTAATTATATATATACGTGTATATATATGTATGTGTATATGTATATATATGTGTGTATGTATACCTATACCACACACACGTATGTATGTATGTATGTATATACATACATACATACATACATATATACATACATACATACACATATGCATATATATATATATACACACATGCACACACGTGTATGTATCATGTATATATATGTGTATATATATATGTATGTGTGATATATATATACCACACACATGTATACATCTATGTATATACACAATATACATAAATATATTTATGTGTGTGATATATATACACATATATACCATACATATATATGTATGTATGTGTATGGTATATATAATACATACTTATATATTTATGTATGTGTATATATTACACACATATATACATACATGTGTGCATGGGGTATATATTTATTTGTAGATTTATATACACCTCACATACATACGTACATATATGAGTGGTATATGTACACATATATATATGCATATACCTCACACAGATACGTATGTATATATATACACATAGATATATATTTCTATGTATGTACTGTCACAGTGTATGTATGCATATTTGTGTGTGTGTGTTTTTTTTCGATATGAGTACACATATATATGTATAGTATAAATACACATACATGTGAGACGTAGGCACCCATGTATATATGTGTACACATATATATGTAGTATGAATATGTGTGTATGTATAGTATACATATAACAGGCGGCCGCTTCACAAGGGGTCACAAGGGATTAATGGCGAACATGTGTGCAAGGCAGCTACAAAATAACATTAAAGAAATTCTAGAAAAGTAATTCACGTTTCTAAAATCACAATTAAGGATACTATTAGAAAACCTAAAAAGTGCTCCTAAAACCTAGCTAGCAGCCTTTGGAGATTAAAGTTATCCTCTATTGCCAGTCAGTACCCATCTTCTCAGCTTCCTCTGAACTGCCTAAGCTAACTCTTAATTAGTGCAGTTTCTCACTAATCTCTGAATAGTTTTACGATCATTCGATCTCTTAAACACATTTATTCAACTCAGTCTCCACACCACAATGAATCTGTGTTCTTCTGCATTGATAAAAAAGCCTTTTATAATGCAAACGTTTGTTTGCTCCATCGTTATTATTTCAGGGCTCATACTTCTGACAATCACTAATCACTGCAGTTCCATACCGCATGAAGAAGGTAAATTTTTACGTGTTTAATCTTAGGAAACTAGTATTATTAGTGCAACATTATTAACTTAACAATAGCTTAATTTTTACTTGCTTAATCTTAGGAAACTGGTATTATTAGTAAAACATTATTAACTCAACCATAGCTTGGTCTTAGGAAACTAGTAAAATTTGTGCAAGCTCCACCCTGCATATTGCTACTCATTAATTTTTGGTTTGTTTTTCAGGTAAGCACACAACTAGCGACGCTAATCTTTCTCCTATTAAGACGGGAATGCTAGACGAAGATGAGCCTCCTTACGTTATAAAGCAGGTAAGCAAAGGTTTATTTTTCACTTGAGTAATTAGGGTCTTGGTAACCAGTAGCAGCTTTGCTAATTAGCATCTAGAGTTGTAATTAAGCAAAGGTTTAGTGTCTAGATTAACGCAGTAGATGCCTTTGTGATTAATCCTAGCATTGTAAATGCGCAGGATGATATCAAGGTGAGGGGAAGAGGAGTAGATGGAGAGATAATAAGAGTTGGTAGGAAGCTGCAGGCGCAGGTGCCAGAGGAGCCACCACAGTCCATGCCCCAATCTAAGGTTGCAAACCCATTATCATCATCATTATCTTCTCACATTAATGATAATGCAGCTTCTACCCATGCATCAGTTGAGAAGCTTGCAGCAAAGAAGAGAAAATTTAGAGACAGTAAGAAGGGAAAAATGAAAATTAACACAAGGAGATCATCATCATCTGTTGATGAATCACACGCCGCCTTCCATGTGGACTACAGTGCTCCAAAAACACACCCTCCAATCAACAATTGAGAAGTGATATTGATATCAACACACACACAAGAACTACTATGCAAGTGATTCATAACCTTTGCATGCAAAGAGTCAAATATGGGTTTTCTTGTACCATACTAAATATAGCTCCATTACCCTTGGCAAATCCATGGGGACAATTTACACCTCCCAATATTAGGGAAATTTTGATAGATTGTCTAGTCAGTCAACTTGGAGTTGGAAGCTTTGGTTTGCTATGTAGTTAATGTTTTTGTTAATGTAATTGACAAGGGTGATGGTGATCAATGATCATCAACTTATCTTAATCTACAAATATAAGTTTTTCAAATCAAATATCCATTCAACCACTCTATTTTTAGAATTATATTTAAGTGCACGATTGATCCTTTTCTAGCCATAATAGCCATATTATTATTGAAAGCGAAGATCTCTTTGCATCTCGTGTGTGTGTGTGTGTGTGTGTGTGTGTGTGTGTGAGAGAGAGAGAGAGAGAGAGAGAGAGAGAGAGCTAGCCGATTCTTGTGTGTGTGTGTGTGTGTGAGAGAGAGAGAGAGAGAGAGAGCTAGCCGATTCGTGTGTGTGTGTGTGTGTGTGTGTGTGAGAGAGAGAGAGAGCTAGCCGATTCTTGTGTGTGTGTGTGTGTTTGTGAGTGAGAGAGAGAGAGAGAGAGAGAGAGAGAGCTAGCCGATTCGTGTGTGTGTGTGTGTGTGTGTGAGAGAGAGAGAGAGAGCTAGCCGATTCTTGTGTGTGTGTGTGTGTTTGTGAGTGAGAGAGAGAGAGAGAGAGAGAGAGAGAGAGCTAGCCGATTCGTGTGTGTGTGTGTGTGTGTGAGAGAGAGAGAGAGAGAGCGAGAGCTAGCCGATTCGTGTGTGTGTGTGTGTGTGTGAGAGAGAGAGAGAGAGAGAGAGAGAGAGCTAGCCGCTTCGTACTCCATAAGCTTGTTTTCATTTTGCATCGTTTACATAATACCACATGATACGGAGTAATCGAGTCATTACATGATTAAACTTTAATCTAGGTTATTGATGTGATGAAACTTTAATCTAGGTTATAAAAATGATTACTCGATTATCCGTAATCGAGTAATTATATGATTAAACTTTAATCTAGGTTATTGATGTGATTGTGGGGTTTATTATAAAAATGTAGTTTGCACATGCTTGGTGTACAAGTTTGCTATTGGCCACGTTAGATGGGGTTTAATAAGTTGCCCGACTGTAAGGCAATGCCCACAAAAGCAAGCAAAAGATGAAGCCAGTTGACACCCATAATTTCGTTCGTCAAAATGCATGGAAGAATTCAAAAAATGCATCACATTTAAGAAAAAAAGAAATGCTACACTTAAGAGATATATTATTTATTGGCATATATAATTCAAGTGTTTCTTTTACACTATCATATGGCCACTAAATCTTCTCTTTAATAGGATATATTTGAAAGTCAAAACTATCCTTTTAAAAAGGCATTTTATAAATAAGCACTTTATTTTTGCGGCTTCTCGTTAAGTTCACCCCCCAACGTGCCAAAACCTTGCTATTGACAACAAAATCTGCCCCAAATTTAACCTTTTTTTCATGTTGTAAGCCACTTTTAAAGTTTACACGTGCACCATTTTTACTATCTCATTCTTTTGCCTTAAACAATCTACATATCAAAGGTCCTTGTTAACTCTTATTTTTCTTCAAATCGTTAGTATATGTCTATCCATGATATCCATGGTGGCTAGTGACACATTAAACATACTTTCATGGGAAAGCTCTTATCTTGATCAATCATAATGTGCGCATCTAGTAGATCCTCTAGTATGTAGCTTATCAACAATATTAATGTCCACTAGATGCCTACTATGTAGCTTATCAACAATATTAATGTCCATATATAGTTTGGTTTGTTGAATTCTTGTGTGATGATGTGATTGGTTGGCCTTTGAAAAAGCACCATTTTATGATATGTATGATGAGACTTATAAGAACCAAACTTTTCTCAACAAAAAGAGATGTTCAATATAATATCTCTTTCTTGCCTAACTTTTCAAAGGTAGACATCGATAGTTCTTAGTAAAAACTTTTGACGACCTTGATCAATTTAAAAAGGAAAAAATGCTCCTAAATAATATGTTTAATGCTTTGGAAAGGATGGTTTCATATTTCATTTTTATATTTCTCTCTCTTTGTGTGTGTGTGTGTGTGCACGAACGTGCACACATGCATGCATGCACATGTATCCATATACATTTTCTACTCTATCCCTCTCTTCATTCCAAATATAAGAGAGGATTCTTGCTTAAGTGATGATCTCAGTGTACTTTGTTTAGGCATGGAAACATTTGGCCTTACCAAGCCATAGCCTAAAACAAGTAATGGTAATAGGCTAGTCAAGCAGAGGGCCCAATGACCCATATCCTTGACGATCATTATGCTTTTAGATAAAACTCTGGGTGATTGTACTGTTAGAAGAAAACAATTATTGATCACATGTGCTCTAGAGTGCATAGTATAGAGTTGAGCTCATGAGGGGAAGCGTTGACATATCAAGCTCAAATAGTGTGGATATGGATGACATGCTAGGATGACACCTCCACACTTATGCCACTGGCATGGTTAGTGAGATTATGGTTGATATGCTGTCATTGGTTTATAGGATGCATGACAGCTACATTGGTTTACTAGAGTTATGGCATAATTATAGTGCTAGCTCATATAGTGGGGTTCACATTATGGACCTTATATGTTTTAATAGTAGAGTAATTTTCCCTTATAGTATGTACTCTTATCTTTATGTTATGGTTGTAGAGAAGTGAACAAGATTGAAGGAAATTCAGCCATCCATCTCTCTCTTATGTACTTGTCTACTCTTGTGTGTGCATGAAGAAGTTTGTTTGCAAGGAGCTCAAGCTCATCCTCCCCTCCACATTCTTCTCTATGGTGATGCATGCAAACACACGTTTACATGTACACATGCATGCACAACTTGTGTGTAAATTGTATGCATATATACTACATGTCTTACATGCTTTTTTATCTTATGCACATGATGAATGCATCATTATTGGTCTCAAGTTAAGGACACTCCAAGGAAAAAGCATCATCATGGACCCACCTCCAAATTATGCAAAGGGAACATCCCTTTCTAAATGTCTCTAATCCCACTTAGAGTGTATACATTACAAAATGACAAGCCCCACCATAGTAAACCCCTGTTAGTAGCCCCAAGGTGTTGTTCACATCGCTTTTGTACATGTAGGAATTTAGGGTGGAGAGAAGTAGTGATTAGTCATTCTAATTAGGCAAGATAGAAAGCATAATTATGATTAACACTAAATGAGAGGAACACACATGAGAGAAAGGAAGTGAACACAAAGGAGTGAGGCAACAATGTCCATTAGTTGAGGAAGCCTTTTATAGGCACCAAAAAATACATAAAGAGTAATCCCATGGGGATATTATCTTATGTCATAATCTGTGATCCAAAGCACTCTACATGTGATGGATAATTGTTTGCTTAAATCTAACACCCCCCCTCGAATGATTATTCATCACCTTAAGATACATCTATCCATGACCTATGAGCATCTTTAGCTTTTAGGTTTTACAATAGTGCTCCTCGGCTTATTTATACAACCCATAAGCGCCTTTGGTTTTAAGTTTTACAAATGGTCTATGGTGTGGAATTACAAAAATGTGTAGGGATTTTATGCTTTAATTTAAGGAAGCTCTTTTAGAAGGCCCTTTGTGGAAGATTTGGTGGTTCTTTTGTTGTTTAGACGTATTTGATGTTGAATCTTCAGCTCTCTTTATTCTTGAATCTCTCTTGATATCCTCAATGCTTTTTTTGATCCTCTGGATGACGTACATAATCATGTTAAGAATGATGACATTAGCCATTAATAATGCAACAATTAAAGGAAACCCATGATGAGTTTAGTGTTTGGGAAGGTCTTACCACTACGAATAAAGTCTGAAGGCAATGTCTAGTCCATTACAATAGAGATTAGTGATTAATAATGAACCTGAATGATGATTAGTGTAAATCTCTCCCTTAAAAAGATAGATAAAAAATACGTGATTCTCGGAGGATGTAATTGAGGCACAAAATCAATGGGGTTAAGCAAAGGCATGTAATAGAAACTCCCTAATGTTAGTTTTGAACCCCCAATGTTGAGAATTAATGAGAAAGATTAGCACTAATTGAATATTTATTATTAATGAAAGAAAGTTAAAAACTAAGAAAATCTTTTATTCCCACCAACCAAGATAAAACCCTTCAAGATTCTCACCAACCAAGATAAAACCCTTCAAGATTTGATGTGTGTACTCCTCATAGATCCCATTGATGATGACTAAAAGGATTTGGATCAATTTTGACCATAGGTGTCGAATCTGCATTTTTGCTTTTAAAATTTTTATGTTGACAGATTTGCATTTTTTGCTGCCTATCTTGCAAAATGAATTGAGCCCTTTTAGGTGATGAAAAGCTGTGAAAGGGAACCATTTTGGTCCAAAAATCTTTGGATTTGGTTAAGTATGAAGGGAGATATCATCAAAACACTACAAGCTATGTTCTTTGAAGAGAGGGAAAGAAGAGGTTTATGCTAAAACATGACTTAATAAAGAGGTTAATGATTAGATGAGGGAGGCTAATGGGAGATTCTTGCTAGCTAGGGTTAAGATGAGGCTATGGAGATTTAGGTATTCATGAACCTAGGGTTTGGATGAACAAGCAAGTAGTGATACCATGTAAGAATTTAGGGTGTATAGAAGGAGTGATTGGTGATGCATTAGGACATTTCGGAGGTCATTTGGGCTTATCCTACATCTGAGGATATTGATGAAATAGTTCAAAGGCCAAGGAGACCTAGAACAACAGTGCATTCAGTAATTGTCAAAAATACAATCAATGAGCATAACCAATGGATTCAACTTCAAATAAGTAAGGGAACCTGGGTGCTTATGCAACCAAGAAGTAGAAATATTTTAAACACCAAAAATATTTACATTACATCATGGAAGGATAGAATCAAGGAATTCAAGATCTAGAGCCTGGGAAAACAAATATAAAGGAGGTTCTTGCAGAAGGAGCTTGTGCTTGGTAGAGATGATACTTCATCCTTACCCCCACACAGATTAAATTGTAAGCCATTGACCTTCGATTTAATGCAATCTTGTTCTTTCTTATGTTTGCATTCTCTCATTCAAGTGTTCATTGTTTTGTGTGTGCAGATGTGTACATCCCTCCTCCTATGAGAGTGGTAACCAATTGAGTGCATCATCGGGATCATGAATGTGTTGCATGCAGACATTGGGCAGCTATAATATGAGGGAAGAAGTGCAAGAAGCCTTGCAGAGGCAGATATTTTTTGTAATGATCACTTCTACTCTTTGTTGGATAGAAACAACACCATTGAGCATTTGGAGAAGCTGCCTCCCCTCTCAACAGAGAATGGAGCTACATAGATTGACCCATTCTTGATTCTTCTATTATAGAATCTAATAAGAGCAAGGTTTACAAAGATGTGCAACAGGTCACTACTACAAGGTAGTATACCCACATGGGTAGTGAAAATTATCTTGTACATGCCAATAACTATTTTGGTGGAGCTATTCAATGTTTATTAGGTGAAAATTACAAAAATAATGTCTGTTTGTAGAAATTTAGGGCCTAGTTTCATGGCTAAACTACTTGATGAGAGCTGGGATAGGAAAGAACATGCAAAAGTTCATTGTGAGATCGCATCATTAGACACAATAAATGTTAAGTATATGATAGCAATACAGACATTCATCATGTCATTTTGGTATAAACGGTCTTGTTATGTCAAAGGAGAACTAGTTCCAATGGATTAAGAAGCTGCAAGTTTGGAGCACAACCAGGTGATAGATATTAAAGTTTATGATGAGGTCTCAACCTTGCTGACAGTCATTTCACTAATGGGAGCTATGTAAACTACTTCAAGGAAGGATATTACAAATAAATGTATACATAAGCTCCCACCAGAATATCTTTTCTTTCACAACGGAAGGAAAGTGTTGCAAAGAAGAGAGAATGCAATTTTGTGTAAAGATCTACATAACAAAGTGAACATCATTCCTCTCTAACTATGATAACCTTTGTAATTTTGAGCAATGTCTTACATCGATTTCTTTGTGTGAGGGTCAGTACATTTTGAGGGGGGGCTCTTCCTTAGTGTCTTTGTGACTTGTAGATACAAATATGTTTAGTTGTGTGGATTAGTAGTCTCTACTCTATTTATGTAAGGTTTGAACATCTCCCTAAGACACATGTTGGTGGTGTTTAATTATGTGTGGGTGTGTGTGGGTGTGTGTGTGTGTGTGTGTGTGTGTGTGTTTCTCTCTCTCACATATTGTGCACGTCTGTTTCACTCTAATATACTCTCTTTTTCTCTATCTAAATGTTTGTTTGTGTTTTTCTATTTCATCAACAACAATAAGGACTTCTAAAGTCAAGAAGCAACCTTCCATGTGTAGTCTCAAAGGTAGGCTAAATGTAGCTATTCAAGCTTTACATTGCACATGATAGTTGAGTGCATAGAAGAAAGGATTTCTATAGATTCATTCCCTCAACTTGTAGATGTTTATTCTATTTTTATGCCTAGAATATAAGACTCTCTATTTTAATTATTGTGTGTACATACTTACTTTGTCATGTTTATTGGAATCTTGAGATTTTTATATTACATTATTAGTCAAGGATGGGAAGGTTCTTAAACGAATGACTTAAGTGCACGTTGGAGTGGATTTTTTCACAACAAGTTACTGCACATCATGGCGTTACATTGGCTTTACCACCCCCTAATGAAGACCAAATTGAAAGTCTTGAGAATGTGAAGAAGCAAGCCATAAATAAGTGAAGTGTAGTGATCCAAAACCTGCTTCAATACCCCCAATAAGCACAAAAAAATGTTTTCGACGTGTTGTAGTGTCCCCAAGCCGAAATGTCGCAAGCAATTGTAGTGTTGCTACCTTCGTACATTATATGTTTATAAATTTTAGAATAATTTCCATCTTGATCAAATTCTAAATTCTTTTCAAATCATTGTTTCAAAAAACATCATATTTATGAAGTTCAAAAATTATACAAAACCTAACTTGTCTGTATATTTGAAAAAATGATTTACAACAAAGTTACATTTCAATGATCTTCAGAGGGGCCTGTGGAGTGGCAGACTAGGAGGTGGGAGATTTGGTGGGATGTTCTATAGGAGATTGCCAAGAGTGCGTGCATATGTGGCAGACATGTGGCAGTGGTATTATGGTAGATATTTTGGATGAAATATTTTTGTGTACTAATATAGAATCACCACAACATGAATAGGCCATTTCTACGTGCATGGAGACAGCCCTATCACATTGTGGTGATTTAGGATAATTTTTTTTAATGTACGATTTCATGCAGAATAAGTTTTCGCACCTGTGAAGAGACATGGCAGTGATGCATTCATTAAGGCACGTGTCACATCGACAACAATAAGTGTATATGTTGCACATGTCATCACGGCATCATTAAGACACTTTGAACACGTTATTTCAGGCCATTTCTTGAGTTATTTCTGTGTATTAAGATAGAATCATCATAACACAAACATGACGTTTTTTTGTAGACGTACACTGCCTTGTCGCATTGTGGTGGTGATTTGTATTTAAGTCATGGTATAAAGGTTATTTGCACCATTAAGACACTTTAAACAACACTATTATCGATTCTTGATACAAAGAAAATGCTTCTAGAGATGTCATTAATTTGATTTGACATTATTTTATTTGAACTCGTTGAAATCACCCCACAACGTGAATAGGGTATTCACATACAACTATCAAAACCTTATCGCATTCTGATGATTCTTTCATGAATAATCATCTTATATTACTACAGAATAACTCTTTGCAGATGTATTCAAGCGCATCTCTATCTCTCACAGACACCAGCAGCAATGATGCTATATGATTTTTTACACAAACTGGAGGTGCATGGTTGCTTCAAGAAAATATCAAAGATGTTTAACTATGATTTTGATCTAGGGGACTTCCTCAGGGCCGCCCGCATTGAGATTTCAGAGCATGAGGCAAAACACTCACGATTAACTTCCAAGGACACAATTATCATTGGAACTGACAAGTTTGTGCATGTCAACGTCATGAAGCTGTCTTCTGATAGTAGTCTCAAGAAAAAGCTTAATAGAATTCTTCAAAGGATTCCAAAGAGTATGAAGAGGATTGAGAAGGAGTGCCTTGTTCATAGCCACACATGCCGCTTTATGAGGTATGATCATGGTGTGATCTATTATCTAAATTGGATCCTTGAAGATGATGATGCTTTATGAGGTATGATCATGGTCTGATCTGTTATCTAAATCTAATCCTTAAAGATGATGACCACGAAGAGCAACAAGATGTCGAAGTCAAAGTTGAGAAGGAGGAAGAAGTCTTTCATCAAGGAGTAAACATTATTGACTTTGTTGAGGAGAGGGATTTACCTCAATCTCTTGATGTTGAGCATCTTCGTGAGAGGAGACTTTGATTCGGCCTCCTCACGAGGACATAACAATGCCCGAAGATATTTATGACATCCCTACATTTGCTTTGCTGTCTTTCCAAATCAAAGATCTCCAGTATTTTTTGATATTGGATCTACAGGTAGTCTTTAACCTTAGGGAGGACTACTGCCTCGCAATCATTGTGCAAAATCTTGAGGAGGATTACAATTAAATTGTAGACACGGAGGGGGTAGATAAGTACCTTCTTCTCAACTCCAATGTTAAGGATACATAACTCCTTACTACTACTGAGGAAGCCTTGCAAATGATGTTTAGAGATGCTTCATTGTATGAACAGGCTGGGCTCCCATTTAAGGAGGAATTCCAAAATATTCAGAAAAAACTCAACATTTTTAATATGGGAAAGAATGCTTATCTAGGGGAGTCCTCAAGGGGACACATGAATGTTGAGCAAGGGGAGCCCTCAACTGATCTTTGGATGGATGAATTACTTGTTTAAGATGAAAATCAAAAGGTGTGTATGAATGAATGGATCATCCACACGTTTTGATAGTTGCTATGTATGTGTTTTGTTTTCTTATTAAAATAAAACATGTTGCTTGTTTGTAGCTCATTATGAAATTGTCCATGAAGACGATTTCGTTCGTTCGTCGATGATGCAAAGCCTCATGTATTGGAGGATTGGGAAAGGACGACCCTTGTAGAATACATAAAATTCTTCAAATTTCCACAATTTGTTATATATCACCAGAAGTTTTCAAACAATGTAAGTTTTCCATTGTTTGCAAATCACGACTTTGTCTAGATATCTTGGGGGCTATCCTGTTAGATGGAATAACAACAAGATAATGCTTCTAGAGAACCAAACAACTTTGTGAGTCTTCGGTCTCAGGGACCTGGCATTTACGCCTTCAGAGGACCTTACCACTTGGACCTACACAGCATATGTACTATCATGTGGAATTAAGGATAGCCGGTTGCTTAAAGATTTTGGAAAAATGGAGTTCCTCATGTATCAAAAAGAATTACTTGCTCCAACCCAAGATCATGCAAACGATGAGGAAGCTCTGAAAAGGAGAAGAATTTAGTGATTTTTCAGTGATGATGATCATGGTACTCATAAATATTATATACAAAGATAACCAAAATTGAGTTAATACATTTTTGTATCATTGCATTCTATTAATCCAGCAGTGATTTACATACATCTTTTTTTCTCTCCACATGTTCTGTGCTTCAATAGATTGTTTTTAAAGGCTTCATCTCTTTTTTGTTTCCTCTCCTCTATTTATTTAAGTGTTTAAAGCAATGTTGAGGACTTCAAGGTTTCTTTCTAATGAAGCTAGTGCAGTATTTTGCAATAGAACCACTGGAATACTTCATGCATGCTGTTTGCTTTTCTTCTTCCTCCACCATGTTGTGTATGTCTGAAATATGCATTGTAAGATATGTAATGTGATTTCTCCATTCCTTGAGTGTTCCATATACAAGTGGGTCCCCATATTTTTGAATAAATAATGGCATATGATTGTAGATAATATGTTGCAAATCAACACAGAAAAATAAGGTTACTTCTGCTAAAAACAATACAAGCATGGAGTGTCTGATATTGAGGCCTAGAAAAGATTTTTTTTTTTGCTTTAAAGCTGCTAGTAGTAGATCTCCTATCTGAGACACTACTAGCCTAATCTACATCTCTGTACCCACCTACATGTATGTGTATCCGAGTCTCATAGCAAAGTCCATTTGCTAGTAGTAGATATCCTATCTGAGACACTACCAGCCTAATCTACATTTGTGTACCCATGTACATGTACACATATCCGAGTCTCATAGATATAGAAAAGTCCATAATGTACTGCATAATTTATATACTCGAGTATTCTCCTAGCCACATCTAACTATGGCTTCCTCGGGGCCTGTATAGATTAACTCTCCAACCCAATTGAATAGCTCAATTATGATCTGATGATAGACATGCAAAAGTACTATATGTCTGTACATAGTAGGTTTCTCTAAGAGATCACTTATATCTATAGACAACCTCATGTTCTTCTCCAATGGCATTGAGATTAGCTTATACCTTGTCATCCCATACTTGGTCATCATATCTCAAAGAATACTACCTCTATAAAATACAAATCCCATCTCGTGATCTAATCACCTCTATATCCAAAGAGTATCACACCTTACCAAATATTTTATTTCAAAAATCTTCTTAAGAAGCATCTTTACCGCATGAATGCCATCATCACTATCACTTATGAAAATCAAGTTGTCAACATAGATTGACCACTAGCACAATAACCTTGTCAGTCTCTCTTACATAATAGAAATCAACATTTGGATATCATCGGCACTATCACTTTGCGATATCAAGTCATTAACATAGACGACCACTACCACAATCCCCTTGCCAGTCCTTCTCACACATAACAGAAATCAACATTGGATATTATCGTCACTGTTACCTATGATAATCAAGTCATCAACATAGATGACCACTAGCATAATCCCTAGTTAATGTTTCTTACATAAAATCTATGTTGATGACCACTAGTGGTCATCAACATAGATGACCACTAGTACAATCCCCATGTTAGTCTTTCTAACATAAAGTCCACATTAATGAGACCACTAGTGGTCATCAACATAGATGACCACTAAGACAATCTCCCTATCAATATTTCTTACATAAATGAAAAACAAACATTGGATATTTGAAATCTAATCATGATAGGATACTCCCCTATCTTGTGTGACCATGATCTAGGTGTCTTGCTTTAAACCATATAAGGCTTCACATAACCTATAAACAAAATGTGGGTGTGCATGATCCTCATATCCTAGTGACTGCTGCAATGTGTAATTTCCTCATGTAAGTCACCATGCAAAAATTCATTCTTTATATACATCTGATGCAAAGTCCATCGCTTAGTGTAGCCATGATAGTAATGATTGCTCTAACGGTTAAGCATCCTAGAAACTGTGTTTAATGTCTCCCCGCAGTCAATGCCATAAATATGTGCATATCCTTGGGAAACCAATATTGCCTTGTACCTACTAATAGAACCATCTAAATTTTCTTTATTTTGTACGCCCACTTACATCCAATTGCCTTCTTTGTAAAGGCACCAAATCCCATGGAGATCCCATGTCTCATTAGCATTAACCATGCCTCCATCTCTTCATCCCCATGGCATTTTCCCACTACTTATGTCTAAGTTCCTCCTTAAAACATTTGGTCTCTACCTCTTATATAGCTTTGACCATACATACATAATGATAGGTTTTACACCAATCATATCTCAACTTGTCCACTAGATATCTGACTCTATTTGACTCTAGTAGACTTGTATACACATAGATTATTGCCAAGTGTTTTTAACAATGCTTTATTTTGTACACCCACTTACATCCAATTGCCTTCTTTGTAATGGCACCAAATCCCATGGAGATCCCATGTCTCATTATAGCATTAACCATGCATCCATCTCTTCGTCCATGTGGCATTTTCCCACTAATTATATCTAAGTTCCTCCTTAAAACATTTGGGCTCTATCTCTTATATATCTTTGACCATACATACATAATGATAGGTTTTACACCAATCATATCTCAACTTTTCCATTGGATATCTAACTCTACCAGACCTGCATACACCTAGATCATTGCCAAGTGTTTTCAACAATGCTTTGGCTCTTTGTACACTAGGTATAATAATAGCTGAGATTCGAAAATTCTCATCAAGGCTGTACTCTGAGCCATCACCTCCATCAACAAAGGAGAGACATCTACTAAAATATTAAGCATTATAAAAGGTTAATTCACCTTTTCTTTTATGTATGAAGACCATATTAGGGAGTTTGGAAAAATCCCATTACTTTGGGAATTTTCTTTTCAATATAATTTTTGGTATATCTTCAACATAGCAAATCCAAAGTTGTTGGAGAATGTGGATTTAGAACCTAATCTCTATAGGAGAATTCTGGACAACGATATATCAAATGAGTTGGTTTTGATAAAAGCTTAAAAGGATTCACCATGCCCCCATTTTTTAATCTTGCAAAATGGGAATTGGGATTTTCCCAGACTCCCTAACATGGTCTTTATGACAATTGGATTAGCATTCCAAGTGTGAGTGACATCGTTACAAGACCACATCCACTGTTCCACCTATTTATTACCTAGACTTGGATGCTTTCTTTTAGACAAAAAAAACATGGAGCCATAGGTCCTTGTAGAGATTTGGTACACTTCTTTCCATTAATGAACCTAAAGCACTTCTTGGAACAATGAACAGGCATCATGTGTGGAGTGCCCAAAAAGTTTGGTGTACATGTACTTCCAAAATGGTGTGGCCTTTACTTGGAGTTCCTCCTCTTGATATGTGTAATTGTTGAGGCACCTTACACCCTTGAGCTATCGTGTTGATTGTTGTTTCCTCTCCCATCTACGGGGCAGCTTTGAAGTATTCTCTTTGTGAATACATTTTTTCATCATTCGTTCAGCATTTGCTGGATCCTTTGTTTATGTGCTTGTTGCAGCCTGGGTAGTACATACTTATCTAGATGATCCCACACCACCGCCTTCTTATCTCAAATATTACCTTGCAAGGCCAACCTCTTTTCTTGAGCTCTCTTATCTCCATCGTATACGCAGGTGTATGTGATCTATTTGCTGCGTTAACACCACCAGACTTGCTTCTCTTCTATTGCACTATTTCCTTGGCCTTATGAAGCATTCCTGGTTCCTTGTACATTGGGGTGCTTGCCAGGACTTCATGAGCCACATGTGCAATGTGAGATGGAGAAGAAGTAGTCCTTGATGACACTCTTTGCATCAAAATATCCAAGCTAGGGCATCTCCAACATGGCAGCCAATCAAGTAAACATATTGTTTAGTACTTTATACTATCTCATTCAATAGATTTGTTACCACAAGCATCATAAAGTGTTACTTTTTTCTTGTACCCTTCTCCTCCAAAGCGAACTATAATGCACGCTTTTAGCTAGATTAGTCCTTCGTGTATGTCCCTAATCCAAGGGTCTCTTTGTTACCACATCAAAAACAAAGGTAGTTACCATCTAGTCCCACATACAATTTATGTTGATTTCTTTTACATATCAAACTTATTACTATCTCACGAGATTTCCCCAATGGGCTATTTGGACTTCCCACTAGCTTAACCATATATCCAATGAAGGCATGCTTTCCTTTGGCACATTCCCTTCATGCCACCATTTTCTAATGTACTTGGCTTGCTTAGCTTCCTCCTCCTTGTTCTTGCATAATCTGCATTTCTTGCACATGGCAATATGCTTACTCCTATGCTTAGGGTCCACAAGTTTCTTGGTATGCTTCTGCAAACTTTGATCCCAATAAAAAAGACAAGAGCATTCATGCTCCAACAACACATTCTTTGGGCCCCCATTGAAAACTTCCCTCACTGCAATCTAATCTTCCCATGCTTCATCAGCCACCATAAAGCCATGCAAATCTGATGGGGGTTGTCTACATTCTTTCATAGTTGCTTGTAGGTTTTCCCAAAAATGGGATTTGGCTATCCGCATCCTCCTCCTTCATCTCACTTATGGAAATATGCACACTATCAAGAAAGCCATGGATTTCAAAAACATTAAGATGGAAAGTCCTTTCATGGGTTTAAACATTAATAATATACCCATAGTACATGGTGAGCTAACCTTTGATCATATACATGCATACCATTGTAACCTTGGATCATATAGATGCATACCATTGTAACCCACCCAACAACTTGATGAGTGTGATCAAATTGTGCCCAAGCGTTGTGGTAAATCACCATACTCTCCATGATGCACATGGTTAATAAGCTCCACACATGATCCTAGACCCTTGGTTGACATTTTTAAAATCAAGCGTTTAGCCTCTAGAAGTCCATGCTTGGGAAAATGACTCCTGTGAAAGAAAGGAATTCTATTATACTCATCCCCACATGGTAGATTTGCCTTCTTTCCTTATGTGACAATGTGTCTAAACTGGTAAAATGAATGTGAACATGGTGTAAACACATCCTTAATAAAAAATCAATGTCAAACATGTATAATTCAATAAATTTAAACATAGCTATGGATACCTTTGATTCCTCAAGTAAATTTGTGAGCTTTGTATCCCTGGTCATTTGTGTGTCTTCGACATTATTTTCTCTAACCAAGCATGGAATAACAAGATCTCGTGCCACATTCATTTGGAATTTATGAGCTTCGTATCCCTGGTCATTTGTGTGTCTTCGACATTATTTTCTCTAACCAAGCACGGAATAACAAGATCTCGTGCCACATTCATTTGGAATTTGTGAGCTTCGTATCCCTGGTCATTTGTGTGTCTTCGACATTATTTTCTCTAACCAAGCATGGAATAACAAGATCTCATGCCACATTCATTTGGAATTTGTGTGGCCTAATATTTCTCTCCACCTT
Organism: Cibotium barometz; assembly: GCF_041138505.1. Lineage (NCBI taxonomy): Eukaryota > Viridiplantae > Streptophyta > Polypodiopsida > Cyatheales > Cibotiaceae > Cibotium > Cibotium barometz. The sequence goes on from NC_141082.1 coordinate 29,001,559, forward strand.
AACATCTACTACAAGCTTTTGGTTCCTTTCTATCATTGTCTTCAACACCCTTGGTGTTGCACACTATGTTGATGTTGGCCAACGACATGCACCATCAACCTTGATATTGTATCATCCAATGGCATCACATAATATGTCATACAATTAACAATATCGATGTAGTACATAGCCTTACATGATAATAGTGACATATTATCTTATTCTTTCCATCTGTTTCAAGCCCAATTGCAATCTTCTTATCCAAGAAGCCTCTAAAGAATGTTCAAATTGAACTTCTTATTATTAGCATAATAAGGACAAGTAATTCTACAACATTCAAGTGAACCAACACAATAGCTAAGCCTAACTATGCAGCTAATTGACATGTTTGTTGTTAATGGTCTTGTCCAAATATGACCATCATTTTTTTGTTCCATGTCATCCGCATTTTTAGTTTTTCTAAATGTTAGAGATAATTCCAGTATGATATTTGCATTATACTCTCTTGGCTTTTTTGCCACTTGATGAACACTTTCATGTGTGTGTGTGTGTGTGTGTGTGTGATCCAAGATTTTAGTACTTACCACCCTTATCTCTTGTAGTACTATTTCCGTGAGAACCATTCCTATGATCTTCAAAAGTTTTACTTGAAGTAGCAATGTCCACATGAAGGGTACCCATGTCCACATCAATACACCTAGAGGAATGAAAGGTGGTACCACATTATCTCTAGAAATAGTACTATTGTCATGAAAACCACTCCTAAAGGAGCTACCTTCAACATGCTTACTAGGTAATGTATCTTCAAGGTCCACAACTCTTGAAGGCCCAAGGTGCTCAACATTGACTACCTTCTCTCCAAATGTCTCAATCTTCTGTGAATCTCCCTCCATTAATGGACAACCTTTATCTTCTCTTCGAATGTCCCAATCTTCCTGAATCTCTCTCCATGGATGGAGTATCTATATCTTCTATAGAAATCACACTATATCTATAGACCCACTTTTATCATATATAGCTGTAATAGTATTTTCAAGGTCGTGCACATTATATCATATATCTTCCATGTGCACTAGAGCATACTTCTTTGATATAGAAGCATCCATCATGTAATGCTCTTGACTATTAATGTAATATTTTAAGGAAGCCCTCACCTCCATTGTCGTCTCACGATTATCAATGATTGCATAGTAAATAAACTAACCCGTGTGTTGGGGGAAGAAGACTTTGAAGGAAGTGTGAACTTATGACGAGGACCTTACTACCTATTGGCATTGTTTGACTAAGCTTGAAATTTTCAATGGTCCACTCAATAGAAGCTTTGTCAGTAGACATTATAGTTCACATAATAGATGGTGTAAAGTAGAAATGTAAAAGGAGCTCAAGCAACTAAGGAGTGGAGAAACGTAGAAGGCATAAACCAACCTCACTTGTTGGTAGGAAACTAATCAAGAATTAATTTATAAATGTTCCCACTATGACATAGAAATGTCAAGTCATACTTGCTTTGAATTTGGCCACCAATGCTTCATGTTGGATGAGAGAGTAGATGCTTTGCACACACACATAGACACACACAGTCATATCAATCATAGAGTGCAAGAAAGAGACTAGAAGTGATCGCCCTAGGGTTGACTTGGCTACACACAGTCATATCAAGAATAGAGTGCGATAGAGAGACCAAAAGCAATAGCTAGAAGTACTCAATGATAATGATAAATGTGTGGAGTACAAAGTACTAGTAGCCCTAGCCCTAGGGATGACATGGCTAACACAGTGTGTTTACACGGGGAAAAAACCCTCCCAACACAGGGTAAAAAGTGCCCGTGTGTAGGGTTGTTCACAGCAGGACTTCCAAGGCTAACAAACCCCCTGAAGTGAATGGTGTGAATGTATACAAGGTGTACTAGAATACCCTACATGCACATAAGTCAAGGTAATCTCTCCCGCATGGAGCCTTTCACTGACATAATGATAATGCACCTTAATGTGCTTTATTTGTGCATGAAATATCGAATTTTGCATGACTCCTAATGCACTCTAACTATTAGTGAAAATGATGGTAGAAGACAACTGTATAACATCAAGATTTTCCAATACATGGTGGAGCCATACACACTCCATAATAGCTGTGAATGTTGCCCTATACTGAGCTTCACAACTTGAAGTGGCCACTATTGGCTACTTCTTTTGCTGAGCCAAGAAATACATGATTTGCCAAGAAGAAAACAATTACCAGTGGTTGTCACCCTAGTGTCATAACATCCTACCCAGTTCACTATAAGTGTAGGCGAATAAGCATAAAGAAGACGCATTACTGCTTCACTGCTTACCAATGTTGAGTGTCGAGGTAATGCATAAATCTACTTAACTATTATACTGCATACTGAATGATGTTAACACGGGTAGTGCATAGATACATAAGGCATCGGGGACAACCTGCTGATAAGTGACTACATCAGAAGGCTCGTAAGAGTTCTTAAGTGATAGCATGATGCCGTTCTCCAACTGGTATAAACTGGATACCCAAATAATAATGCAAAAATCCCATGTCCTTAACATCAAATGCATGTTATAAGTTAGCTATGAAAGCTAAAATGCGCCCCTCATTTGGGCCAGTCTCATGAGTGGATCAACCTAATTATTATCTTCCAAGGCATCAAAAGGAGAAAGTGGCTCCTCATGTATTGTGAAAGCAACAAGGGCGGAACAAACAAAATGAGATGCATGTTGAGAGGCAGCATGTATTTGACCGAACATAAGTGTTTGCTGTCACAGTGGAGAACTCTTTGAGAGTCACTGGTTGCATCCTCTTCAATTAATGCATCACCAATGGCATTTTGATCAAAGTGTGGCTGACCTGGAGCAATATGGGAAAGTTGGGTTGCTAAATTGATCGATTGTCAGCAAACGGCAGAAGGTTGATTCAGAACCAAAGTGGGCTCAGTTAATTCAGCATCGATACCAAATAATGGAATGAAGATGTAAGCATTATGGACAACAAAAATGCATATAATGTCAAGTTCCAATGAATGCCAATACATCAATAAAGGAACCTTAGTCAATAGGCAAGCCGAAAAGGTGATAATTAGCAATGAAAATAGGCTGATAGAATAAATCTGTCAAGTTGGGGTAGCAAGGCATACATCCAGCCATTACTATGAGAATATAACACAACCTCTCAATAACACCACGTGCAATGGTATGTATGGAAAAATAAAAGAGATGTGTAATCCCAGTAATACATCTCAGAAAGTAAGTATCACTGTATAAAGGTATGTCTCCAAGCCATAGCACAATTGAGAGGTCAAGTGCATTAGTGACCATGGACATCACCACCACACCAATAGCAATACACAACATGCATCCCCCCTCAAATGCAACAGCCATAGAGACAACTTAGGTGACAAGTGCTATAAAGAATAATCATCTGAGTCTGGATCATCACTAAGATTGATGTCTGGCATAGCAACATCATGCAATGAAGAAGTAGTGACTAAGCCATAATCATCACATAAGCCAATTTAGCCTCTTCTTCTGCGCATCAGATGAACCAACACCAACAACCAACTGACAATCATGCATATGTATCAAAGTACCAATCAACATCTATGACAAACAAGAGGCGGGTAGATCACTATATGTGGTTGTTGAAGCATAGCCATCATGTGTGAAATTGGCTTCCTCTGCATTGTCAGTTGTGGTGGTGGCAGCAAGACCTTGCTTCTTCTTCTTTTGCTCACTCTATTTTTGCTTATGGCATTCCTCAATGACATGACCAAGTTTCTGACAATAGTTGCATCTCTTCTTCTCAGATTTCTCCTCATTGGGCTTAGGAGGATCTGAATGGTCTTGTGCTTTGCCCTTAGGTTTAGCACCATAAGCAGCCCCAGATTTTCCTTTGCCATAATGGGAGGTAGCAAAAGCCCGATGTAAAGCAAGCATGTTGTTCTGATTGGAACAAGAATTGTCTTTATGTAAACCAGAGAGCTACCAGCTCATCAAATGTGTACAAATTTGTATTCCTCTTTGTCATCAGGAGGCGAAGAGTGGTAGAAAATCCCTGATAGGATTCAGGTAGGCCATCGAGAACTGTAGAGACAAGCAAACTATTAGGTATGACCTCATCAAATAATCAACTGCTCTCTCGGATTCTTAACACAGGTCAAAAATACATCCATAGATTCACGCTCAATCAGATTCTCCAAGTCGAGCTTTTTACAAAGATAGGCAAATTAAGCTTCATTACGGATCTGATATACAGAGAGGCAAGTATATCACATGCACTTTTAAAAGAAGTATATGAACAGATATTAGGTAGTATGACTTGCTATTTGTAGGAGAGAGCAATCAAGGCATGCGCTTGTGCGTCTTTAGTATCCCATTTGAGTTGTTCTATTGTAGGAGGAATAGGTGTAGGTGATACACTTCCATTGGAACCAGAATCACTAGTTTCAATAATGGATCCACCTGACGTGCACTGACAATAGATGGCGAGCCCAACAGGCCTTAAATCAGCACCAGATACATACACACACAAGTTCTTTGCCACCAGTATATTCCTTATTATATGTGCCTACATGGGATAGTTGGTGCCATCCAACTTGTCCTCAATGAGAACAACATGCCAAACAAATCACTAGTGTTTTTGGACATTTTACACAGTAAAGGAATGTGTAAAATGAGGTATATCCAACACAAGTAGTAACTTCAAGTGACTCAAAGTACCTCAAATGTCTACTCAAAGTACCTCAAATGTCTACTCAATGCATGTGCAAACTTACCAAATCAGTAATCTATAGGTCGGAATCTGCAGGTGGAATCGACAGAGGCAGAATTAGGTGGTGCAACATCTTACATGGAATCAACAGATTGGAAGCTCAAGTGGCATCAATAGATCGGAAGTTGACATGGCATCAATAGATCGGAAGTTGACATGGCATCAATAGGATGCAAGTTAACATGGTCAAAAGCTAGCATGGAATCAACAGGTCGAAAGCTGAAGGGCAGAGTCGTCATGTCAGAATCACCTGACGGACGAGGACTCGAAACTAGTTGACAGACGGAGGACTTGAAACCAGCTCTGCTGACAGACACTAAACTAGCTTATGGATGGCGGACTCGAAACTAGCTATGCTGACGGACACTAAACCAACTGACAGATAGACGTTGAATCAGATGATGGATGGGCGTAGAATCATTTGACGAAAAGATGTTGAATTGGCTCACTAATGGACGTGGAATCAACTGGATGAATCAGGTGATGGAATCATATGGAAGATGAAACCCAAATGCCAAATGCCGAGTGTGGAAAGCTGATGGGTAAACCTGGCCAAGGAAGTAAACTAGGCCAAGAAAGTAAACCCAACTAACTATTGAATGCTGAAAGTTGATTGCTAAACGCTGAAAACTGAAGTTTGAAAGCTGGCTGGCTGAATGCGAAAAGCCAAGCATTGAAGGCTAATTGTTGAAAGTAGAAAGCCGAGCATTGAAAGGCTGACCAAGAAAAATCGACGGATGTAGCGAAATGGTTGTCTAGGCAAAAACCGACAGATGCAGCTGAATAGATGACTAGGAAAAACTAATGAATATAGCTAAATGGCTAATCAAGCAAAAATTGAAGCTGAATGTTGAAGTCGAATATTGAACGAGGAAAGTAAAAGGCTGAATTGCTGACCACATAAAGCTGAGACCCAGTTGAATGGCTAACCGAGCAAAATCAACAGATGTCGAAGTCCAATGCCAAAAGGAATGCTAAATGGCTGACCAGGAAAAATCAATGGACACAAAAGTCCAGTGCCAAAAGTTGAAATTCGGTACTCACGCAGCAACAGCAGAACAACACCAATAATAACAAAAACAATAGAAGTCGGTGGATACTGAAACCCGATGGTGAAAGCTTTTAAAAGCTGCATAGTGATAGTGTATGGGGTTGCCCGGAATGTACGATAGCATAAATGAATGATACTAATGTATAGAAGGAGGTAGAAACCCTAGATCTGTGGAAAGTGTAAGAGCTTACCCAGAATGTATGGCGACTAAGATTGATGACAACATCAAAGTATAGAAAGGCATGAGCATACCCAAGATGTACAATGATGTAGATTAATGAACCATGAAAGAGAATGACATGGCGCTAATGGCACTGAAACCCAAGCTCTGAAACAAAGCTTTGAAACACCACTTTGATAACCAAGCTCTGATACCAATGTTGGATGAGGGAGTAGATGCTTTGCACACATACATAGACACACACATTTGTATCACAGAGTGCAAGAGAGAGACCAAAAGCGATAGTAGCTAGAAGTACTCGATGATAATGATAAATGTGTGGAGTACAAAGTACTAGTAGTCCTAGCCCTAGGGCTGATGTGGCTTACACACTAGAGTGTGTTCACACAGGAAAAAAACACTTGCCAGCACAGGGTAATGCCCATGTGTAGGGTTGTTCACACCAGGACTTCCAAACATATCCACTCCATACAAATGCCTTGGACCATGTAGAAATTTTATGGACCACCTTGGTATTATTAGCTGCACCACCCAGTTTATTGAACTAGTGCAATTATCGTATATATAATATATCCATATATTATATATATATATTAAACTCTCATTACACTAATGTATTTATTGTGTGTATATATATATATATATATATAACTAATTTATTTATCATATAATATATATATATATATATAATGTTATACCATCTAGACCTCACTAGACAATCCCACCACCTCACGGATCTCGCCTCCAACATCGTAGATCGCCTTTGACCTTACGAATTGCACCTCACAATCCCACCTCATGGATTCCCTTTGACCTCATATATCACCTCATAGTCCCACTTGATCGATTTCACCTCATGCCTCTGACCTCATGAATTGCCACCTCACAATTCACTTCACAACTCCACCTCATAATCCAGAACCCCACCTCACCAATCACCTCAGCATGGATTTCCACCTCACGATGAACGGATCTCATGTTCTCACTTCACGATCCCACCTCATGACTCACCTCATGATCCCATCTCATAAATCGGACCTCGCGGATGGCCACATCATGACTCCACCTCACTCTCCATGACCCCACCTCACCACCTCACGATTTCACTTCATGACTCGCCTCACAATCCGATCTCATGATTTGACTTCATGACTCCACCTCATGGATTGACATCTCACAATTTCACTTCATGACTCTGCCTCATGATCCACGATTCACCTAACCAATTGCCTCATGCCTTCCACCTCACGGATCGCCACCTCACAGATCACCACTTCATGATACCACCTCATGATCTCTCACAACCTCATGATCCACCTTACCAAATCACTGACCCTCTTGCAGCGGCACTTGTTCCAAAAAATGACTGGCATAAGATGCGTAGACAAAGGCCCACTCTAGGGACACATGAGATGTTTAGATGAAGGCCCTTTGCTAAAGCCCAATTCTAGTCTACGTTAACATAGGCCAAAATCGGGCTTGGGCAAGGCCTTTTTTTTGTAATTTTGGGTCATAAGAAGGGCATACAAAGTCCATGACCCCATCTCGTGGACTTACACCTCATGATTTCACCTCACGACCCCACCTCATGATCCCACCTCACGGATCACCTCACGATCCGATCTCACAATTTGACTTCATGACTCCATCTCATAGATCGCCACCTTATGAACTCACCTCATGACCCCATCTCTTGGAACACCACCTTACATTTTCAACTCCAATCCTATCTCATGATCTGACTACACAACTCCACCTTACCAATCATCCATCCATTCGGGCCAAAAATCTTAAAAAAAGGGGTCGCATTTTAATTTCTTGTATCGGATTTGGATTAAGCTTTGGACCAATAGAAATACAACATTTAACCATAAATATGACATTGGGTGTTATATCCACTTTTCACTAACTACACTAGTTTTGGCTATTTTAGTGGGTTATCACCACTTTAATGTAATACATTGCGGCGGCTATTTCAACTTCACTTTAGTGGGTTCAACTTCAAGGGCCTGTCCCCATGTACCAAATGTCAGTACTTCAAAAAATAAAAATTTAAAATTTAGGTTCTCCCAAAAATGAGTAAATGCATTTGAAATTCCCTAATCTACCATGATTGCACCTCTTTCTCGTCGTCTTTTTACATCCTCCTCCTCCTCTATTCATCATCTAACAATGCCAAGAACACAGTCTAACCCGAGGTGCACTCATAAATAAATGCCATTTCATCATGCATCCTTCATAATGTTAAAGATGCTCAGGGTGTGTGGAAAGGTATAAACTTTAAATTAAATGATTGGGTAACTATGCAACCATCGTGCAAAGGTCCTCATAGGATAAAAAGGCAAAGAAGAGGCTTAGTACAATTCCATTGGAAGGGACGTATCTTGGAATTCAAGATAGCAAAAGATGGGTGGAAGACAAAGGTGCAACCTATGTACATGAAAAGAGACATGCACACGCATCCTTTCTATTCCAGCATCTGCATTGCAAGATCATTATAAGATATTTTTTGTAATTTTATTTATGTTCTTTTTTATTATATAATTTATTCACATGTGTTGTATATGTGATAGATGTTTATCCATTAACAAGATTTGAGTAGCAACCTGTAGAGTCATTCATCACCACGACTTTCAAAGCCATGCATGCTGATCTTGGGAAAATATTATTTTTTGATCAACCATCTACTTTTTTCACTAACAAGCATATATTTTTGTACAATTCTAAGTATATATTTCCTTACAAGACCAGAAGCTTATGAAAAACTAGAGAGTTTGCCTATACCAAGCCTAAATTCATTATATTAGAACTTTCCAGACAAAGGTACTCTATTAGCATTTAAATCCAAGGTTGTCTTAGATATTCAGAATATGAAAGTAGGAAGGATTTCTAAGAGGATTAGGCTATCACGGTTTATACATCTCCATGTGTTTGTGACATGTTTTCGATAAGTAAACATGAAGAGGAAGCAATGTGGTTGTCTACACATGTATCTAAGTTTGACTTGGATAATGCAGTTGGAGCAGATGGAAAGTGCGTAAAGTCATCCATAGGGGTGATTTTATAAAATGTGATTCTTGCATTGATTCTATGGTGATGGCATACAACATCTCTCGACAAACCTTGTACATTAGCTTAGAGTACAAACAATGGAAAAAGAGTAGAGGTACTTGGATGCCATTGGATTCAGAGAAAAAAATTGTGCAGTATGACCTAATGATCAACTTGAGTGATGATGACAATAGAGTCATCGCTATAAATGCAAAATGGACACTTAGGGATGTGCACACACGGCCTTGGAATTTCTATTAGATGCCATACCATCAGACTTGTCCATAAAAGCTTTGGCCTCTTTGCCTTTGTTGTTCGGCTTGGACTCTGATTTCTTGGATGTTTTCTTTGACTTGGCCTCTTTTTCCTTAGACTCTTTTTGTTTTCAAGAAGCCTTTCCATTCTTGGTGTCTATTATTTTCTTCTTTGAAGATGAACCGAATTTTAATGGTGGAGACATTTTGGGAAGTCCTTTCTCTTTCAACGGCTTCTTTTCCATCTTAGGTGGGATTAATTGATGGTGGTGATGAATCTGGATCTACGGGAAGATCCACATGATTATTGAGCATTAATCTGATTGCCTTTTCTCCCACCCACCAAATGTATGTGTCTGTATAACATGATGTTGTAAAGTGCAAACAATTATGATAGGAATCTTAGTATATATTAGAGTAGGATATGAAAGTTTAAGAAAAATGTACAAAATTTTCACAACTCTTTTTTATGTGTTTGTTAAAAATACTCACAACTACTTTTTTTGATATGTCTACTTGAAATTTTGATTGCATGTATATCCATGTGTTTGCAACCACTCTCCATCCACATGAGCTTCCATCAGTTTTTGTAATGGAACCCATAGCAATTATAGTTCTTATTAAGACTTTTAACTAAAGTTTTATTACAAACTTTAAAGTTATTGTTGATATTAAGATAACATACATGCAAAATGGAAAACTGATGTGGAGTTTTATTGTTGAGAAGTGGAGGATGGAGTATTTCTAATGTGCTTAGATGCCTTGCAAAATAACAAACCACATACATTATTCGATCTACTATACAAATTGAATACTTAAATGCAATCTCTATTAAAATTAAAAACTTACAATTTGGCTTCTACATGCATACCAAGCATGGAATTCAAGAAACATGTCTTTCTTTTCTTGATATCAATTATATATACACTCCAATGACTCCTACACAATAGAAAAAGACCATTGATAAAGATGTATAAAAAGACATAAAACATATTTAAAATAAAATACTTACTTCTTATTGTAAGGCACAATTACATATTGCACCTTTCAAAGTTGCATCTCCTTAACCATTCTTATAGTCTACTAAAATTGGTTCTTGTTTCTCTTACATAAATAGAGACTATAGGGTCTAACAGAAAAAGAGAATAGTAGGCCTCTAGGTGTAGAATGGCCAAAAGAAGCCTACAAAAAATAAATCAGAGGATACATTGGGCCTTTATCTTGAAAAAATAAATTAGTGGATAAATTTTCAAAAAAAGTAGCTTACATACTTGAGAGATATCAAGATCACATCATTTATTTCTCGATTTCTCTCTGCCAGCATATATGTATCTGAAGGTGCTATATCAAGATACTCTGAGAACCATCAACAAAATCTTTCACCTAAACAACAAGTTGTCCAGGTACCTTCTTTAAATCTTGAAGATTATTTTCCTCAATATCCATCAGCTCATCTTCCATTCTCTTTTCTTCCTCAAAAGACATCTTTTCTCTTCCCTTCTCAGTCTTTGCTTGATTTGCAATCCTAGTATCCCTATCATGCGTAACGACTTTAATATTAATACCTGCATCCTTGGGTTTTCTAACTGGTGGCACATTCAAGATATTAAATACCCTAGAGTCACTCAATGGTATAGGATGCAATAGCTTTTCAAATATGTATCTCCTAGGTACCTTCTTTAAATCCTGAAGATTATTTTCCTCAAGATCCATCAGCTCATCTTCCATTCTCTTTTCTTCCTCAAAAGACATCTTTTCTTTGCCCTTCTTAGTCTTTGCTTGATCTACTATTAAGGCTCACCCTAACCCTCCTTGAAACACATCCAAAAAGAGCTTACCTGGTAAACCGCAACTGTCTGGAGGATCTTTCCAATGGCCGAGCTCGTAACCCTTGAGATCTCCAAGCTCTACAACTCCTTGAAAAGCAATTCCATCGCGTCTCCGCCGCGAGCATTGTCACACTGCCACGTTACACTACGTGTCCTCGTCCCTCCTCTCACCTCACTTCACTCCCACACACTCATTAGCATGCATTAGGGAGAGATTAGCAAGAGGATTAGCAAGAGCAAGATTCAATTGCACAATGGGAGAGTTTGTTGTATTATGAGAGAAATTCACTTATATACATGGCCATAAGTATTCACACTCACTTAAACTGTGGCCGACCGGGCACTTTAGGCTCATAAGAGACCTAATGCTATTACAATGACTATTCTCATAATATATCCATGAAGTACATCACTTAGGACTTCATCCTAACTTGCTACCACACACTCTTGAAGCGAAAATCACCATAAATACTCCGTCACACCATTACGGGCGCCCGTCCAAGTTGTAGCTTTGGACACTATTGCTTCATATCTTGAATGTATGACCCTTTGGTGTATCTACCGTTACTCCTTGATGTAAGATAATGGTGGTAGCTCTTGTTAATCCTAGAATGGGATTAATATTCCCCCCTTCCTGAGATGACAATCGCGTCCTCGTCGTGATCATGTTGAAGACCTTTGTGTGGGAAGAATGAACAAGCTTTGTCAATGGCTTTGATGTTGAATGACGTTCAATGGTCTTTGTTCCTCCCGGAAGGAATAAGAAAAGCTAGTTAATGAAGAATGTAGAGGTTAGTGGTGTATTGGGAATTCCTAACGGGGTGGGAGATTTTTACGAATGATTGTATTTTTATATCTCTGGTTCATCTTTTACTGGCCTCTGTGCCACATGGTTAAGTATTTGTGTTAACAGATATGGGTTGCTGACTTTGGATTGATGTGCCTTGAGGTAATTTTCCATTTCTTTATGCATGAAAAAGGCCCAATCGTCCTCCTTCTCTTCATGAGCTTTTTCTATCCTGTTAAGGCTGACCCTGTTATACCTATCAAACTGGTTTAATTTGCATCATTAACGACATTGCTATGCAGGCTTTTTCTGTGGCTTCATCCTTGATATTCTCATACTCCGTCCCATTGGAGTTATAAGAATCTCTCTTTAACATCTCCTTGTTGATGGGCATTGTATCTATTGTGTGTCTGTGGGCCTTCACTGCCCCGCGGGGTGCTGTAGAGCTTCTCTGATAAGGTCTTTTGTAATTTTCTCTGGTACCATCTGCCTTTGTAATTTTACCTCTTTTTGTGTGCTTGTCATAAGTACAAAGATACTCTGCGCAGAGATCGGTGTTGATCACTCTGGGTAGCACTACAACCATTTTGTCAAGGAGGCCAACTTTTTCCAGCTTTTCTTTTACTTTTGCATCTTCCAACAATAGGCGGAGGCACTCCTTACCGTGGCACTGCTGCAGAGTGATTTTCCCATGTGGTGTAGTGACCTCTTTTCTAATGAGAGTACCCTGGAAGGACTGGGGGCGTAAGGACCCAAGAAGTTGGTCAGCTTGCTGCTGGCACTCTGGGACCTTGTGGCACTGCTAGCTTGTGTTGGAGGTGGTTGCTCGACTCACATTCTGAAATAGACATCTATGTGACCAGACATGGTCAGTTAAATGGATCGTGGAAACTACCTTTTTCTTTTTTTTCTCTTTTTTTTTTTGTGTTAATTAGTGGTAGTATGTGAGGAAAAGGTCCGTGAGGGTCTTCCTATGAAGTAGCAGTCTCGTGAACTTGAAGGCGTGAAAGTCTTTTCGTGAAAATGCAGGCGTGAAAGATTTCACGTGAAGTTTAGGGCCGTGAAAGTGTGACATGAAAGTTAAGGCATGAAAGAGTAGGCATGAAATTGAAGACGTGAAAGTGTGGCTATGAAAGAGCAGACGTGAATGTCCCATGTGAAGTTTGGGGACGTGAATGTCTCACATGAAACAACAGACGTGAATGTTCCACGTGAAGTTTGGGGACATGAAGATCTTGCATGAAACAACAGACGTGAATGTCCTACGTGACTTTTGGGGACGTGAAGATGTTATGTGAAACAACAAAGTACATGAATGTCCCACGTGAAGTTTGGGGACGTGAATGTCTCATGTGAAGTGTGGGGACGTGAAGATCTTGCGTGAAATAGCAGACGTGAATGTCCCACGTGAAGTTTGGGGACGTGAATGTCTCAGTGAAGTGTGGGGACGTGAAGACATTACGTGAAACAACAAACGTGAATGTCCCACGTGAAGTTTGGGGACGTGAAGATGTTGCGTGAAACAACAGACGTGAATGTTCCACGTGAAGTTTGGGGATGTGAATGTCTCACGTGAAATAGCAGACATGACAAACTTTCTATGAAAATGCAAACTTGTCTTTTTCGTTTTCTACAACCATGTATGGATGTAGATTTTACTTAGAAAGATGATCATTTTATAGTTTTTTCATTTTATTAATAATGCATGTCAATCTTTGATCAATCCATGAACATGCATTATAAAGCAAAAGATTTATTCTCAACACACGTCCTTTTCGGATCACAAAATATATACATACAAAAGAAAGAAAAATATTTATAAAGCTCCCACCTTGATAAGTCGAGTAGGCGATGTCGGGAGCAAGAAGGTGAATGTGCGCAAGCAATTGAAGAAGGAAAACACTGAAATCACTGTGTAAAGTGACAAAATCAAGGAAGAAAATTGATTTTATAGCATAGCCATCGGACAGGGCGGCTATGTTAAATGAACAATCCACGTGTCATTTTGTGATTGGTGTCGCAGTTCTTACCGTTTCATAGCATGAACTTCTTCGCAATCTTTCACGGCGTGAAACACTAAAAATGGTTCACATCATGAAACAGTTTGAGGCACTTCATGGCATGAAACACTAAAAAAATGGTTCAGATCGTGAAACAGTTTGGGGTACTTCACGGCGTGAAACATTTTTCTCTAGTTTCACGTAAAGTTATAAAATCGATTTTTTAACTTTGTGCTCAAAAACTCCCACATGCACATGATGATGCATTGCTTTTCTTTTTTTCTTGTAATTTTACCATGGAAACCAAAGGTTTTCCTTAGCACTTTTAGGCATTTTTTGATGAAATCTTTTTAATTCTAATTGGGAGGTTTTTAGTGTTCCTTCCACCCAATTAAATATTTTTGTTGCAGTGTCTGGTTATGTATTTACTTATACTTGGGACATCCTTGCTTTTTCCTTCACATATCTTGTTCAATTCTGTATTCACTGTAGGTATTGTTGTTGCTTGAGTCATTTTCAACTCAAGTTGCTGAATTTGCTCCCTTCTCCACACAAGTGCAGGTGTGGGGCTTGCCCTTTTGGGGAGTTGATGCTGAAAGCACTCACCCTCTTTTGTATATTGATTCGAACCTATCATAGATTTTCTTTTGGGTAGCCATATTGTTGTATTGCCTTGATAGTAGCCTTGTGCTCGGAGCAGGTCCTTTCGGATCCATTGTTGACGATAGTCATGAGGCTTCTGCAAAGTGCTTAACCTTCTGCCACTTTATCGGTGGTGGTAATGGTTGACTTTTGAACTGGGTTCTCTCATGAGAACGTTCATCATTCATTGGTTCTTTCCTCTCGCAGGTTGACCCTTGGGGTGAATCTTGGGTACCCAGTTATATGTACTCTTGTATGTTGGGTTTTGTTTGTGTAGGCAAATTCAACACGGTGGGTGTAGATTATGTTTTCTGAGGTACTACCTCTGTAACGATTTGTTTGACTTGGTTTGTCGAGGTCCATAATGGTATGGACATGACCCTTTCACCAATGGTTAGCGATGTTGTTCTACCTTCCCATTGAATATTGCACTTGTTGGCACAAATCCAAGATTGTCCCCCCTAAGATCATCGCCTCTTCCACTGTACCCTGCAAGGGCATTACAAACACCTTTCCAACCAAGGGATTATTACTGATGGAAATGTTAACATTTAAACAACAGCCTTTATGGTTGTTAAGTGCACACTACAAACTTTTGCATCCGTGTGTTCAATGTTTGGTCTCCCTAAGGCTATCCAAGTATCATATGAGATTAGATTGTCTGTATCTATCAATGCAACACTTGTTGCAATGCCCTTGCTTGTTCTGAGTCCCAACTTGAGTCTTGCGGGTTCAATGTTTAGATCCTCTTCGTCCGCAGGGGTTATGGACGCCATGTCAGGCCCTTCTTTATTTTAGCTTTTGCTTGCCTATTTTTAGCCTCATCTTGCGCTTGCTGGATCTTTTCTTTTGCTAATTGTTTTTGTTGTTTTAAGAGGTGTTCTTGGAAGAGAATCACATGGGTTAATGGTCCAAAGTATTTTTTTAGTTTACTCCCATTGATATAACCCTCCATTTGGATGCCGTCAATTGTCTCTATTCGGACAGACCCTTGAGGTGTGATTTCTGATACGCGGAATGGTCCTAGACCTCTGTATTTCAGTTTCTTTTTCTTGACACTTCCCACACCATACATGAGGACAAGGTTCTCCGTTTTGAACTCTTTTTGCTTGAGGTTTCTATCAAACCAATGTTTTTTGCATAACTTTTCAACCATGAGCCCGTGTGGTGCTATCAACTGGGTCGCGTCCAGTTTTTCCAAGTCAATTAGCCTTTCAGCTAATGCATTCTCAATTAGACGTTCTTGTATAGCAATTCTTAAGCTTGGGACTAGGTATTCCATGGGCATAACCGCTTCAACACCATAAGCTAGACGAAAAGGAGTATATCCTGTTGTTGCCACCTTATATGATGTGCGGTAGGCCCAAAGAGCTGTAAGTTTATGCTCCCAATCTGTTCGATTTGCTTCCACAGTTTTCGTCAAGATGATACACAAGATCTTATTGGTACTTTCTCCTTTACCATTTGCTTGTGGGTAGTATGGTGACGATTTATGATGGATTACCAAGAATCTTGCAAGCAATTGATTAATCACCTCATTAATGAAATGCGAGCCGCGATCACTCACCAATTCCAATGGGCAGCCGAATCGTGATATGATTTGCTCAATTATACAAATTTTGCACTTGTTCGTGCATCAGCTTTCTTTGAAGTTCTGGCTTCTGCCCACTTCGTGAAATAATCCGTGGCTACGATTATGTAGCGGGCTTGTGATGGATGAGCCGCTGGACTAATCGGCCCCACAAAATCTATTCCCCATTTCTCAAATGGTTGCCTGACAAATGATGGGGGTTAGTGGCATCTTGTCACTTTTTTGTGGGATAGCAAAACAACATTGGCATTCTTCTCATCTTTTGACGAACTCTATGGCATCCCCGAATGACGTAGGCCATCAGCACTGAGGTATTCTCTTTCAAGACCACGTAATGCAGTCAAGGCTAGTTCATTGATCTCATTGACCTCTTGATTTTGTGGTACAAGAATAGCGCAGTCTTTGAAGAAGCATGCATAATCCTCCACTCTTTGAAGATCTTTGTACACCCATTCTAGCAAACTCAGCACAACAAGAAGTTTCCATGGATCAACATTCGTGGTGGAATTACCACCCTATCTTGATTGTTGGATGGTCTATAGAGACATTCTCAATTTGTAAAGTCTATTAGATAAATTGTAGTTCTGTATAATCATAACCATTTTGAATGACCCGCATGTTTTGGAAGAGCTTTAAAACATCAACATATCTCTAAATATATAACTGGCATAATGTTGTATCAACAATATCCTCACGTGATCCCTTTGACATAAGAAGTAAGATTTGCCTAAAGTCACTACAATCAAAGAGTATAATTTTTTTACCAAACATTATATCACTTTACATGATATCTTTTAATGTCCAATCTAATGCTTCATATGCAAACCTATGCATCATTAGAGCCTCATCTCAAATGATCAGTCTTGCAAACTTCGACATCTCAATCAATGAGCTATTATCGTTAATACTACATGTGCTAAAAGCATTTAGAACCAATGGGATTTTGAAACATGAGTATGCAGTGTGTTCATTTAAAATTAACAATATAGCTATTCCAAAAGATGCACATGCCAAAGCAACTTGATTCTCTCCATAGAATCGAGATAGCAAAGCATTATAAAGATATGTTTTACATGATCCATCAAGGAAAAAAACACCACTTTTGCTGAAAGAAATGACTCAAGGATAGTATCAAATACATCAATTGTTATTTTGCCCAACCTTGAATTTAAAGATTCAAAATTTTCAAATTCTAGTTATAAAGCCAATTAAACTATGCATTTTTCCAATAAAATCGGGTTGAGCTCGAAGGTCATCCTTTTCTTCACAGGATAGAAAAAAGGTTTATCTTAACACTCAAAGTGTTTTAGCATCTACATTCAAACCAAGCTCTAAGCTGGGAAGCTTCTTGTAAGTGTTGATAATACTAGAACCCCTTGCTTACGGGAGACCTCCATAGCCATGGGATGTGGAGTTGGATCCACTTTGATAAAGCCTCGCTCTATTTTTCTTTTATTTAATCCACTCACTTTTTTTTATCTCGCTTGCATAAGACACTTTGGACACAAACCTATATAGTAAAGTTAAGTCTATCTAGCGAATTCGGTAAGATTTGCTGGATATCAACACACTTTCAAATGAGGAGAGAAAGATTGTAACTCAATAGTAGTATTATGCATATAGATTACAAATAAGGGAAGATTCAAATGCTTGTCTTGTACATGGTGATTGACTTTTGAACAGTACATTGTTGATGTATATAGCAGCATGGAAGAATCAAGATTAGTATGGATAAGTAATAACCAGAAAGCATTGTGTGCTGAAGTATACCAAGGGTTTACGGATATGGTTAATATAAGCGATGGGGTCAATAGAGTCTGTGGGAGACTGTGCAAGATACAAGAAAGTTTTACTATCTACATATATTGGGGGGTCTCGATATATGCATCAATCGTATCAAGATTCAATGGTTATTGTTAGGAAGATAGGTAAACATGATCTCTTTATTGCCTTTATAATCCTACGTGGGATGCAATAAGTAATGCTTTATTGGTGGGTCAGACTGCTCGAGATCGACCTGACTTGACAGCATGGGTCTTTTATCAAGATATGATGTATTTATTGGTGAAAAAAGCGTTATTTGAAAGGATAGCGGGATTTATTTTTGTTATTGAATTTCAAAAAAGAGGCTTGTCACACGCACATATATTATTGATATTAAAAAGTGGATGGTATTTATTGAACTTTCAGATAAGGTGATGTTTTCAGAGTTGCACAATATAATCAATCATTGTAATGTCCACGGACCATGTGGTGAACTAAATATGGCTCTCTTTGCATGGTTAATGAGAGTTGTAATCATTGTTATCCTCGAAAGTTTTCTGAGACTACTATTGTTGATGACAATGGCATCCAACGTACATGCGGTGAGAAGATGGTAGTTTCATTCAAGTAAAGGATCATAGGGTGGATAGTCAATGGGTTGTTTCTTATAACTCTTTTCTCTCTATGAGATACAAAGTCCACATTAACATAGAAGTATGCTCTAACATTACAACAGTGAAATATTTGTATAAGTATGTATACAAAGGACATGATAGAGCTATACTATCGAGTTGCAAGATACACATGGGGTTATTGATGAGGTCATTCAATATTTGGATGCACGGTACGTGTCTGTGTTAGAGGCAAGTTGGTGCTTATACTAGTATGACTTACATGATAAAAATCCAGTTATACAAATATTGCATGTTCATCTTTCGATGCAAAATAATATTATATTCAATAATCATGATGATTTGTGTGATATAATTAGTCGCATGATAAAAACCAAAGAACTACTCTCATCGAATGGTTTAGAGCTAATCGATTGCATGGAGATGCAAATAGCTTGCTATTTGTTGATTTTCCTTGCAAGTGAGTGTAGAATATATCGCTTCATTCATGGACTAAAAGAAAAAGAAAAAATATGATTAGATGTATGTGTAATGTTAGCTTGAGAACATGCGTAATGTTAGTCTGAGTGTAGGTGAGTAATATTATCTACGTATGTTACAGTGTGTAAAGGTTATAAATATTTTGAGGAAGTACGAATAGTGAATGAACATTTGTATCCATGTTTTAAGGCTGCATGTGAAGCTAGAGAAATGTTGGAGAGTGATAAGGAGTAATATATGTATCTTTAAGAAGCTGCATTTTAAGAGACATGATTCTAACTGCAACAACTTTTTATCATTATTCTACTTTTATATGAGCCTATATCTCTTGGACAACTTTCGAACAAATTCTTTACCAAACTTTCAGATGATTTTTTTGCATGGCTTTACAGAGAAGTTGTGCTGACATTGGTGTTTTTCATTCTATATTTGAGAATCAAGCTCTGTTACACATGCAAGACCTTTTACAACAATATAAAAAATGGCTACATGATTTTGAAAGGTTGCCTCTTGATAGATCAAATGTTATTACTATCGATAATGGTTTGTTGATGGAAGAGATGATGTTTGATTCTGTTCAACAGGTTGATTTGGTTGTTTCCATGGAAAGTAGTCTAAACAGTTGTCAATTAAGAGCACCAATTGAATGCTCGTCGCGACATTCTTTCTGTACTACACAATGGTTGCCACTGATATGACTCTCCACTTTCTGGGGAGGAAAATTTTCCTCATGCCCCTGACTCTAAAAATCTTTTATGTCAGATTTATGCTATTTTTGAAAGATTAAGGTGCTTTATACACTCAAGGAAAAACTACCCTTTCCTGAAAAGGGAAAAGGGGGTAGAGTCTATAAACACACTAAGCTTTTCAATGTGGGTTGTGAGATGACAAATGGGCAAGCAAAGAATGATTGAAACTTTGGTTTACAACACTACAAGAAACTCCCAAGAACACCTTTAGGACACTCAAGTTGAGGCTTTTTTCCTTTGTCAAGGCCTTTTTATTAAGGTAAGCATAGAGATCAAAAGTTGAGCCAGAGCACTGTGTAATGAAAAGTAAAGGCTAGACAGCAAAATCACAACCGCTTTGATACAATGCATACATAGACAGTGTGCACAGAAAAAGCTATTTCAATGTCTTATCTTTGCAAAACAAGCCCAAAATAGACTCAATGGCAACACTGTGGACACACCTTTGCCCTATTAGTGGAGGGGCAAGTAGAAGAGCAAATCTGCAAAGGCTTCTAATGTACCCCATGAAGTTCTCGGGAACGTGTTCCCTTGAAGTTGTCCTCAAAGTCCTTAGCCAATGCAAGTGAAATGAAACTTTTCTTTTGGTGATTTACACACATTATTTATGATATTGAGCCTGTACATCAGTATGGTGGTGGGTTCTGATAACCACACAAAACAAGAGCCCACAGACAAATTGTCATTTGGATCTTTAAATTTACAGCAATCAAACAGAACTCTTCAATCTTTAAATTTACAGCAATCATACAAAACTCTTCAATGCCATGTCAAATTGTCTGACATGTTAAACTGGCCGAAATGTTGCATCGCATCTCATCATTGCCTGTGCTTCTTGCTTTCTGTTGCAACCTGTTGACCAGCTTCTAGCAGTCTAATTTGCAAGGAAACTACCAAAATGGAAGAATAGCTGTACAATCATACCACAAAAAGGTTGTGCACCTGCATGTGTATGTGCACACGTGTGCACGCTCGCTCTACCCACAAAATTTCTAGCCAGCTCTGCTGCAAATTTCTCTTACAAAAATTGTGGATCAGAAGGAGATGGGTCTCTCCACTCCAAATGTAAGAATATTTTACCAGATTCAACTTCTTGGAGTTCTACCTCCACATCTTTGTTGCTACTACTTTGGAGAAAATGTGTCAATGTCAAAGCGCACTTTCCTAAGAATCTCTGCACATTAAGAGTTCTACTTTTTTATACAGCTGCAAGGGTTTTAAAAACAAATCATATTTATCATACCAAGCAAAGTTTATGACATAATAGGGTAAAGGGACCAGTAGCACAGGTGTGAGGAAAAATATAGCGTACCAAAGGCAGGCTGGTTACAGATAGCTCTCTATACATCAGTGGTCATCAATGCGGTCGGGCTATCTTGCCCATCCAACCCTGCCCATGGGATGGCCAGGGGATATCAGTAACCAGCCTAGGAAAAGCTAGCTTACCAAGTTGATTTGCAAGTTATCGTGAACATCCTTGTTCTACTCCGCCCTTCAATTTGCACCCTCGGTAAGACAGGGTATGAACATGGTCTTCTAGCAACAATAGGCCCAGAATCTTTCCCTAAACGATACACGAGGGGGAACTCTGACTTACCTTGTCATAGGCCCTTATTGGTGGAAAAAAAAGGGGTGGGAGTGGTCTTATGCTGGCAGTCTGCCTCCCTTAAATATGATGACTGCATGCATGTTTTTTTTCATGTTTTTGGGTGTGTGTGTGTGTATGTGTGTGAGAGAGAGAGAGAGAGAGTTGATGTGCCTCAGTGAGTCCCTCTGCTCCATCTGCTAGCGTGATCCTGCTCCTTGCCTGGTTTTTGTCAACTGACTGGCTGGGACTTTTGGCCATCCTGTCTCTGCTGTATTGTGACAGTTATCATCTTGCTACTGTCCTGCGACACTCTGTGCTGCCTGGTGGTGGAAAGGGTAAACTTAGGCTTCTGTGGCGGAAGTGGATGAAAGGGGCCGGGGTGGAGAGGGTGGAGCATGGAAGAGAAAGTAATAGTGGAAAAGAGCATACAAGTGTAACATGCGAGGCTGGACAGGTGTGGAAGCAATGGGGGTGAGGAGGGTGGTGACATGGGTGCTGAGTTGCGTAAGTGGTACACCGGTGTGCATGGAGGTCAAACGGAGACCCAAGACGGAAGGATGGGTTGGACCAATGATTTCAGAGAGTTCGGGACCTGAGAGATGGAAGTGAAGATGAGGACCAAAGAAGGGGTAGTTTGAGGAACACAAGTCCTAACGCACAAAACCAGAATAGGGAGGGATGATGGAACAGGCGTGAAAGCATGAAGGGGGCTGTTGTGCAGGAAAGCTAAAAAAAAGCATGGTAATTATGGCGATGGCAAGTGAGAACACGTGGAGAAGTGACAAGGAGGCACATCTGGGTCAGAGGTGGACATGGACACTGCCGTTGGTGGGGAGGCATGGATGCATGTGGGGAGGTGCAGAGGGCGGTGGTGGATGCAAGGTGTGCATGGCCCTAGGCGACGTGGTGGGGTTTGGACTTCTTGTGGACACGGCCCAGGGAAGCATATGGTGGCATGCCCATGTTGGTGCATGCACAAGGTGACATGGTGGGGCTTGGGCAATCTCTGGACACGCCCGTGAGGCATATGGTGGCACTGTTATGTTGGTGCATGGATATGGGTGTGATGGACACACCTTATGGATACACCAAAATTGTGGCATGCCCATGTTGGTGAATGGCCACATGGACACACCAAAAGTGGAACACACCCCATGCTGGATGCGTGGACGTCCACTTGAACACCACGGACACACCCATGCCTGGAGGGGTTGTGGCACACCCACAAGGTTACAACGTAGCGTGCACGCTAGAGCAAGAAGCGGGCACTCCCAGCAAGGTAGCAGGAACACCCAAAGCAAGTAGCAGGCACTCCCAGCAAGTAGTAGGCACGCACGCTCGGAGCAGGTTGAAGCTTGCCGTTCACCAGTTTTCAAGACTTCCACCTCTTTTTTTTGTTCTTTTGTTTTTGTTTTTTCCCCCTCCCCTTTTTTTTTCTCTCTTTTTTTTTTGGCTCTTTCTTTCTTTTTTTGTTTGGGATGGAAAGGCACCATCCCGACCAGCTGAAATCGGTTTTCAGGCCTTGTGGCCAAAGCGTCCATCAAGGGGGGGAAGATAAAGCTTGATCCTCGACCCGTTCACAAGGAGAGGAGGTTTGCCGAATAGAGTGCACGTGCAAACACCTTGGGGTAGGATGTCCTCCTCTTTGTACGGGCCTTCCAATGCTGGCACCAACTTCTTGGCATCTTTTATGTAGCAGGCTTGATAGACAAGGAAAAGGTCGCCTTTGATGAAGGCAGGTCAGCGCAAGTGGTGATCATGCCAGGTCTTCCGCCAATTCTATTCAGCTTCCAAGGCAAGAGCGGTGTTGGCGTGGGTTTCTTAGAAACCAGAGGTGGAAACAGAGTAGGATGCAAGAAGCCAGGCAAGCGATCAAAGCCAATCTACAGGGAGCCACCATTAAATTCGAATGGAGAAGTTGCTTCCATGCCAAACACCAACAGAAAGGGAGTGTTCTGTGTGGTGACCTTAAAAGCGGTACGATAGGGGGCCAAGCAAGGCATGTGGCCATTGGTGGGATTGGTGATAGCACATTTTCTCCCGCAGATGGCACAACACCTTGTTCGTGCTTTCTACTTGGCCGTTCGCCCGAGGGTAACATATTAACGCAAAAGAATATAGCAATCACTTACAAGAGGATAAGACACATGGGATTTGCCTTTTGATAAGAGATTAGGAGAAATTAATCATTATTAAGAAGAAAGAATGGCCAAAAGTCTATAAAAACAGAGATACACAGAGAATTGTAATTTTAAATCCATATAGGCTGTGCAAAAGAGGATTACACAGGTGCGTAGAGCTTGAAGAGAGCTTCGCGCCTATATAAAAACTTTCAAAAACGGGCAACCGAGCGAAAAGTTATGATCATTTTACTACAAGACTATAAAACTGCCAAAATTCGCCTAAAAGTTAGCAACTTTGGGAGAAATTCTGATCATCAATGAAGTAAAGGATTAAGAAATTAGTTATATGAGTGGAAAGAGAATATAAAGAGCTTCCTAGCCATATGATCAATTTTAGAAACCAATATCCGAGTGATGAGTAATTACTGGTTGAAATTTGAGTATTGGACCACAAAAACTGCGCTTCCCTCTCTTTGCATGAAACCTCAATTTTCACATAGCCTCTTGCCTCTCATCTCCTTCATGATTCAAGCTAGAGGGTAAGGATTAACATTGCTCAGCGGACAATCGTAAAGATTTACATATGGTCCCCAAAGTCTTTCCACATGCTCATTACCGCTAAAACCATTGGTACCTCCAAAGTAGGGCGACAATAAGGCAAGGGCTACCTTGAGAAGTCACACGCCCGCCAAGATAATAACTCCTTATCCCACTTATCATGAATCATCAAAGAGGTCCAAAATTGGGTTAAGCATGAGGAGCTAATGCTAAATGAGACATTCACATGTAAAGAGAGTGTCTGAATAAGGGTTTGAAGATAAGAGAATGGCAATGACACAAAATGCTCAATTGAGGAGGCTCATTCCTTGATTTGAAAGGAAGAGGAGGGCTCCTTTTATAGGTGGAAAATCACCTTCTCTTCCATTGTTACAAATTACAACATAAAAATCTTCAACCCTTCAGTGACATAAGGGTAGATGTCACCATCAATTGTTCTCTTAGGCTAAGTCTTCTATTGATTACTAAATTGAAGACTTTTTAACTTTGAAAGTGTGATGAGATAATAGCCAAGTCTAAGTGGCATGTAGATGGAGATCCCACTTACACATGGCAGAATTCTCCTCTTCCATGTAGGCATTCTAGAAGAATCTTTCCCAATTATGCACCTACACACACTCCTCCACATGCCTTCCACACTCCCCAACTTGTAGCCTTATGGTGAATACTATATTAATAATACAATTAAAATCCATGTGAGCATGAAGGCCCACTTTTATTTTCCACATCACTAACCTATCTACCATACCAAAGTATTTATCAAGCATACTTGTGGCATTTACAATGTGTGCATCCTAAATCAAGTAAAACCATTATATTTGAAGATAGAATGCTGTTATCAGGGTAGCCGCCGCCAAGCCGCCGTATCACCATGCCGTTATTCCATTGTGGGAGCCGCAATCTTCTTGGACGAGCTTCCACCTTATTACCATTGAGAAACCATCAAAATATGCACAAAATTAAAAATGAAAGATATCAATTTTTCATGTCACATCTTCCCCCCCCCCAGTAGATCCTCCATGCTTGTCTTGGGGATCTGCTGGCCATGGTGTGCTCGAGAGTAAAATTTCTTTAGCCGGTACTCATTGGCACGTCTGGGAACATCCTGGCCACTTGCATCCTCTAGAAGATAGGTGTTATTTTTGAACTTTTGCTTTATCCTGAAGGGGCCTTTCCAGCGTCGAAGAAGCTTCTTATTTAGCCGTTTCTCCACACGGCCATCATACCTCATAACCAAGCTTCCTTGCTTGAGTTCTGGCTTCTTCTTCTTCTTCGTGAGAGTGTCATGCCTTGCCTTGTGCCGTTGTTGTGCAGCCTCCAAATTTTAAAGTGCCTGAAGTCACCTCTCATCCAAGGTCTCCAGTTGTACTAGGCGTTGGGCATGTGTTTCTTCTTCATTATTCAAGCGTGCAAAAGATGTGCGAAGGCTTGTGATTTCCAATTCTATTGGCAAAATAGCCTCCATTCCATAAACTAACTGAAAAGGTGTGAAACCAAGAGAGAGTTTGTGAGTTGTCCTATAGGCTCATAGGACCTCTGGCAAATGCACATCCCACTTTCTCTTCATAGTATCCACTAGCTCAGACAAAGATCCACAAAGTAGTCCATTAGTTTTTTCTACTAAACCATTATATTGGAGATAATAGGGAGTTAACATAGCATGCTTTATTTTTAATTTCTACACCAAAGCTTCAATCAAGTCATTCCTAAAAGACCTCCCCCTATCCGTAAGGATTTCTAATGGACACCCAAATCGTGCACATATGTATTCCCTGAGAAAGGATGCCACAGCCACTGCTTTATTATTGACCATGGCCTTTGCTTCTGCCCACCTTGTTGCATAATCTGTGGCCACCAATATGTAATACTTTCCATGTGAGGAACGAGGAAGTGGACCCACAAAATCTAGTCCCCACCTTTCAAATGGACCATATGCTGGGACAGGGTTTAAGGGTCCGAGAACCAATTGCTTATACCCATATGCCTGGCATACTTCATAGCTTTTGCACCACTCATAGAAATCTTTGCTGAGTCGAGGCCAATAATACCCTGTGTTAAGGATCCTCCGAGTTGTGCTGGCTGAGGCAAAGTGACCTGAACATTCATGACATAATTCCATAATCCTTTTAGATTCTTCCAGGCTCACTACCCTCCTAAGAATCTTATCCTTACCTTGCTTGTAAAGAACATTCCCTAGAATTGTGTAAGGATGAGCTTCCCTTGTAAGCCTTTGCTTCTGTTGAGGATTCAATCCAGGAAGGAAGTGTCCTGTATCTAAATAGTGTTGAACATCTTGGAGCTCAGGCCAACATGTATCCATTAATGCAAGAGTAGCTACTTTGAAAGAAGCCAAGATTTTAGTAGTCAATTCATCAGCCTTTTGATTATCCTTCCTGTTAACATGCACAAATTTACAAAACTCAAAAGCTTCTTTTAGCTCCATTGCTCTTTTATACAATTCTTGGAGATTAGAACTCCTTGCCTTATATTCTCCTTTCATTTGTCGGATGACCAATTGCTTTAACCTCTACCTCTTTAATTCCATCTTTTATGCAATCTTCTCATCCCCAAATTAATGCATTGTACTCAGCCACATTATTTGATATAGCCTTTGGAAATTCCCTATCCTTAGTCCATACCTCTTTTTCTTCTGGATCAAATAAAACTATCCCCCCATCCCCACATTACCTGGAAGGGCTAAAGGCTCCATCAAAATGCATAGTGAAAGCAGTTGGTGGTGTCTCCAAATCTTCATATACTTCATAGAGTGAAAGCAGTTGGTGGTGTCTCTAAATCTTCATATACTTCTTCCTTTGTTCCTGTTCCTTCTTCCTCTTCCTTCCTTGTAAGTAAATCTGCAAGAGAGGTCCTAGTGGTGTTTTCTGTAATAAAAGTGAAAGAGAATTCTTAAAGCTCACAAATCCACTTTGCAAACTTCCCTCCTGCAGGATTGGGTTTGTGGACCAAGAATTGTAAAGAAAGTTGAGATGTGAGGAAGAAAAAAGAGCGAGGTAACAAGTATGACCTGAACTTCTTTACTGCAAAAACAAGAGACAAACCACCTTTCTCCATTTCACCATATCTCTCCTCGGCAGCAGTGAGTTGTCGGCTTGCATAATACACTGGTTGCATAAGCCCTTGCTCTCCCTTTTGCAAGAGTATAGCACCCACTGAATGTGATGAGACACTTGGGTTCACATAAAAGTCCTCCCTCCACCTAGGAGGCTGCACAATTGGACTTTGACTCATGCATTCCTTGAGCAAACAAAAAGATTGAATTTGATCGGGCCTCCATTGGAAAGAAACATTCTTCTTTGTCAACAGATTTATAGGATACATCTTCTCAGAGAACATGTCAACAAAGCGTTGGTAATACTTTGTTTTACCCAAAATCCTCCTTACCTCCCTTACATTGGTAGGTGGTGGGAGGGCCACAATTGCCTGCACCTTCTCAGGATCCATCTCTATGCCTTCTTCTGAGATAACATGTCCCAAGAGAACCACCTTCCTTCGTACCAAGCGGCATTTTCCAGGATTAAGACACCCTTTTGCATCATCAATACTTTGCAAGACCAACCTCAACTTTTCCAAGTGATCCATGCGGCTTGAATAAATGCAAAAATCATCCAAAAAGACCCTTATAAACTTTCCCAAGTAAGGTGCAAATACCTGACTTATGAAGCGTTGAAAAGTTGCTGGTGCATTGGTCAAGCCAAATGGCATCACCCTATAGGCATACACTCCCCAAGGGATGATAAATGAGGTTTTCCTTTGATCTTCTTCACAAATCCGTATTTGAAAGTATCCAGAGTATCCATCACACACTGAATACAACTCATGACCTGCAACTTGATCCAAAATCTCATCCTGAAAGGGTAGAGGATAATAATCCTTCTTTGTGCATGCATTCAGAGGGCGAAAGTCCACACGCACACACCATTTTCACTCTTTTCAGGAGTAACTACAACTGGAAAAATCCACTCTGAATTCTCTACTAGAAAAATAAATCCAGCTTCAAGCAAATTAGTTACCTCATTCTTAAGCACCTCCGCTTGCACTACTCCCAAACGCCTTAGCCGCTCTACCACTGGCTTACTTTGGGGCTTGAGATCAATCTTGTGCTCTACTAGAGTAACTTGGCATACTTGTGAGTAGCTGTTTGCAAAAAGGTTAGGAAATCCATCCAACATTTTTTAGTAATTCTCCCTTTCAGTACCTGCTATGGACTCATCAAGAAGAAGCTCATTCTGTTGATGAAGACTAGTGAGGTCCATATCTTCTTTCTTGAACATGGTTGAAGAAGCTTCCCCTTCCAAGGCTCCATTGTCTTCAGCATCCCCTCGATCCCTTCCCAGGGAAAGACCAAATGCAACTCCCTCCACCTCCCCTTCTGAGATGGAATCCTCAGAGCTACCACTTGTCTCCTCTTCATCGGATGACTCTGACTCTGAACTTTCGGAAGTTGAAGGTTCACCTCTTACCACCTTCTTGCGATGACTCTTGATGTTGTAGTGGACCTTCTTATTCTCACCTTGTAGAATAAGATCTATTGTCTCCTACTTTTGAATTGCCTTCACTTGGCGAAGCCATGGCCTACCCAATATCAATGGATAAACCCTAGCATCAGGCTTTGTAAGAATGACCTTGTAGGCACAGAAATACCACATACATCCACTCCCAAATTCCTGACAATTTCTAAGGTTTTCACCCTAGTATTATCAGTAAGTTTGAATGCGATATGGGAGAGTTGGTAGAAGACAACTTTAAATCAGCATCTTTCATTGTTTTTTCACTCATGACATTAATTGACACACCTCCATCAATGTATGCATTAGAAATTGTTTGCCCCTCAATGATGACATCAATCACAGGCACATCATCTCCTACATCAATATCCACCTTTTGAGCCATAGGAGTCCCATTATCCCTCTTCTTCTTTTTCTTAGATTCCCTTGTGCTAGCCAGCTTACCCCATTCCTTTCTGAGCTTTGGAGAGAGTGCCAAAAGCTGCCCAAATGTGATTTGTGCCGTTTTCTCCCTAAGATCTGTTAAGAGGTCATAACTAAGAGATCCTTGTCCAAGAGGAAAGTTAGATTGTCCAATTTTTCTCCTAGACGACTTCTTCTTCTTCTTATTTTTCTCCTCTTCTTCAGATTTATCTTCTTGTTCTTCTTCTTCCTGGCTTCTAGTTTTGCGACCCCTTTTGTCCCATTAATGGCATCAATGTTTCCTCTTCCTCTTCTGAGCATGTTTCCTCTAAAAGTACTAAACTTTTATCCTCTTTTCCTTAATTTTGGACACTCAGTGCGATAGTGCCCCTTCTCTTGACATTCATAGCATGTGACACTACTTCTATCCCTAGGTTTATCCTCAACTCGTGGAATCCTAGGTGGCCTTGCATTGACTAAGTGTAACTTCAAATCAGCAAATTCTGCCATAAGTTGTGTAACGTTATAATCCAAGGATGGAGCTTATACCTGAGATATTGAGGCTATCTCTACTCGTGGGTGGGATCGGCGCACTCCAAGAAGATTGGAATGTGAACTCAATATGAAGAGAGGCCTCCTCTTTCAAAGCAATACGAAGAGCCTCTTTAAAATTAGTGGGATCTTTGCTAAGAACTTTTCCATGCAAGTGGGGATCCAAAGCCCTGATAAACTTGCTCATCTTAAGGTGCTCCATTGCTAAAGAACTCTTTGAATCTCCCATAGAAGGTGAAGAAGAAGAAGCAACAACATGTAAAGCAGCTTGTTGGTATTTGATGAACAAGGCTTCATACCTCACTGAAAAGGCAGAAACTGACTCTCCTTCCTTTTGGAAAATTTGATCCAATTGCAATAGTAAAGCATTTGGTGACTCCACTGTCCCAAATCTCTCCTTCATTGCTTTGGTCAACCTTTCCTAATCATTCTTGGACTCCTCTGGCAAAGCCTCATGCCAAGCTAAGGCCACACCCTCCAAGAAATCTGGAAGTATTTCTGCCCTCTCCTTCATAGACCAACCCGTCAAGCGGCATGCTCGGTTAAACTCTCGGAGATAACTCCCCGGGTCTTCTCCTTCCAATCCTTGGAACACCGGAATGTTAAACATCTTGCACCAAAAGATAAGTAGCAACGAGGAAAATTTACTTATTTTAAAATAACTTTCCTTTAATCATGCGGGACCTTGAGGTTAAAATAGAATAACTCTAAGTAAAACATGCCCGCCGTCTCCACCAAAAAGATGTGACACATAGTTGGGGTTTTGACTTCGGTCACTTCTTAGAATCAAAACACACTTGTATGAAAGGTGAGATCATAATTCATGGAAGGAAAGATGAAAGGCTCCGGAGAAGCAAGAATTTCTGCCAATCTGGAGCTGCAAACAAGAGAGCAATTCTGCCAGCTCCAAACAAGAGGGCAATTCTTTGTTGGAAGAAAATCTTCCGACTCAGAATTATATGAACGGAAACATACGGGGAATATTGGTAAGGTTCATCCGTTCGAATTGGGCGATTTGGACGGAGCATATTAAAGCAAAAGAATATAGCAATCACTTACAAGAGGATAAGACACATGGGATTTGCCTTCGAATTGGGCGATTTGGACGGAGCATATTAAAGCAAAAGAATATAGCAATCACTTACAAGAGGATAAGACACATGGGATTTGCCTTTTGATAAGAGATTAGAAGAAATTAATCATTATTAAGAAGAAAGAATGGCCAAAAGTCTATAAAAACAGAGATACACAGAGAATTGCAGTTTTAAATCCATATAGACTGTGCAAAAGAGGATTACATAGGTGCGTAGAGCTTGAAGAGAGCTTTGCGTCTATATAAAAACTTTCAAAAACGGGTAACCGAGCGAAAAGTTATGATCATTTTACTATAGGACTATAAAACTGCCAAAATTCGCCTAAAAGTTAGCAACTTGGAAGAAATTCTGATCATCAATGAAGTAAAGGATTAAGAAATTAGTTATATGAGTGAAAATAGGATATAAAGAGCTTTCTAGCCATGTGATCAATTTTAGAAACCAATACCCGAGTGATGAGTAATTACTGGTTGAAATTTGGGTATTCGACCATAAAAACTGCACTTCCCTCTCTTTGCATGAAACCTCAATTTTCACATAGCCTCTTGCCTCTCATCTCCTTCATGATTCAAGCTAGACGATAAGGGTTAACATTGCTCAGCGGACCATCGTAAAAATTTACCTATGGTCCCCAAAGTCTTTCCACATGCTCATTACCGCTAAAACCATTGGTACCTCCAAAGGAGGGCGGCAATAAGGCAAGGGCTACCTTGAGAAGTCACAGGCCCGCCAAGATAATAACTCCTTATCCCACTTATCATGAATCATCAAAGAGGTCCAAAATTGGGTTAAGCATGAGGAGCTAATGCTAAATGAGATATTCACATGTAAAGAAAGTGTTTGAAGATAAGAGAATGGCAATGACACAAAATGCTCAATTGAGGAGGCTCATTCCTTGATTTGAAAGGGAGAGGAGGGCTTCTTTTATAGGTGGAGAATCATCCTCTCTTCCATTGTTACAAATTACAACATAAAAATCTTCAACCCTTCAGTGACATAGGGGTAGATGTCACCATCAATTGTTCTCTTAGGCTAAGTCTTCTATTGATTACTAAATTGAAGACTTTTTGACTTTGAAAGTATGATGAGATAATAGCCAAGTCTAAGTGGCATGTAGGTGGAGATCCCACTTACACATGGCGGAATTCTCCTCTTCCATGTAGGCATTCTAGAAGAATCTTTCCCAATTATGCACCTACACACACTCCTCCACATGCCTTCCACACTCCCCAACTTGTAGCCTTATGGTGAATACTATATTAATAATACAATTAAAATCCATGTGAGCATGAAGGCCCACTTTTATTTTCCACATCACTAGCCTATCTACCATACCAAAGTATTTATCAAGCATACTTGTGGCATTTACAATGTGTGCACCCTAAATCAAGTAAAACCATTATATTTGAAGATAGAATGCTGTTATCAGGATAGCCGCCGCCAAGCCGCCGTATCACCACGCCGTTATGCCATTGTGGGCACCTCAATCTTCTTGGACAAGCTTCCACCTTATTACCATTGAGAAACCATCAAAATATGCACAAAATTGAAAATGAAAGATATCAATTTTTCATGTCACGGTAGGCAAAGGACTTTCTATGCAAACTTTGGTGGTTTGCTAGGAGAGTGGTGATGAGTTTATTCACAAAGTGAGAACCTCGGTCACTGGTGATTTCCAAGGGGCAACCAAAACGGGTGAAGATGTGGTCGTACAGGAATTTGGCCATTGTTTGTGTGGTGCAGTCCTTTGTAGCTTTTGCTTCTGTCCACTTGGTGATGTAGTTCGTGGCCACCAAAATGTAATGGCACCTTTTGGAATGTGATGGTGGACCTATGGGACCCACGAAATCGATGGCCCAATGCTCAAATGGAGACCAAACCAAGTAAATTTGCACAGCAGGCGATTAGATTGGTGGGGCCCACATCTCTAACAAGTGTCACATGCTTTGACGTGGGCCTTGCTATCCATGAACATGGAAGGCCACCAGATGCCGGAGTGGAAAATGCGCTCACCAGATGCCGGAGTAGAGAACGTTCAATGGTGCAATAATTCCGCTCTGCTGTGTTGATCCGGCTAGCATAGTAGATTGGTCGGTCGACGTGGAACTCATTACTATGCTCTGTCAGAACTGCTCCAACAGCCATTTGACTGGCGTAGGTGTACACATGAAAGATTATTGACCAATCAGGTGTAATCAGGATGGGTGCCTCTATGAGATGCTTTTTGAGAGTAGTGAATGCAGTAGACTCAGCAGAGATGGACTACTGGAAGGGGGTGGAGGGACTAACCAGGCGGGTGACGAAAAGAGCAACATCTGCATACATGTGGATGGACCACCTGAGATAGCCAGTGTGCCCAACAAAGACCTGGGTGCCCTTGGGGTTGAGTGGAGGTCGAAGCCTAAGGATCTGGGGCCAGACCTTGGGTGGAGATGATGTGACCTAATAGCTATGCTGGAGGGTGAGGCAATAGAAGGGTGAGGAAGAGGCTTGGCGAACAAGTCTACAGTATTGTCTGTTGTCAACGAACAGTAGGTCAGATCGATCTCCTCCGATGCAATCTTCTGCCGTACTAAATGGTACTGGAT
Organism: Cibotium barometz; assembly: GCF_041138505.1. Classification (NCBI taxonomy): domain Eukaryota; kingdom Viridiplantae; phylum Streptophyta; class Polypodiopsida; order Cyatheales; family Cibotiaceae; genus Cibotium; species Cibotium barometz. The sequence continues at coordinate 29,034,760 of NC_141082.1, forward strand.
CTCAATATGCTTGGTCCTTGCATGAAAAACGGGATTCCGTGCAATCGCCAAACATCTGATGATGGTAGGATTTTTCGGAAGAAACCCAATCTCCCCAAGTAAACACCGCAAACAAATCGCCTCATAGGTAACTGAACAAGCTGCTCTATACTCCGCCTCTGTAGAAGACAACACGACAGTAGGCTGCTTCTTACTACTACATGAAATAGCTCTGGATCCAAGAGTGAAACACCATCCTGTAGTAGACCTCCTGGTGTCTGGATCACCAAATCCCTGTAAACTGATTTGATTTTGTCCTCTATCATCAACATGGCCAAAGAAGATGCCGCAATCCGGAGTACCCTGAAGATATCTCAAGATGCGAACTGCACCAAACCAACGGGATTTCACATATGTCTACACGAAGGAACTTAATAAACCAACTGGAAAGTTGAGATCTAGGTGGGTATTCAACAACCAAATTAAGGAACCCACAAGCTTCCTGTACAAAGAAGCATCAACTAGGTCTGTACCATCACTGACAGTAAGTCAAGATCTCGGATCCATGGGTGTTGACACAGGCTTGCAAGTGCTCATCTGAAAAGACTCTAAAAGTTCTTTGGACATACCTTTGCTGAGAGATAAAGATACCTGTCTCTGTCTAAAATATCTCTAGTCCAAGGGAGAAGTGGAGTAAGCCCATGCCAGTCATCTCGAAAGTGGATGAGAGAGCATCCTTAGTCTTCTGGATGTGCTCAGTGTGGTAGGCTTCCGATCTTTGACAATCCATGACATAATAGCATAGTTCACACATAAATTGTCCTCGTCACCATTCCGCTCCTACAGTCGGCAAGAACGGCGAGGGCTCCCCTCTAAAGGGGGAGACAGCTCTTTCAATCCTAAAGAGTGGACAGTGTCAATGTACCATCTTGGAATCTGTTTGGTAGAGGTCGTCGGAGTGAATCCCCCCCCACAACTGCCTCAATCCTTGCACAAGAAGCCGGGATTTCATCTCTCCACATCTGTGTTGCCTCACCAGATTCCGTGCCTCACATTATATCTATCACGTGCCTCCAAGAGACCCCATCCTTCAGCAAGTGGAGCATTCAAGCCTTCCAGGCCAGTGTTTCATTTGCCCCGACATATGGGCCATCTCGCCACGGCTTGCCCTCGAAGTCAGTCCACGAGACTGCCACCAGCGATCCCCCCCCCCCCCCCCCCCCTACCCCATTCAGATCCTCACCAAGGGGTTGAGAGAGCGGTAGGCTCTCAAGCAGCGGAGCATCAAGTTCCGGCCGCGGATGGCACAACTACCAGAGAGTGGTAGACGGTTGGCCTGCACCCGGCCGTCAGCCGACTGCCAGGGCTGAGCGCCGTTGGCAGGCACACCAAGCTGGCAAAGCACAAAAGGATTCGGTTCTGTCAGAGAACCGTTATGAGCACTACCACAGCACCCACCAGTTGGCGAGACGGGCCCCCTCCTAACACTGAGCGGGTCCCTCCGGCCCCTTTGTTCTGGCGATCGATTCCCCATCGGGAGCCCTCCCTCGACTCTCAGCACCCAATGAGGCCGACATACCCCACTGAGCCCCTAGTGAGCCTCTCCCAACAGCCTTCCTCTCCAATGGATCTCTCCTAGCAGCACCCCTCTCTAGCCTCTCTGCCCCCCCGCCCCCCTTTGCCTCCTCCCCCGCACCCTCCCCCTCCTCTTCCTTCCTCGCCCCCGTCTTTTCCCACAGCAGCTTCTTCAACCCCGTCCTCCGCATCAAAGCGCACCCTCCCCCCTCCCTCTGCCTCACCACCAGAGCACTCCCGTCGCTCCCCAGCAGCCCCCGACCTGGAGCGGAGGCAACGGACAAGTTCCATTTGCCGATTGACTAATCGTTTCTCTAAGCTAGTTGAGCCGCCTGCCTGATGAGGGCCCTCCCGCCAGAGTCCCTAGGTGGGCTCCCCAGGATCTTAGGGCAACCAGTGGATTATAGTTTCTTCCGTTGTCTTCTAGCGGAAGGGACATATATGTTTGAGGAGACATTAGCACCTCTTCGGGTATGCGTGGTTTTCCACCACTCCAGACCCTCTACGCCAAGGAATGACACAATGATCTCGTTTTTCCCTTTGAGTGCACTTGTTGAGATATCGAGCTCATCTAATGAGGCGGTGGACACTGATGACCCGCCTGGGGGATAGGCCCCACACTTATACCACTGGCATGGTTGGTGAGATCATGGGTGATATGCGGCCAGTGGGATGATAGGCTGTGTGACAGCCATTCTAGAGACTGACATAGTTATAGCGCCAGCTCATTTGAGTTGGATTCACACTATAGAGAACCCTTGTATGTATTGGTTGAGTACCTTTCATATTATGTGTACTCTTATCTTTGTATATGGTGTGTTGAGTGTTGAGTGAAGTAGAAGAAGATTTTCAGCCTCTCACCTTGTGTGTTCTCTATTAGGGTTTTGTGAGTGTGTATGTGTGCTTGCCAGAGCTCAAGCTCTCTTCCCCCCTGCATCTTTTCATGGTATCATAGCCTGGTTCATGCTAAGGGCTGAGCTGCAAGCAAGAGAACCACAGGAAGCGGTACGAGGGTAAGAGCTTCAACTACTCTTCCCTATTTGTGTTAGTGACTACACCCTTGTCGAGAGCTCTACGAGAGGCACCGGCAAACGATCTCTGATTGAGGAGCTTTCTTCGCGAAAATAAAGCTATAGGACAACTATACTGTTCTATCGGACAACATTTTCTGGGCCGAAAACGCGTTTCTGGCGCGTCTGGACCTCCGTTTTCCAGAAAGCAGGCGATTTCGAGCACTGCGGGTAAGTCATCGATTCTCTGCAGAACTCTGTTTTGAGAACTGCAGGAAGACAGATTGGCTGTGCAGACACTGTGGGTGCTGCAAAGAGGTCAACAGTTGCCATTAGGTGTATGTATGTATATTGAGGTCACTGGTTGTGACATTTGAGAGTACTACAGTACCGCTGCAGAAATATAGCAGTTTGTGCAGGACAAACCAGATGCTGTTTCTGGTAAAATTGTGTGTCTGGCAAGATGTCAAATGATGGCATAACCCAGATTGTGACTGAGAAGCTTGATAAGAACAACTTCCATGCTTGGAGGTTCAGGTTGACGAATTTCCTGATGGGAAAGGGCTATTGGGACTACATAGAAGGTGAGCATGAAGAGGCACCGGAGATACCGGACATAAATCCGACTGCTGGCAGATGTGAAAGAGTTTAAAGACTGGAACCAAGGAGCCAGGAAAGTTATGTATTGGCTCTCCATTAGTATACAGGACACCATGATTGGGCACATTCAGGATGCCAAGTCTCCCAAGGAGGCGTGGGACACCTTGGTAAAACTCTATGAAACAAATACCAAGGCACATAAGATACAGTTGAAGAATGAACTTCATACTGTGGAGAAAAAGAGCATGTCTGTGAATGACTATGCATTGAAGATAAAGGGTATTGTGAAATCCCTTGCATCTATTGGTGTGTCAGTAGATGATGATAATAAGGTGGAAGTCTGTCTACGTGGTCTCGGGCCACAATACAAGCCGTTCAAGACGTCTATTCAAACTCGGAAAAACATTCCCAACTTTACAGATTTGGTGTCTATGCTAATTATAGAAGACAAGAGCTTGGGTGAAGACCAACAGTCTTCACAAAACAAAAACAGTTCAGAGCAACAGGCCTTCTACACAAGTTCAGGTAGAGGACGAGGTAGAGGAGGCCGTGGACGCGGTCAAGGAGGTGGCCGAACAAGTAATCAGAATTATGGCCAGCAGCAGCAGCAGCAGCAACAACAGTCCCAGAATACACAACAACAACATCAACAACACACAGGTGGAAGAGGCAAATTCAGAGACAGGGGGAGTCAAAGAGGACGTGGAAATTGGCAAAGGCAATATAATGATGCATGTGAATGCTTTTATTGTGGTAAGCCTGGACATGTGCAGGCAGAATGTTATAAGAAGCAGGCTGACATGCAAAATGGGAAAGTGCAGCAGAACAACTATGCATCCTCAAGCAGGAACAATGAGGATAATGAAAGGTTGTTTGTTATGCAACATGTCGTGAATGCCATGTCTGAAAATGTTGAAGCAGCACAAAAAGATGATGTATGGTATATGGATTCAGGTGCTTCAAACCACATGACAAGTCATGGGGAGTGGTTCAAGAAGATGAAAAACCTTGAACGACCAGGTTTTGTGGAAACAGGGGATGACATTGCTCATCCAATTGTCCATGTTGGAGATGTGCCATTGTCTATGCAGGATGGCAAAGTGAAGTACCTTGCAGATGTACTTCACGTTCCGAACATAACAAAGAATCTGGTTTCAGTTGGCCAGATGATTGAGCAGGGTTTGCAGGTTCGGTTTAACCCTGATGGTTGTTATGTTGAAGACTTTAAAGACAAGTGCAGGTTGGTTGCAAAAGGCAACAGAGTGGGCAGAATGTTTACGTTGAATGTAAACAAAGCATGTATTTCCACGTAACAGATATGTGAGCAGAAATGCACTAGATGTTGTGCATTCAGACGTATGGGGTCCTACGAAGACCATGTCTATAGGAGGCTGCAGGTATTATGTGACATTCATTGATGACCACACAAGGAAAGTGTGGGTATATTTCATGAAGGAGAAGAGTGAAGTGTTCACTCACTTTCAGAATTTCAGAGTTTTGGTTGAAAAGCAAACAGGGAAATATATAAAGTGCCTAAGGTCAGGTGGAGGGGGAGAGTACTTCTCCAATGAGTTCTCTGAATTTTTGAAGAAGAATGGTATTCGGATACAGTTTACATGCAGATACACTCTGCAGCAAAATGAAGTTGCTGAGCAGAAAAACAGGCACATTGCTGAGATTGCGCGAGCATTGATGGAAGAGAAGAATATGCCGCATAGCTATTGGGCTGAGGCTGTTTCTACAGCAGTATACATCATGAACAGGACTCCAACTGCAGCCATACATGATGTAACTCCAGAGGAGAGGTTTACTGGCAGAAAACCTAATTTGTCTCATCTGAAAGTCTTTGGATGCATTGCATATGTGCATGTGCCAGATGAGCTGAGAACTAAGCTGGATCCAAAAGCTAAAAAATGTGTGTTTATTGGATATTCCCTTGAGCAAAAAGGATACAGGTGTTATAACCCTGCTACACGTGAGTTGAGGGTAAGCAGAGATGTTGTCTTTGATGAGATGAGCAGCTAGTATGCTGCTGAAAAAGAAGCTATTGGGGCTGATGTGAGTGGAAGTGTGGTTGCACAGAATGCAGGTCAGCAATCACAGTCTTTGAGTGGACCAGGAGAGTCCTCATCTAGTGGGTCTGTTGATAGACCATGGAGTGGCAAGCTGCGTCATAATACCAGTCCTGCAAATGTGATTAGTACATCACGTAAAGGAAAAGAGAAAGTGGTTGAGCCCCTTGGTATGCCTGACATTTCTGCAGGGCATTCTCATGTTGATGGAGAGTCTAGTGGCTCAGATATGAGCCTTGATGAGGAGCTTGGGATCCCAGCTATGAGAACACCTGGTGTAAAGAAGTCTATGGAAGCCATGAATGAAAAGCTGTGAAGATCTGGGAGAGTGAAAAATCCTGTGCAGAGGTTTACCTATGATGGTTATGTGGCACATCACTATGCATATATGGCAAAGGTTGTGCAGGTTGTAGAGCCCACATGCATTGATGAGGCTGTTAGAAATGTGTGTTGGGAGAATGCTATGGATGAGGAGATGGATGCACTATATGGAAATGAAACTTGGGATCTAGTGCAATTGCCTGAAGGCAAGAAAGCCATTGGATGCAAGTGGGTGTACAAAGTAAAACATAACAGTGATGGAAGCATAAACAGGTATAAGGCTAGATTAGTAGCCAAAGGGTATGCGCACACATATGGCATTGATTATGAGGAAACTTTCAGTCCAGTTGCCAAGATGACAACAGTGAGAGTTGTGATAGCAGTGGCTGCGTCAAAGCAATGGTCTTTACATCAGATGGATGTAAAGAATGCATTCTTGCATGGGGATTTGCAAGAAGAGGTGTATATGTTGCAGCCACCTGGTTATGAGGATGTGAGTCACCCCGAGCATGTTTGCAGGTTGAAGAAAGCCTTGTATGGCTTAAAACAAGCACCAAGAGCATGGTCTGACAAGATTTCTGAATATCTTGTCACTATTGGCTTTCATGTAGCCAATGCAGATTTCTCGTTGTATGTGAGACATGGTGATAGAGGGGTTGTGCTTGTTGTCATCTATGTAGATGACTTGATCATTACGGGGGACCATGATGCAGAGATCTTTGATGTAAAGATCTTGCTTAGATAGAAGTTCGAGATGAAGGATCTGGGGGAGCTCAGATATTTCTTGGGCATTGAGGTGATTAGGTCACCACATGGTATTGGATTACTGCAGAGACACAGTATGGCTTGGACATGTTGTCATGACAGGCTGTAAGCCTATTTTCGTGCCATTGGATCAGAATGGCAAGTTGAGTGCAGATTCAGGAGAGATTTTGGAGGATCCTACTATGTATAGGTGCATAGTAGGAAGCTTGATCTATATGACGATCACCAGACCAGATTTGAGCTATGCTGTTGGGTTGGTGAGTCAGTTTATGCAGGTTCCATAGAAACCGCATTTGGATGCATTGAGACGCATACTGAGATATGTGAGGTCTACTTTGCATTGTGGACTGTTTTATGAAACTGGGACAGAGATATATGTACATGGGTACACAGATGCTGATTGGGTTGGTAGTACCTCAGATAGAAGATCTACCAGTGGCTTCATGTTTTCTTTGGGGAGTGCTGCTGTGACTTGGAGCAGCAAGAAGCAGGCTACGGTTGCTCTATCCACTACAGAGGCCGAGTACAGAGGAGCTTCTATGGCAGCATGTGAGGTAGCTTGGTTCAGAAAGCTACTTGCAGATTTGGGTCTATCAGTGGATAGACAAGTTGTCATTTTCTGTGACAACATTAGCAGTATACAATTGGCCAGGAACCCAGTTTTTCATGCTCGCACGAAGCATATAGAGGTCCACTACCATTTCGTCAGAGAGAAGGTCTTGGCAGGAGACCTTGAACTTGTTTATGTCAGCACAGAGGATCAAGTAGCTGACATCTTCACCAAAGCATTGGGTACAGAGAAGCTCCGCAGATTCAGGGCTTCGCTTGGTGTACATGAGATGGAGTTGAGCTCGAGGGGGAGTGTTGAGATATCGAGCTCATCTAATGAGGCGGTGGACACTGATGGCCCGCCTGGGGGATAGGCCCCACACTTATACCACTGGCATGGTTGGTGAGATCATGGGTGATATGCGGCCAGTGGAATGACAGGCTATGTGACAGCCATTCTAGAGATTGGCATAGTTATAGCGCCAGCTCGAGCCTCCAAGCTCCATCCTAGCCAGTGGCCAAAGATGGGTGAGTACGTCGGTGATGCGAAGATCGTGAAGATGATGAGATAGCTCAAATGCCTGGCCCTGGATGGCGGCAGTCACCGACTCCAAGTCTCACTTAGTCCCTGGAGCTGTGAAAAGATGCAGGGGGGAAGAGAGCTTGAGCTCTTGCAAGCGCACACACACACACTCACAAAACCCTAATAGAGAACACACAAGGTGAGAGGCTAAAAATCTTCTTCTACTTCACTCAACACTCAACACACCATATACAAAGATAAGAGTACACATAATATGAAAGGTACTCAACCAATACATACAAGGGTTCTCTATAGTGTGAACCCAACTAAAATGAGAGCCCACACAGACCAGGACGGGGAGATGGTGGCCTTCAACCTGAAAGTGCTGCTCTTTCTTTTCATGCAGTACCTCTCCCCCCCTCCTACAGGTACCTCCATTGTGATCGATGGAGTCCGGAGTGCGCACACTCTCGTGCTTGGAAGGAGTGGCACCACATGGAGGACAAGATCTGTGCCCACTTGGCGCACCTTTGCCCTAGGACGGATTGTGATTATTCCCCGTCTAAACCCTCGCCCAAGACTCTTTGAGTGGAGGGCAGTTCCACTAGTTCCACCTCACACAGAGATTGATATGCGGATTGTCTCATGGAACATACAGGGTTTAGGGCGGCCTAAGTGCTTTCACAGACGAGGTGTCCTTAGAGGAGAGCTTCAGAGAACCCTTGTGGGGGGACCTATTGACATTCTTTCCCTTCAGGAGCATCATCTCTCAGAGGGGCGTACCCGCCGATGTGGGAAGATTTTAAAGGGCAGGAGTCATATTTTTTGGTCTCCATCCTTCGGCCCTTCAGAGACATAGGGAGGAGTTTGCATCTATGTCAGTGAGACACGCTCAGGAGTCATTATCTCAGGGCGTACACAGTGGATCGCCATTTTGATTGGAGAGGATAGCGTTGGCTTCCTCAATGTTTACGCCCCGAACGCCACTGCGGGTAGAGCCCTCTTTTGGAGCACAATTCGGAAGGCCCGTCCCCAAGCTGACTTTTGGTGCATAGGTGGCAACTTCAACATGATAGAGGCAGCAAAGGACAGACTTGGAGGAGGTAAGGCCATAGTCTTTAGGAGCGTTCCCCAGATAGCCCATGGATTGAGAGTCAGCTTGCTACCGCCCACACTGAGATTAGATCCATCGAGGAGAGGAGGGTGGAGTACAAATACCATGCAGAATCTTCTTTCTGGGCCCAGGCTGGGGACATAGTCACAGGAGATTTCTTCGAGTTAGCCGCCCCCACAGGATGAGAGGATATTCGCAGGCTGCGTGGCCAGGATGGAGCTATTGTTTCTAACCCCCCCACCCCCATGTGAGAGCCATTGCCACTGATTTCTTCCGCTCTCTTCTCACAGGTGCCTCATTATCCCCACAGTTGATCGAAGTGCACAAGAGGGTCTGGTGACACATGAGAGAGGTGGTTCCCCCCTCTCTTTGGTCCTTCTTACTGACGCCATTCACAGTACAGGAGTTGGCGGAGGCGATGATAGCACTACCCAGGGGAAAATTCCCGGGGGCGGATGGGCTCATGGAAGGTAGCCCTTGAGCTGCCATCAATGAGATTATGCTTACAAGGGTCATGCGAGAGAGGCTCTCAAAGGGCTTGATTCACTTGATTCCCAAGGAGAGTGGTGACAGATTGGAGATCCGGTAGTGGAGACCCATCACTCTTCTAGGAAACGCCTATAAAATCTTGTCCAAGGCCATCAGCAGGAGACTGCAGCCCTTTCTCCTAGACTTGATTCATGACACTCAGACCGGCTTTGTTCACGATCGGAGGATTCTAGACAACATTTTCACCTTTTGGGAGGCGACAGCATCAGCCAAGATGTGGCAGCAAGACCTCATAGTGCTACTCCTAGACTTTGAGAAAGCTTACGATAGGGTGGATTGGAGCTTTCTGGAGGGCACGATGAGCCGGATGGGATTCCCCATGGACTGGATTCATGGAGTCTCAAGACTTTACTCAGCATCACACAACCAAGTTCTCATTCAGGGAGCCTGTGGCGACAGATTCCCCCTTTCTCGCTCGGTTCGGCAAGGCTGTCCTTTGGCACCTTACGTCTTCCTATTCATCGCCGAGGCCATGAGCAGTTTTCTCTCACCCCAGGAGACCGGGTTTTAGGGATGTAGAAAAATGGGAGAGAGACAGAGATAAAACTGAAACTGAAACTGAAATGAGAGCATAACTAGAAAGAAACACAAACCATAGACATACCTTGAGATGAGTGTAGACAAGACCCAAGATTGATACTTTCATTGATGTGACACCTACAATATATAGGTGAGAAGTACAAGATTGAGTAGACTGACTTATGGGATAAATGTAGAGGTGCCACATGGCACTAGACTCAAGACACAAAGACTGAGACTAGACTAGAGAAATAGTACACCTAGTGTGCACTTATTTCCAACACCCTCCTTAAGTGGACACTAGGAGGAAGACAAAAGACAAGACTATAACATGACAAAAGATAAGACCAAGACAGAGAGACTAGACAAGGATTGAGAGACAAGCTAGAAGACAAGATGGACAAGACTAGAAGACAGACATAAAGACTGATAGACAAGACATGAGAGACAAAAGATCCTGAGACACCCCTCCTCAAGTGATATCCTCATATGGGTCCACAAGGGTAGGGACAAGAGTGGATCATAGACAGACAGAGAGAGAGACAATCAGCCAGTAGAGTGGTCCCACAGAGAGAGAGACTTTCAGATAGACATGAGAGAGACTGACAAATAGAAGATAAATGGGGACAGAGACAGAAAAATGCCAAGAGAATATGGGTAGCTAATCCACAAAAGAGAGGCATATAGACTGATAGACAGAGTGTCAGAGACATGTGACTGTAAGATCACACAAGATAGACACATAGACAGAGAGACTGACTGATTGTAGATAGACAGAGAGATGGACCTTGATAGATAATCCCTCCTCAAGGCCAATCCTCCTGCTAGAGTGGGTAATCCAGGGGTGCCTCTTGGATAGGGACAAAGATAAGTCCATGTAGACAAATAGACATGATATTACCCCATGATCTACATCATTGGTGATCAATGGTGGTAGATAGCATGAAAAACATAGATAATTATGAGAGAGATGGGAAGGTCTTACCAGATTTGGCAGTGTCTAGTCCCGTACAAGATAGAGAAGTAAATGAAATTCAGAACTGAGATTTTTATTTTTCAAGAGAGAGAGTAGACTGAAAATAGAACACAGCATACACGTGATTTCTGCTTTAAATTTGCTGCTGCAGGTCTGGCTGGTCCAATGGACAGCTAACCCACATGTGAAGATGAACAGGAAATGGGAAATAACAAAGGGGAAAATGCCTTTTGCATAGATGTTGCAAATCAGGTCCAAAATCAGCATTGGAGTTTACCTTCACAAAAGGAGGTGTCGAGCTGATGTCGAGAAGACCAGAGATCCAAAAATGACGAGTTGTTGCATGAGTTGAATGTCCAGGAGGTCCACGACTTGAGAAGACATGTTGATGAAGAAGAGAGTGCGGGGGTAGCTGCTGCATGTGCAGTACTAGAGGACAGGCCAGTAAGCTCAAGTAGAGAGGCGGCAGCACCATGATGAACCCCCGCAGCAGCAAGAAGGAGAAGACGGCAGTTGTTGGCGCAGATCTGGAGTTGCAAGCTGGAGCAGCAAATGAAGGCGATAACAGGCTGACTGAAATCGCCCTGAGGATGCCATGAGATGAGGCCCAAAACTGACGGCAAGCTGATGTAGAATGACGCTCAGTTTTTTTTTTTAATGTAGATGGCGGGCAACAAGACAGGAAATGGCGGGCAGATTCCTGAGTGGAATGGCGGGCAGATTCCTGAGTAGAATGGCGAGCAAAATGCGAGGCAAAGAAGGATGAAATGGTGCACTGATTTCTGAGTGGAATGGCGGGCAGCAATCAGGAAAAGAATGGCGCAGATCTGGGGCAGCTTATGGCGGGCGGAATGAACAGAGTATGGCGCAGCTTGGGGCAGGAAATAGGCGGCCAGAACTTGAGCACGATGGAGAGGATAACGAGTGACGAGGCAAGGTAGAAGAGAATCAGGCCAGCATCAAGCTGGAACAATGGCGAGGAGATGGCACAGGAAAGGAACTAGGAAAGGCTTGCTCTGATACCATGTAGAAAAATGGGGGAGAGACAGAGATAAAACTGAAACTGAAACTGAAATGAGAGCATAACTAGAAACAAACACAAACCATAGACATACCTTGAGATGAGTGTAGACAAGACACAAGATTGATACTTTCATTGATGTGACACCTACAATACATAGGTGAGAAGTACAAGATTGAGTAGACTGACTTATGGGATAAATGTAGAGGTGCCACATGGCACTAGACTCAAGACACAAAGACTGAGACTAGACTAGAGAAATAGTACACCTAGTGTGCACTTATTTCCAACAAGGGATTGCAACTCCCCCTCCGCACGCAGGAGAAGTTGCTTGACTCAGAGTTTGCAGATGACACAACAGCCTTCCTTTCAAGAGAGGTGGAGAATCTTTAGAGATTCGCTAAGGCGATTGAGATTTTCCGCCGCGCATCAGGAGCACAGATCAACTGGCACAAGTCGTGTAGTTTTTGGGTTGGCTAAGCAACCGCCCCAACTTGGCGCCCAGTTGAGGCTCTTCAGTGGATCCTGAGGGGCACCCCAATTCGCTATCTTGGTTGCCAGGTGGGCGTTGATATCTCTCCTGAGCAACAGCTCGCCTGCTCCTGCTGAGTATTCAGAAGAAGCCTTTATATTGGAGTTCTGCGAGGCTCTCCCTCGCAGGTAGAGTGGTGGTGGCGAACCAGGTACTATGGTACATCACTTCATGCTGGGCCTTCTCTCGAGCATGTATTGGAGTTTTGCGAGGCTCTCCCTTGCAGGTAGAGTGGTGGTGGCGAACCAGGTACTATGGTACATCACTTCATGCTGAGCCTTCTCTCGAGCATGTATTGGCCAGGTACAACGATTGATCCGGAATTTCTTATAGTGGAGGCTAGCCAGAGCCAAGGTGGCATGGAGAGTGATCATTCATCCACGTCGTAGAGGGGGGCTAGGCCTCATTAACCCTGCCATTCAGAGCCGTGCCCTGCGCTGATTGTTAGAGGACTCCTCCCAGGTGGTGAGCCCTGGAAGGATTTCTTATTGGCCCGGATTTCAGCCCACATCCCGAGTCTTGGAGGCCATTGGCCGCCGCAGAGTACCAGATGGATTTTCACAAAGATGTGGGCCCGCAGTTTTAGTCCAGCTTTTGAGGATAGATTTGCAGCCAGCTTACTTCGAGCTTGGGATCATCTCAAGTTGGCCCTTAGACAGGCCCTTAGACAGATCGTTCTCCGGCAACCTCAAAGGAGCGACTTCGGTAGCCTCTGGTCTAGAACCCCTTGATCTGTTTGCCCAATGGCCACATGTTGGGGGCCTGACCGCATGTATCATGGGGCACCTTGAGTATGGGACCAACCAAGTCTCTTGGAGATTGGATCGCACATAGGCAATTACCCCAGGAGGTGGTGGAGAGAGGCCTGACAAGGATAAGGGTTAGAGTTAGGCTCACCCCCAATGTGGCTAGGTGCGTTTACGAGACATGATATTCTAGTGGCGGTTTACGGAGTAGATGAGGACAGTGGTCTGCTCACTTTTTCTATCGGATCCCATGGCAAACTTGAGAGATACGAGAACCCATAGAGGACTTCAGGGGTGCACCTTGCAGAGAGTGAGGGTGATTGGCTTTCGGGCATGGGAGTGGCACATAGACCCACCGCCGGCCAAGGTGGCCAGGGAGAGATTTTGGCGACTATGGATATGGGAGTGCTGACCTCTCACGCGCCTTCAGTGTGGGACCCGGGGGAGTGGACTTGGCATGACCCCGTTGATCGGGAGGAGACTCAAGAGGCTATGGGACAGTTTCCGGCCTAGAAAGATCACCCTCTTTCTTTGGCTGGTGGCACACAGGAGCATGGCGGTTGACACTTGGTTGGCAATTAGAGATAGGCCAGCAGCTTGTCAACGATGTGGCCACCCTCAGGAGTCTCAGTGACACTGTCTTTGGGATTGTCTGAAGGCTCAGCAGATCTGGCAACGGATTCTCCGCATCTTCACTATGGACAAGGCCTCGACCCGGATCATTACATGGGGCACTGTCGCTTAGGCCATAGAGGCTGTGGTGGTCAGGGCTTATGAGGAGGATGGGGGAGGACTAGCCCTTCAAGTCTCTCACCATAGTATTGCGGAAGTCCCAGTCATCACAGCCCTACCTACAGGTCATTTGCGACCAAGCTCATGCTAGAGATGGGAGATAAGCAACGGCATTGCAGCCTGGCACATTTGGCAAGCTAGATGGAGCAAGGCCATTGAGGATACCCACACTCCACCTACTAAGTTCATCAGGAGCATTTGGCTCAACATTATTCATACCCTCCGTGGTCAGTGGAGGAAGTTACAGGGAGGTTCTGCCCGCATGGGAAAGTGGCGAGAAGCTTTCTTGAGGCTTTGGAGGCCTGGCCCATTTCTCACAGATAGAGGCGGTGACCCCACTTGCCATTACAGACCACTTGTGTGGTTGTTTCCCCCCCCCCCTCCCCCTATATGGGATAACCTTCTCCTCACAAAGAGGCCAACCGGAGGAGAAGTGTCTCTTCCCCTTATGATCATTTGATTCCCGCTGTTATATGAGGTGAGTTTGTATTTAGCCCTTCGTGGTTGTATCTAGCCCTTTGTGCTTGTTTTTTCATTAACTAATAGAAGGATTTTTTATCGGGAAAAGAAAGAAAGAAAGAAAGAATAGCAACAATAGGAGACCGGTTGAGGATATGAACTACTACGGCACAAGCCTCGGCCCACAACAGATGAGGGAGAGACTGGATCTCCATCATTGTTCGTGCCATCTCAATAACAGTCATGTTCTTTCGCTCTACTACCCCATTCTCTAAAGGGGTGTTGGTGAACTCCGCTTGATGTCGTGCTCTGCACAATAGTGATCAAACTCATGAGAAGTAAACTCGTCACCTTTGTCAGCTCTCAAAGTGAGAACAGAAAGACAACTTTCCTTCTCTCCCATAGTACGCCATTGCCGAAATTTGGAGAGGGCCTCACTCTTGTAGTGTAGAAAATAAGCCCAAGTGAACCTGCTAAAATCATCTACAAGAAGCATGACAAAGTGAGAACCTCCAAGAGATGCAGTCCGCATGGGTATTACCTTTACTTTTAGCCTTCTTTTATTTGTTATTTTGGCCTGCGAAGGCTTGATCCCCTTTGCTGGACTAGGAGGAGGCATTTTGGCTCTCCTGGCCAAGTACCATAGAGACGACCTCTTCCGACTTGAGTTCTCTCATCCGTCCGGAAGTTATCAAAGAGGAGTAGAAGTTGTAGAAGGATGCGGGAAGATGACTGAGAAGCAACAGTGCCATATCCTCTGAGCCGATTTCTTTTCCACAGGAGCGAATCTCGTCCCAAAGAGCATGCATTTTGTTTATGTTCTCCCTCATGGACTTGGATTTTGAAGAATTCGATTTGTTAAGTTGTACCACAAGAGAAGCTCGCTTCATGGGACAGAGAGATCTCCAAGATGCATCCAAATGGAAGAGGCCGACGTCTCGTGTTTGATGTGAGAGAGGATTGCACTTTTGCAGTTCCCATTGAGCTTGTCCCATATGAGGGCTTCCTTCTTTCGTTCCTCTTCCTCGTTGTCATTGAGATCTACTTCAGCCGGATTCGGTCGAGGGGAAAACAGCAGTACAAGGCTGAAAATCAGCAATGTAACTGTGAAAATCAGCGATCAATTGTCAGCAAATCAGCAAAGGACCTCCCGAGAAAGTGCAAGTCAAAAAACGCCAATGTTTTAAGGCTCCTCCTCGCTGAAAACAGGCCCCGAACAGCAGCAAAACAGGCTGAAAATTGAAGGTGTGAAGCATGTCAAGGATCTAATGCATCAGCTCTAATACCATGTTAGAGGGCAGCGGAAACAGATGCACAAAAGAAGTGAAACGTTGGAACTGAGAGAAAGAAAGAAAGAAAGAAAGATTTTATTAACGTCTTCCAAAAGACCGAACTCGGCCTATGAGACAAATCGGAGTACCTGTATGGGGTATCCTCTGTCATCCCAACAAAATGAAAAAGTACTGAACAAAAAAAAAGCTGAATCTGGGTGTGCAGGGGATGGAGCTCTACTACTAGGAGAATGCAAAGCTATATGCATGGAGTATACAATCATGATATGCAACCTAGCTAGCTCCATCCTGTACCATACTGGGGGTATAAAATGGTATACATCAGTGAAGGGGGTGTCCACAGCTCCCTGAAGAACATGCCTGGGTGAAGTGAAACGTTGGAACTGAGAGAGAGAGAGAGAGAGAAATGAAATCATATATTAACGTCTCTAAGAGGCCATAATGGGCTATGAGACAAAAACTGAGAGTACATCTGAAGTTGGTGTCTCATCAAAGAGAACAACTAAATGAGACTAAAAAGTACAATAAACTGATTGTCTTCCACTTATAAGAACAGAATTGTAAGACTCTGAGATGATACCGAGTAGAAAATTACTCGAAAATACTGCAAAATGTATATCAAGTAGATCCATGTATGCTCATTAGTTGAAGTGTTGCCCTCTCCTTAGATCAAATATCTCCGCCATGGGGCTGTCTAGAATGGAGAGGTCATAGAAGCGAGGTAGGCGCCACCTATGCCGAGCAATAATGGCTCTGATCTAGCGATGGTGAGGATGCCGTGGTCGGGATCCTGGTGGGCGTGGCCGAGGAGCATGACATAAGATGATTGCTCTATCAGTGGTGACTCCCTGGGAGCGTGGTCGGTGCCCTGATGGCCCAATGGATGAGGTATTAGGAGGTGTGTGGGCTAGGTTGCTAGTGCTGGTGCTGAAGAAATCTGTCAGGGTCCTCTGTCTAGGTACATCATGGCTCAGTCTCCTGTCTGCCAAGAGGGTCTCTCTGTGTCTCTTGAGCTCAAGTAGGAACAATCCCAGGCATCTCTGATCCTCAAACTCCATGACCCTGCGTAACGGCCCAAAATCCTCTCGAAAGAGGCAACGATATCTCCCTCAAATCTCATAATAGACTGTACATCGGCAAATGTAGTGCTCCTCTGTCTCTGCCTCCTGGTAGCATAGCTAACAAATGCGATCATCCAAGATCCAATACACATATCACCCTGTCTCAATCCGCAGCTGGTGTGATGAGGTCCGGATCTGTCCAATGGCACAACGTATCCCATGTGATAGGTGTACATCCATGTACGCCGTGC
The DNA here is from genome assembly GCF_041138505.1 of Cibotium barometz. Classification (NCBI taxonomy): domain Eukaryota; kingdom Viridiplantae; phylum Streptophyta; class Polypodiopsida; order Cyatheales; family Cibotiaceae; genus Cibotium; species Cibotium barometz. Next base: position 29,051,466 of record NC_141082.1, read on the forward strand.
GGGTGATAAAATCATATGGTGAGAAGTGTAGAAAATGGCTCTTGTAAAATGAGCCATTTTTGTGCCTAAGGGCTCAAGGGGACTAGTCCATGTCCTCTCTGTGATAACGCGGTTTTGCTCTGAGCGGGTGAGATCCAAAAATGGAAAATCCAGACTGTACTAAAAGGGTGGTAGTGCCTCTATCCGCAAACCGTGTAGGTCAAACCATGATCTCATCTGAGCGTACTAGCAATGAGTATCTACATACTCTGCCAACTGTATGGATGAGGTCAATGCCAATCGGGAGTACCTCTGTTGAGGGAGCTCCCATAGCCGCTGTAAAAAGGTAACTACCTGGAATAGGGCCTCGGTCACTACTGGTGCGGCACCCAGCCCAGCCCGAACAATCTCATGTGGTACTGATGATTTGCTACGAATCATGCAGGCAATCATCATAATCAGTGGTCTCTCCATTTGCCTCCATCCCTCATCTGTCTCTCTCTGAGATCTGTGATGTATGCTGGGCTCCCAAATCGGAGGTCCGTACAGGAGGGTCGGTTTTACTAGCGTATCAAATAGCCACAATTTGGTGCGCGGCTCCTGAAATTGTATGTCTGCACACACCTCTCAAGTGCCCCCAAGGCTGCATGCCCTCGAGCTAATCTAGCTGCTGTGCTGCCTCCTTCAGGGAGAAACGCGGTCCTGTGAAAGTAACTCCCAAGTAGACATATAACCTGACGTACTCAACTGGCTCCCCTCCGAAAGTGAACTGAGGCTCTGATCTCGTCACCCATGCCTGTGTGGTGTTAAACACAATAACCTTGGTTTTCCCAAGGTTCACTGTCAGATCTCTATCCGCACAGAAAGTCTGTAATGCATCCAGGTGTCTCTGTAATCCCTCTGGAGAGTCTGAGATTAGAACAATCTCATTAGCATATAACAAGATGGGTATCAAGACCCCTGCCAGGCATGCCCCTGGGCCTCCCAATCCATCTACTAATCAGAGACCGCATCAATGTACAGTCCAAAGAGGGTGGGCGATAGCAGGCATCCCTGCTTCACCCCTATCGTGTTGGTCACCCTATCAGATAGTCTGTCTGGAGGTCGGACTCTGCTTGTCACACAGACTCATACAAAGCATATATCCCCCACTGCATATCCTCGGGTACCTCAATGTCATGCAATCTGTGCATAAGCCTGGCACGTGGTACGGTATCGAAGGCTTTGCGGACGTCCACAAAGCAGCAGTATATCCTTCTCTTCTGTGCCCTGCCCTCTTCAATAAGTGCCCGAAGTGTCAGTATGTGATCCAAGGTAGTAAATCCCTGTCCTGAAGCGAGCCTGTCCATGTGCTCAATGACCATGCCTCTTTGCCCATTGGCTCAGCTCCGACTCCAATATAGAGCCATATAATTTGGCCAAGTAATGACCAATCATGATCGTCCTGTAGTTGCCTGGTACCATGGGGTCCCCAGTCTTAAAGAGTGGTACAATGATATGCTCTGTCCAGCTTTGTTGGGAAACCCTCACAAATGGCATGATTAAACACATGTACGATGAGCAGAGCCAAAGTGTCTCGTGCATATGAGAAGTGCTCTCCAACTAGCCCATCATGATCCTATGCCTTTCCATTCTATAACCTGTCTATCGCATCTAGCACCATCCACATAGTAAAAAAAGTGCTGCTAGCTAGTCTAGCTCCCACTGGAGGGGGGGTGGGGGGCTGTCCTGGTGCATCATATAGCTCTCTAGCATAAGTATGCCATGCCTCAGGTGCAGTAATCGGAGTACCAGGCTGTCTCTCCTGAAACATCTTCCATGCCCTCTTGCTGTCCTTCCCCAAAAAGAGTTGGTAGATCTCCTCCTCTAGCTTAGCCACGTAGGCCCGTTTCTTCCTCCGCACAAGGCACCAAAAGATCATCCTGGCGTGTCTATGCGTGTGAGTCCCAATGGCAACTCACGCTGTAGCTATGCTCGTGTCTCACGACACTCATCATCATACCAACTGTTCTGTGGGGCAGTGCTGCGCGTGTGGGGGGGGGGGGGGGTATCATAGTGCAGGGAAACACATATGAGGCGGATGCATGTAGTACACCTACCAATCCTCTCGTGATCTCGTCAAGAGGACTATGCGGGTCTGTAGCAAACAAGCCATCAGATACTGCATCTCAGTAAACCCCAACTGTCTCACGTGTAAACTAATATATCGGGTACCTAGGTAGATGAGTGGCTGGCCCATCTCTCAGGGATCTACCTACTAGTGTGAAACTCAGGTATGCATGATCGGCTGCTATGCCAATGGGCCAACTGGAAATCGTGAAACCCCGCACATCAGGTATCAATGAAGGAGATCCCATCAAGCAGTCCACTATGCTCGCTCCCCCCTTTAGAGTTCCAGTGTGTGAGAGCATCTGATGCTTGCCATCTCGATAGGCCATTGTATGTGACCAACCCATGTGCACTCCCAAGTGTGAGAAAATGCCTGCCATAATCTGTAATCTCCCCCTCATCCTGTGCTGATCTCTGCAACCCTACATCCTCCGCCGTGATCTCCCGGTACATAGCCTCTTGAGTATCATACAGCTCTGTCTGCTTTGTGCCTGTACGTGCATTAAAGTCTCCCAATAGTAATATGTCTCCCATGCTGGCAAACCTCATGATATCATCATATAGTGGCATATAGGGCGACTCTCCTGATGGTGCAAACCTGGAGTGGGCTCGGGGAAAGAGAGAGAGAGAGAGAGAGAGAGAGAGAGAGAGAGAGAGAGAGAATGCTGATGTATAACTTCAGAAGCTGAATACAACTGCCAGAGGCAGGGAGTGCGCTCCACGTGCAGAAGGCAGGGGTGGAAAACGCTCAAAACTGATCAATTAGAATGATGGGGGGCAGTGCCTAAAAAAGCTCAAGAGTCGGAAGCCGAAGAATCAGGAACCGAAGAGTCGGGAGGAGCCGAACAGTCGGGGAGCCGAAGAGACGGCCATCTTCCTACTCTCATAACACTGGAGATGAAAATGATGAAAGTCATGCTAACAGATGTGACCTAATAATGTACCCTGGACTGCCAATAAGTGACACTTGAATGGGTTAAGGTGGAGTCCTGAAGCACTACACTTATCAAAGATTGACGACAGCTGAGAGAGATGCTCTGAAAATGCCTTTATGACCCGTGCCTATGAAATCGGGAAAATCACCTACAAATGCTCTCAAAAATGTGAGTAGAACCTCCCTGAAGATATTAGTGACTATCTGCTGAAACGTGCCTGGGGCATTGCAAAGCCCAAAGGGCATTTTGTTGTACAGAAAAGTGCCCTAGGGTGTGACAAAGGCAGTTTTACTCCGATCATCAGGGTGGATGCCACTTGGTTATACCCATTAAAACAGTGCATGGCCGGCAACATCCTCCAATACCCTGTCCATTAAAGGGAGTGGAAAACCATCTCTGATAGTCGATTTATTAAGAGCGTGGAAATCTACACATACCCTGATTTTGTTGGTCTTCTCCTTAGGAGTGATGACTATGGGGGAGAGCCACTCTGAGTGGTGAGATGATGCGGGTGTCCTCATCTTCTCCAGTTCTATCTTGACAGCTTCAGCACACCTTGGATTGAGTTTGTATGCCCGACCTCTGACAGGTTGTGTGCCCTCAAGCAATGGGATGGTGTGAACTCCAATGTCCAGAATAAAACTCTGTTAAGTAAACTATTATGTGTGGCCTCCTTTCACGTGATCAGCTCCTAAGTAATCAACTCATAAATTGCACTCCAAGAGAGTGAGAGTATCAGG
>NC_141082.1:29062728-29120228 GCF_041138505.1 Cibotium barometz
GGCTATCGAGCGTCTAGGGCAAGCTGGATCCACACCAAAGATAGCTCTCCACAAGTTAATAGGGAGACCACCATGTAGCAACACAACCACAAGAAATGCAATATATGGCTCGTGTAAGGTGCCAAAACCTCTTCTGAATCAATTGAGTAATCCCAAAGCTTTCCTAGTGTGGCGTGAGGGTATGAATCCTCTAAATAAGTCCGAGTAGTAATAGTCTAGAATTCCTCATAGTGTAACTGAAGAAAGGCAAACTCTTCAACGGATTGCAATCCATTCCCACTCATCAGGATCCCATGGGAGACGTCTAATGGGAAATCCCACACACCGGGATCCCATCAGAGATGTCTAATGGAAAATCCAGCATAAAGCCACAGGCACCAAGAACCTTGAGTCACCAACTTAGGGGGAGCATCAATAGACTAGTGCCTCCATGAGTGACCCACAACTTTCACACAGCAGACAACAACTCCGAGGAAGAAGTCCTGGGTGTCACATCTCATCAATCTCCATCCTGCCAGGATAGTATAGGATTCAATGGCCACCCCCATGAGGCATACACTTGGAGATCTGAAACAGAAAAAAATCCTTCCATGGCTCATTTCAGTTCCTGAACGAAAGCCTCTAACCACTACCTTGCAAAGCAAGGCTCTGCATTGGATATATGGATCTATAATATTCATCCCTCCTTGTCTGGGACGAATGATAGTCTCCCATGCAACTCTGGCTCGAGTGCCATCCAAACCAGACCAAAAAAAGTTGCAGACCAGCCTTCATAGCTAACCAATGTATCCTAGTGAGACGCACCTACGCGAGATTATATACCAGGCTGAGGCAAGCAGTACTTGGTTAATCACCAAGGCTTTAGAGGCCAAGTTTCCTTATGCTCATGAGAACTAGTGCAAACTCCTACATATGGAATACATCGATCCCAACCTGACATCCCAAGTATCTCGTAGTGCTGCCTCTCTCAATCCAAGTAAATCCAAGTTCTGCACCCCAATTGACTCTCACCGAGTCACTAACCCAAAAACCAACAGATTTGTGCCATTCGATAAGTGTTGTTGTGGCTAAAAAGAAATCCTCCAAGGAAATCTGAAGAGAAGAAAGGAAAGTGCAGGAGGCCTCCAGATACATTGCAGTGTCATCTACAAGCTCAGAATCCATAAGTTCCTCCTCTCTACATAAGGGTAGACTTAGGCCAGATACCCTAGGAATGGATCAAAGATATATACTCATAGCCTCAGCCACAATGAGACATAGCAAGGGGGCCTGGGGAAATCCATGACAAACAAATTGGAAGATCTGGAAGCACTCTCCTCTGTGAACTTGAGTCTACGCTTTATTAGTGTTAATCTTTCATCATTATGAGTGTACTTAGGTTGCATCCACCTTCACTTAGTGTTTTGCATTATCACATAGCCATCTTGCTTGAGATACTCCTGTTTTCTAACAGGTTGCTCGCTTTAGCCCATTCCACTCCCTTCCAGAAGAATCATATGTTGCTAGTATAGAGAGTATAAATCGTTCCCATGCAGCTCTCTCCATAGGGTGCACCACCCCTTCATATCCTCCTCTTTTATCAGTTGGCTGCTTGACTATATTAAAGTCTCCCTGAATGGTCCAATTATCTACATGGGGAAGCCATTCTGTGACAAGCTGTGAGAAGGAAGTCCTCTCCCCTCTATGATTGGGAGCATAAATATTGAGGATACCAACATGCATATTGTCGTGTAGAACGATAATCCATTGTGCTCTGGTAAGCATCATAACATCATGACCAAAATAATGCAAGCCAGAAGGACTCAGAAACTCAATTGCATACACCACCCTTTGACACGTAGCCCCAGACCAAAAAAGTGTGACCACCTAGAAGCTTGCCATAATGATTGCATTGGTTGTCATCGAATTCATGCTCTTGCACTAGTACTAAGACCTCCTGTAATCCTTTGTCATCCACCAACTCAGGTTCATCCTCATCCGGTAGAGAGCTTAACTCTCACCCACTATACTCTACAAGGTTGCTCGAATGAAACACCGGATGCATCCTCCAATGGCTCGGTAACTCCAGCTTGAAGGCTACACCACTGAGCTTCTTGATAATCTTGAATAAGCTAGTTTGGAAGAAACTTCCCCGACCCGTTTGAGCCTCTGCTTCGTGACTTCAAATAAACCCAATCTCCTCCTTTGAAGGTACTATCCCGACTACGTTTGTCAGCCTCGTGGACTTGCTTTGTCTACGCCTTCCATATTTCTTCCCGAACTTGCCACAATAGATGGTCCAAATCTTGAACCACCGGCGGTATAACTACCACCTTTAATGGAGTACCCCGAGTCTTTGCTCTTGTTATTCACCCTTCCATCACCAATGGTTACATCTTGTTACAGAGACCAGATGGCTCACATTTTCGACAAAGGATTGAGATTGTTGGCAAAGCACATCAGTGCCATATTTGTTGCCAGCAGGGTCATCTTGCTAGAGATTGTCCAAAGGCCGTATTAGGAGGCAACATGGATATGCTCATCAGGTGTCTTACCCTACAGCCAGTCCTGCACCTCGACACACTACACAATGATGGGTGATAGTTAGGAACGGCAGGCGGCCTTGGACCCCCATCCTAGCACTGGTGCCTATGCACTCAGTGGAACACCCTAACCCCTTTGCATCCCTGGCTACACATGATGATGGTTCTACTGCACAAGATGAGGATGCTTTGCAATTCCATTGTCACGGTGATGAGGATGCATTGCAACTGGAATGTAATGATGATGATACACCACCATACTTTGCATTACATTCCCCTTCTCCAATTCTTGAGAAGGGAACAGATTTCTCCCCGGAATGGGAAGGAGAGGTGGACCTCTCCTTGGAGCATTTCCCCTCCCTCACTTATGCGAGACGTGTTCCTACCTTGAAAGGGGTCCTTCATCCACGACATCTGGTCACAACTTCCAGTCCTTGTCTTCATGAGGATTGTCTCATCGAACATTCAAGGACTTGGTGGTGTTTTTCCTAGTTGTTGGAAATAGCTTATCAAGAACCAGCTTCACTCTACAGTCGCGGAAGGTCCCATGGACATTTTACTCTTGCAGGAGCATAAACTCGATGCAAGCCAAAGTGATAGATTTGGCAAGTTATTATCCAGTCACACCTTTTGGTCGGGAGCTATAGGGACCAAAGGTAGTGTATGTATTCCGATGTCAGCCCCTATCTTTGCCTTGCATCATTGGCCATGGTGTCATTCTACCTACTATAGCGCAGGGGATCATCATTATGCAGGATGGGAGACACATTGGTATTCTGAACATGTATGCACCTAATCATAGAGGGGAGAAGATTTCCTTTTGGAAGGCCCTCACTAATTTGGTTCCTCATGTAGATCATTGATTGGGGGTGACTTTAATATGGTTGAGCAACCGGCAGACAAAAGAGGACAAGTGGGTATGGTGCACCATACCCACTTGACAGCCGTCTTGGGAGAGGTTTATTCTCTCTATACATGGCAGAGATTTTTGGCTTGAAGATGATACTCAAAGAACGCCATCCTCTCTCCTCTTTGATTGGTCTAATAGGAGAAGGGATGCAAGGTGCATCTATGCACGCTTAGACTGCTTCTATGTTGATGATTGGTTTGTTGTATCTACCACCCATCTCTATCCAAAATGCCTCATTAGCATGAAATGTGAGCTCAGCCCGCCTATCCATGGGCACCTGTAACTAGAGATCTGGGATCCAAGGACTCAAGATGCTTCACGTGTGCCCTTTGAAGCACAGCCTGATAGCTTACTCGTTGTCGAGATCCTCTTCTTTCTTGGCCAAAGCAACAAAGTGATAGTGCTAGCTAGTCCTCTCGAAGGCTCTCTCAAGGGTTAGGATCATCATAAAGCCTCCAAATCTCTCTTACCTCCAATGAGGTATCTATATCCACATAGAGAGAGTCTAGAATGCGAACACAAGGTGACACCTTCTGTCTCCCAAGTTCCACATGAGACACAAGAGAGCCGGGCAATGATCTGACTTGGTAGTACCATGCAAGATGGCAATAGTACCTCCCCTATCTAGGCCACAGTCATCCACATAAAACCTATCCAACCTTGCAAAGATACATCCATCCCCGCTTCTACGGTTATGCCACGAGTAAGATAAAAGAGTTAGGCCTCCTGGAGGCGGTAGAATGGGATAAGGAAAGAAACCATCCCCTAGCCATCTTATTGCTAGACTTTGAGGCGGCATATGATAGAATTGATTGGGATTTCCTTGAAGGGACTCTTAGATGCATGGGATTCTTTCATGTGACTGGATCAGAGGTGTTTCATACTTGTATCGGGATACTCACAATAAAGTGCTCGCATATGGTGGTAGAGGTGATCGCTTCCAGATATCTCATATTGTACATCAGGGATGTTGCTTGCCCCCCTGTTATATCTCATCATCGCCGAGGCTATGAGCATCTTTCTTCACTCCACTACTCGAGTTTCTGGTTTGAGTCTGCCCTTGTGCAGTGAGGATAAGCTTTTGGACTGTGAGCTTGCTGATGGTACTGCTATGTTCCTCGAGGCCTCACACACATGTTTATGTCCCTTTCAGATTGCATTGTAGTTTTGCCTAGCTGCAAGTTAGGGTTCTATTCTTCTAGCTTGCTATTCCTAGGTTAGGACATCTATTTTGCATTTCGTCGTTGCTCAGAGTTCCGTAATCATCATGGAAAGACTTCTGCAAACGTTTTTTCTATTGCCTCTAGGGTTTCATCACCGGCTTCTGCACGTGTCATCAAGGACCAGATGAGGGATTTCAGCCCTGCATGATGAAGTAAGGGTTTGATGGGGCATGGAAGCACACTATACCCCAATTGACCCAAGTGCAATGAAGAGAACCGAAATATTCACTTTCAGTGGGGCAGAGAAGCACAATGTACCCCAATCAACCCAGGTGCAATGAAGAAACGCAAATAAATATTCACTTTCCCCAAACCCAAACTCGTGCACTCTTGGAATATAAGTGCTCTATCCTATCCAAGCACTCACAATGTACACGGATGCCAGAAAAAGAAAAAAAATTGCAAGTGCCCTAGGCTCTGATACCAACTGTAGAACACTTGTGCCTATGTGCTAGGGTTTTTCCAGATATAGAAAGAAGAGTGTGGCAGAATCACACATACAACACGCACGAGTCCTAAACTACCACTTTGTATTATGTACCAAAAAGAAGTAATACAAATGAAATTACAAAATGTGGGTGAGAATGACAACGTCCAATCACAACCCTACAACCTATTGTACACTCATGGCTAGCACTTTGCCTACAGAGAAACACTTTGTGAAGTCCAACACTAAGGAAAGCAGAATGAATAGGACGATTTGGCTACCCATGTATATATATATATACACCAATGCTCCTAGTCGACCAGTAGTATTGTTGTCGACCACTTGTACCCAATATGTCACCATTTTCCACATCATCATTACCACATGGCAATGCCACGTGTCAACTGCGCTATCCAACTTTTCTTGTCGACTCTGCTAACTGATGTCAGGCTGTGCCCTGCATACTCATAAGTGTGTCACACCTAGGAGAGGAGGGAATACATTGTGAGCTACATCCCACCTGCGAGAGTCTGCATAAGGGTCCGCGAGAAAGGTGTTGAGGGTTGGGATGCGCCACATTTGGGGCAGGGGGTGGGGGGACATTTTCCATCCCTAACCATCACCCAACACTGGGCTGGCTACTGCTGCGGTGGAAGATGCAGGCATCTTCTGAACACATCTACCCCGTATCCTAGCATGCCTCCTGCTTCTGGGGAAGCCCCTAGCAATGTGGCCCTGCTATTGACAGAATCAGTACTGGTCCAGTTTCCCGGCAATCTCCATCCTATCTGAAATGTGAATCATCCGGTCTCTGCAACATGATGTGGTCTGCCCTTCTTCGCCTCTTACCCGCCCTTTTGGCATCATCCCTCTTGCCCCTTCTCCGCCCCTCTTCTCAGCCCGTCCTCCTGCTCCTCCCTCTCCCATTTTCTTGACAGTGTGAGTGTACAGAAAAATATAAGTGTGCTTAAGTCAGCTAATTCCATTTTGATTGGCATTACGGCGAATCCCTCTTCACTGCCATTGGTTGACCAGACGAAATGTCAACTTCTCCCAAGACGAGCTGCAGGTCTTCCAGCCTGATATTGAACAGGAAACACAACAAAACCTTATTAGCTGGATCTATGGCTCTTCTCTTGCCTGCTTTTATGTACGGATTGACTTCTGGCAGCTCTCCCCACTGAGCTGACTCATCATTTCTAGGATACTCGTCTACTTGATAGAGGCTTCTTCGAAGAAGACTTTGACTCCCCGGAAGCCACATCTTAGGCACTAGCCTGTAGCCCTCTTCCCCTTGGTCAAAAGAAAATTTTCCTCTTCAAATATCATATAGATTTTGATCCTATGGCAGAGGACTAATCACTCCCCCCCATTTCACTCAGGCTTCCAGGCCTCCCGCAGGCCTATTGCAAGTTGTTGAGGTCCATAGGTGCTGCTTTTGGTCAGGTTCTGGAGGTCCTTGCCCTTCCAGGACTACCCTGCCGCGCAGCGGTCATTGCCAGCACTGACGGGGTGCCCAAAGTTATAGTCCTTGTCTCTCATCCATCCATTTCAGATGATCACATCATGTTGTAGAGATCGGATGGTTCAAATTTCAGATGGAGGATGGAGATTGCTAAAAACTGGACAAATGCCGATTCCGATGAGGTCCATATGTGCTGCTTTTGGTCAGGTTCTGGAGGTCCTTGCCCTCCCAGGATTACCCTGCCTCGCAGCGGTCACTGCCAACGCTGATGGGGTGCCCAAAGTTTTGTCCTTGTCTCTCATCCATCCATTTCAGATGAAAAGGCAGCAAGGAGGCAGATGAAGGGGGAGCAAGGAGGCGGAAGGGGTGGAGTTGGACAAAGGAGGTGGAAGAGGGGGCCGGGGCCAAGGCCGGCAAGAGCACAGGAAGGTGGAGAAGGGTGCCCGGAGTGGGAACGGGAGGCTGGCAAGACAAAAGCGATCGGGGAAAAACACAAGGGGGAAAGCAACACGAACAGAAAAGAGACTTCTGTTAAGTAATATAAAATCATACAAAGGGAGATCTCAAACCAAAAGTTGGAGATCTCAACCAATCAGGGGCAGTATTATGCTGCTATAAAAGCCCCGTATGAGTGGAGGATGAGAAAATGCCATGGTTCCACTCTCTCATAAATATGTTGCGCAAACAATACGCAGCTCTAGAAGATCCCTGTATACAGGCCCGGTGGCCAAAAGAGTATGAACAATGTCACTCCATATACTGCAAATACACTGGCCTTTGAGCATCTGGTCTTCCAGATATGCCATGCCATGATACTCCCAGGTGGTGTCCATACTCAGCGGAGGTGGTGTGTATCATAACTGGGGGATATCCTGAAGCAGACACCTCTGAGCTATGCTGAGTGTCACAATCAAGTGAGATCTGAGAAATATTCCTGCTCCTCACAGAGGCTGATTGAATACACTGTACTATGCGCATTTAAGCCAAAGAGAGGCAACATTAGTGACTGCGGCCACATTACTACTAGGCAGACTTACTGAAGGGTTCACAATATGACACCACCCATACTTTTGGAGTTCTAGAGGTGTCTATGCAGTAGCTTTTGATCATGCAAGGTCACCCACTTTCTGTGGTTGTGACGGCCCACATCAGGATAGCCCAAACTAGAGATTATTAGCAGCGTTACAGCTGCCATGCTCGCTTTGGAAAGGGCATGGAAGGGGTTGCCACCCAAGCAGTGGAGACAATCAAGGCCATCTGAACCGAAGTGCACATTATTCTAGAGTCATTGGGGAGGATAATTCACTCACTGACCGGAAGCATAGTGCAGCTTTCCTTTGCATCCATCACTTCATGGAGAGACCAATCCATTGTCGCTTCATCAAATGCCAAAAGAAAACCTTTTCCGTTGGAACAACCTTCATGCACAGAACACTCAGCAGTGATTATAGAGTTGTGCACAAAGTCCTTTCATGTATGCAAAAGGATAGCTTTGCTCATGGAGTGTATGCAGAGGTACATCCAACATCACCTGTGGAGCACATGCAAGGATGTCCTAGTCAGAACCTTAGATGTTTTGTGACATAAAAGATCAGGGGAGTTAATTGTCAGACAAGAGGTGGTGGGCACACTTTCATGCCTACTCATTGCAAGTACACAACTTGGGAGATTTTAGCCATCTTAGGACATGCCTGTCAAGGGAACCCATCTTGGTCGCCCATCAATCTTGAATAAGCGACCTTGCCTGTCCAACCTCACCCAAGCCAACCAGAAAACAGAAAAAGGGAAGAGGGGGGGGGGGGGATATATGTGTGTGTGCGTGCTCTAAGACATGTGGTAAGAGTTGGAGAATAGGTGTCTGCATGCCTATTGATGGCATCATAACACCATGTTCAGTTGGGGTGGTGGTTCCAAAAACCTCATTCTTTTATATTCTAGACATAAATATCTTGAACTTGGACCACTTTTTCCCGCTTAATATAGATCTTTTACATTGGGAAAAACGATACACATGTAGAATTGTGTTTAGATCTTTTTGGTTCCCTTGATACGGTGTTTTGTGTCATGTACTTCCTAGCATTTTTAAGTGGTTTGGTTTAAAACCAAATGGTATATTGTCTAGCATCTTGGATAGTATTAGCATGCATTTATGTTCACAAGAAAAACATAACTATACATATCAAGCATGTTTTTGGTTAGGTAGAAGCCAATTCTGGATGCACCTTACCTCTCCCCTATATTTCATTGAGCTTGTGTACTTCATATCAAAATCCTTCACAAGAGGGACCCATAGGTCCATTAACTGTCCTGGCTTCAACTTCCTAAGCTCCAGTTTGGCACATCCAAGAAACTCTGCTTCTTGCACTCCTTCCTCATCCAAAACTCTGATAAATAGGCTTTGAGTGGAAAGGTCCTCTACCTCAAACTTGAAAGTCTCATTCCATATTGGGCTCAGATCATTGTCCTAAGAAAGAAGCAAACAACTTTGAATTAGGAGTCAGTTCAAAGCTTTCAAATTTTTCTCTTTTCTTCTCAATCACCACAAGACATGCATAGTCATGCACGTGTGCACTCGCACACATTCAAGCACAAGCATGTACATGCACACATGCACATGCCCGCAAGCGCACACCCTTGAAGATGCAATATTTAAATTAGGTATCATCGGACCCTGAAAAGTAACCCCCCACACCAAAAGAAAGAAAAAATCTGCATGAACACCTTTCAAAGCAGAGGAAAATCCTTACTACTGTTTTACTTTTTTTCATTCGACTCGGAATAGGCCTTATGTAAAGTATTGCAAAAGGATCAGACTTCCCAATCATATCTTTGTTCAAGAGGTTTCTTCCCTCTACCAACTTCACTTCTAAAACTCCAGTAACTTGTAATTCAAGGTTACTGGGAAAAAAAAAGATAGATTTGCTCAAAATTTTATAATTCGAATGGCCTGAATCATAACTAGCAAAAAACAAAATACTTTATATATACCTATAATCTCCTGGAAAAACCTTGAAAATCTGACGCATTGGCCAGATCAAGGAATCAGTGATAGCTGTTCTGATTAGTCCCTGCAAGACTAGACTTTTATTTTACTATAGAAACAAAAACCACCAGTGCATTTCCTGCAAGAGCCATCTAAATGTAAACTACTAGAGTGAAATTAAACGGAAAAATTAGCTTTTCTCAATCCTTTTTTTTTATGATCATGGTGAGCTGAAATGTGGTACTTTGAGAGAAACCATGTTGACAAGGAACTACTATACCTACAATCATGATCATGGCTCACCTCAACCATGTTTGGTAACCCCGGAACTGAAGGAACGTTTCGACCAACAACCTTTACATCAAAGTCAAATGTTTTCTGCAGAAAAACATGTAGGTGTGGTAAGATTTAGGCCAAAAGTTACAAGCAATCCCATCATCATGCTAAAAATATGAGTTATAGTTTAGCACTCACAAGCTCTCGAAATGAGTAGACGACAGCTTGAAAGCATGGGATATCATTGAATAAGGGTGTGAAAGTGAGTCGGAAGGTTCCCACAAAATTGGCATGCTTTATCTGAAACCATGATTTTAGAACACATCAAATCCTAATCATGGAAAACAGTACATCTAAATCAACACACACACATTTTTTTATTGGCAAAATCGCACTTTCTATTACTTTACTGTATAAAGAGAAGAGCCCCTACCAATGAGGTGATAGCTCAAGTGGTGAAGGTGTTTGCTAGGACCAAGAGATCCTGGGTTCAAAACCCCCCTTGGTGCTTCCACGGTAGCATCGCCTATGAGCGGATAATTAAGCGCCTACGGTTGGTGGAAAATCGGTAACTACAAGAGGATCTTGGGCCTAAGGCCAGTCAAAAAAAAAAAAAAAAAAGAAGAGAGAGAAGAGCCCCCAAGATAAGGGCACTTCTCATACAATGTACAACCAAAAGCAGTGGGAAAACAAAAATCTAAATCTACACACAATATTAGTGAGAATCCAACCTTGAGGGCTATATATCTATATATCTCAACATTGTCATTGTAAAACAGTTAACCTACTCGTAAATTATATAAATGACTAAATCAAAGTTAATGTAAACACTGGGTCGAGGCCACCCCTTTCACGATGAACTTGAGCAACTTCGCTCTTGCGCCATTGCACTGCAGCTTGCCACCACAGTCCCTTGATATGCCCTATCAACTATCTTTTTGTTGTAATAATTCTTTCTATTTGTTATGATCGTTAGTACTAGCCTTCATTGTGGCTGATCTGCTCTGTATCTCCGGAGTTCTGACAGAAACACTGTACACAAACCTTTGTATGAATGTATGCTTTTATGTGTGTGTGTGTGGGTGTGTGGGTGTGTGTGTGTGTGTGTGCGCACGCACAAGACTTCAACATAAACTGGAATACTGGAAGATTTCTACTTGGCCTCTTCATGTCAGGCTCAGAATAGTACAATCCATTGCGATGTCCTATGTCCAGTTCTATTTGCCCTTGCTGCATTGGTCCTCCAGGGATATTTCAGCTTTTATGTCTCAAGCTATGGAGATATTATGGAAGACAAAAACTGCTGTGAAAGCATTGAGACTGATGAAGATGAAAATGGTGTGCTCCGCAAGGATGCATGGTGGACTTAATGTCCTCAATATAAAATATCATGTACTTGCAAGGAAGGCTACAATGTTGCATACTTTCTTCCGTCAACAGCAGCCATGGACTTGTATGTTAGCATCCATGTGTGTCAACATGAGGACTTATGCTTATGGTCATTGGATTACCGGATCATTGGGAGGCTGTGATTGGGAGATTTGTAGGGAGGATACCTGGTTGTCCTTTCTCTACTGCGCTCATACTTGACTGGAAACAAGTTCTCTCTAAGGTCAAATGGGCTCCTGATAATTGCTTGGAGACAAACTTGATGAGGAAAGAAAGTATTCATTGGAGTGCCATCTTTGACACTCCACTTGCTTTACAGGAACCTGTTCGGGCATACAATCTTATGAAATTGGGAATTAGGTATATACATGATGTGGTAGATGATCGGGGATATGTCTTATCCTTTCCTCGGGCCACTGCTTCCTATGCATTGGAAATGCATCATAGGTTGATATGGAAGAAAATTGCTGATTTATTGCATCCCTTTTTACCTATTCCACCCGTGGCTGACACAGACAGGCTTATGGATTGGAAATTGCAGCCATCTACTACATGCATTCATCTTATTCCCCTTCCTGCCTTAACCTCCATCAAAGCCTACAGGCTTCGTCAGCTTGCCCCATGGATTCATCAACATGCTAATTCTCTGTGGCATATAAGGAAGCCCCTCTCATGGTGGCGGAAGAATCTCCGGATGTTGTGGAAGTGTAAAATGCCATTGAAACAAAGACTTTTTCTTTGGAGATGTTTGACAGGCACATTGTCAGTGGGGGTCATACTTGCTAAACGTCACATTGCACCTTCCACATGTCTAAGATGTCAGGCTCCCTCAAAGACTGTTCTTCATCTGCTTTGGAACTGCCCTTGTTCAAGGATCCTCCTCAGGAGAATTTCAGATTTTCTTCGGCTCCGTTTCCCGAGTCACAGATTTGGGAAACATTTCTAGCTTTTTGGCAGATATATGCGGTCCTTGTCCCAATACTCACTATTTCTCTCTTGGGTGAGATATTGGGCTCTTTGGACAATTTGGAGTGAGCATAATTTGGCATACTTGGGTTGACAGAATCACCAGTCATATGAATCCTTCGGAGCCTCATTGCGGCAATCCTTATATGATGCCTGCCATGAGGGTGATATGGATGCTTCTTTTTTAGAGCTTTTCTCTTTATGTTTCTGAAATTTGGGATACTCTCCGCTTCGGAGACTTCCCATCTTGTAAATTTATGAGCATATAAATATACTGCACTGGATATTACCAAAAAAAAGTGTGTGCATGCACAATATGTGCTCTTGTGTGTGTGTGTGTGTGTTTGTGTGTGTGTGTGTGTGTGTGTGTGTGTGTTTGTGTGTGTGTGTGTGTGTTTGCAATCCATGAAGCACATCGGAAGCTGTCAAATGATCTAGATATGTAAGCAAAGGATGAGTAGCCACAGCATATAGCAACGCACTCAGAGGGCAACCCTGTCTTACAGATCTTTCTAATTTCCAAGGGTCGGTAATCCGAGATCCAAGTATCAAAGAAGCATCACTATCACTGTAGAGGAAGTACACAACACGTTGCAACTTTAAACCAAAGCCCAACTGGGCCATAGTCATGGCAACAAAGTCCCAGGAAACTGTATCAAAGGCTTTTTCAATATCAATCTGAAGCACAAGTACATCCTGTTTAGTATACTTGGCATATTCCATACCAATATATGCATTAGCCAGATTGTCATTAATCTGCCTACGAGGAATGAAACCATATTGAGCAGGATGTAATCCATCATGCAGAAAACCTTTAATTCTGTTCGCCAGCATTCTAGTAACCAATTTATAAATAACTGGCATAAGAGTGATAGGACGCCAATGCGAAAAGGATTCACAAAGATGTCTTTTAGGAAAAAGCTTGACTAATCCTTGCTTCCAAGACATTGGCAAACAGTCATCTTGCCATGCTTTATTGATCATGAATAAGATCACCTCTTCCGATGTGCTTCATGGATTGCAATTGCCCAATGGCAAACAATTTTTAGCACAAGCGTATGCTGATGATTCTTTTTGTATGCCCCGCAATACGCAATCGGATGTGCAAAGATTAATGGAGGCACTAGAGCTGTTTGGGCAAGCTGCTGGCCTTTATGTTAACTTTCAGAAATCTAAACTTTTGGCTCTTGATGCTCGGTCTTGGCATAGTTTAATTTGGCCAGGTGAAATTCCTTCACAAATGCATGTAGTCAGACACTTGGGCTACCCATTGGGATGGCATATTTCTAATCAGCAAATGACTCAATGGGTGATGCAACGGTTGAATCAGAAACTTAATTACTGGAAGCTTTCTACATGGCCATTGCATGTTCGTTTAAGGATTGTACAGGCTATTGTCATGGCATATATTCAATTCTTTTTGCCACTAATAATGTGGAGAAAAGTGGACATTGATCGTTTTATGTCTTCAGCCATGAGCATTTTTTGGAAAACCAAACATGCTAAGAGGGGCCTTAACCTTCTCTCGCTCAAGAAGCTATGTAGTCCCAAACAGCATGGAGGCTTGAATATCCTTAATATACACTTTCATGCATTGGCACGAAAGTCCACCTTGCTGTTGGAATTTGTATCTCAGAGGCAGCCTTGGGCGATTATGTTGGCAGATATGTGTGTTGAGATGTCCACTAAATCGTTTGGCAACTGGAACATCACGCATTGGGATGCTGTGTTTGGCCATTTTGAAGGCAAGATTGCTGGTTGTCCTTTCTCCACAAAGTTAATTTTGGCATGGAAAAAGCTTACACAGTTTCTCAGCTGGACTCCTCGAGTGAATACTAACTGTAATTCACTGCGTTTGGAAAGCATTCATTGGAGTAGAGTTTTTGAGCGACCTTTGGCTGTGCAAGAGCCTAGAAAAGCTTATTTCCTTGCCAAAAAGGGTGTCTATTTCATTGCAGATGTGCTAGATGATAGTGGCCATGTTCTGTCTTTTATAGATGCTTGTCCTAAATTTGGCCTAAGTCATCATTACCATCCCCTATGGGAAAAGATTGAGAGTTTGTTGGCCCCTTTTGAGCCTCTTCCCGCTCTTGAAGAGTCGGATAGGTTGCACGATTGGAGCTTGCATAGGCCCATACTTACTCGTGGTCCTTTGTCTCTGCTACAGCTCTCGGTGCATACAGTCTATGGCTTTCTCCTTCCTGAAATTTGGGTTCATGATTATGCAAATGATGCTTGGAGAATGCATAAGCCTTTGGCTTGGTGGAAGAAAAGGCTCAGGATGATATGGAGCAGTAAGATGCCGTTAAAATGTCGGCTTTTTCTATGGCGATGTCTATTGGCTGTTCTGCCAGTTGGCTCTTTCCTGGCAAGGCACCATGTGACATCTTCAGATTGTTGTGTTTGTGGAGCGCATGATGAAACAATTCTCCATCTGATGTGGAATTGTAATGCAACTAAACTTTTGCTGGATCATATAACGGCTCTTCTTCGAGCTCGTTTCCCTTCTGCTTCTTTTGGGAAACATTTTTGGTTGTTTGGTATTTTTTCTCCTGCTCTCAGACAGTATAGGGCCTTTTTTGATTGGCTTCGTTACTGGGCCATGTGGACGATTTGGTACTCCAGGAATCGGGCTGTTTTTGGTGAGCCGCCCATTCAAGCCTTTCACTATTTCAAAGAATCTTTACATCAATCCCTTTATGATTGTCTCTCTCTACATGAGATTGACCCATCATTGTATAGCCTTTTCACGGATATATTTTGATCATGCCCCTGTTCACTATGAACTCTGGCATTTCTTGTATATGATGCTTTTTGTGGGTTTCCCTCATTCTGAGGTTTCCCACTAGTAATCGAAATAATCATTACAAAAAAAAGTGTGTGTGTGTGTTTGTGGAGCCATCGCCGACCCTGTTCAAACCTTGCTTTAGGGTTCGTGACCCTGGACTGTGCAGCCTGCAACTCCTTGCCCCAGTTCGCTCCCCTGTTTGACCCTGATCTAGGGTTTGTGGCCTCGACTGCTCAGCCGGGACCTCTTGCTTGTACTCGTCACCCTGGTTTGGGGCTTCTGCCAACACATCGTCGGCCAGGATTTCTGCAACACAGACCGTGACCCTCTTGATCAGCGCGACCCCTCTGTGTGTGTGTGGTGTGTGAGCCTTTTCCCTCTCTTCTGCGTGTGTGAGAGTGTGTGTGTGTGTGTGTGTGTGTGTGTGTGAGAGAGAGAGAGAGAGAGAGAGAGAGAGAGAGAGTCGTATTTCAATCATGGCTTCAGGTTTGGATTTTTGTACATATGCTCGAAAAGAAAGACCTGCAGATGCTAAGCGCCGCCTATCAGAGCCTCATCACAAGATGATGAACTTACTATGGAAGCTCAGTACGTCTTTGACACCCTTAAGGATGACTTTCAGCAGTCACAACAGGAATGGGGCAAACCGGTTCTAGAAGTCACGTACAAATTGAAATTGCCGTCCCTCGTGAATCCTCTCGGGAAGTTGTCTCAAACTGCAATTATAATTTTCTTTCCAGGAAGAATCCCAACGGCCAGTGATGTCGCGCAGTGGATTAAGTCCATCCTTGGAGGATGCTTTGTAGAGGGAGTGTATTTTGCTTCCAGAGGCTTTTATGAGGTGCATTTATCAGATACTTCGTGCAAGCAGAGGCTTCTTGAATTCTCTCCCCTGTTTTATGGGAAGCAGATGGTACATGCTATGCCCTGGTCCCCAAACAAGGATTATCAAAGTCTTATACGACATCATTGTCGTGTATGGGTTGAGGTTGTTAACTTCCCGGACTATATGCGTGAAGAGTTGCCTGGCCTGGCTGCTTCTTTGGGACAGGTCATTTGTCCTCCACGCCCCATGGGAAACTGTAACAGGATCTGCATTCTCTGGGACACTGATACACCTACCCCTCCTTCTATTGCAGTGGAAGTTGAGGGAGTGCAATTGGGAAAAAAGTATTTTGAATTGAAGTGGGGTGTGTTTGCAGGAGCTTGTTTTGCCTGCCACACAAGTTTGGGCATCTAGCCTCTGAATGCCCAATGGTTCCGCATCAGCCCCCTCCCAATGCCTTGCCGCCCTTGACACGGGAAAAGAATGAGAATTTGCAAGCTAAGACAGCAAATAGAAATGGAGCAAAGAATGCCAATCAATCAAGTGCAGTCACTTGCTGGAAAAGGAAAAGATAAAGGAAAAGAGAAGATGAAGGAATCTGCGGGGATTGATCAGGATGGTTTTCAACAACCTAAGAAGGTGGTTATATTGAAGCAACGCCCCCTTCAATCTCGTCAATGGGATGCTTCTTCTCCCTTACCAGGATAGGCTTCTACTTCAGCTCCTGTCCTTCAAAATTGGGTGGGGGTTTTGAAGAAGGGCATCCCCATATGTGATTCAGAAGAAGGGGATAATGCTATGTCTTTCATGGGTCATGATGGAATGCAGCCCATGCAGGCAAAGGCTTTGCCTCTCTGATGTCTTGTTTTTTATATCTGATACTTTGCTGTATATACCTCCTTCATGCCTCAAACACTTAAGTGCTTTACCTACAATGTACAGAGCCTCTGCAATGTCTCAAAGTGGAGGCTTTTATGGAATTATATACATAAAATGCAGCCAGATATTGTTTGTTTGCAAGGGCATAATCAACACTCCATGGTTGGTCATCATGTTTATTTTGGCGGTTATGATATATATTACGTTGGTACCACTACCTACTCAGGTGTATGCATACTGGTTAGACATGAGCTGGAGCCTCAGTTAGCCTTCAATGACAGCAGTGGCATGGCAGATGGATGGTCATACAATGTAATGTCAATGGTGATATTCTGGAGTTTGCTTCAGTCTATGCTTCCCAGACCTCTGCCATGAGGGCTTCATTATGGGATTCTTTATGCAGATATCCATGGAGATCCAATGCATTCATCTGTGGAGATTTTAATAATTCCCCTCTGCCAAGAGATAACACCACTTCAAGATCTCATATGCTATCATTGGAAAGACAGAAATGGGACAGCATGCTTCTTTCTGTGTAGGCTGAAGATTTATGGGTGCTTCTCCAAGGGTCAGTGCCTGGATATACTTTTCATCATAATGCACTTACTACATACTGGGCAAGGCTTGACAAATGGTATTTGTTTTACCCTCAACAATTTGCGATTTTAGCCCTCATCTCCTTATAGATTTCTCATTGGGCTTGTCAGATCATGCCCCATTGTGGATGAATTTGCAGCTTGGCATGCCTCTGGATGATTTGCCACCCCTCTCCAGTAGATTATTGCATGTTAATCAGGCTTATTTCCGACATCACTATTTCCAGCAAATGATCAGACTTGCAATTCATCCCTTGCCTTTGCATGCCCAGGAGGACATGAATTATGCTTGGGACAGCTTTGTCTCTCGTATGCAGAATGTCATTAGGGAGTACAGCAACTGGCATATGACTGAATGGAGGAATGAGATTAAATGGGCAAAAAGAACAACACAACAATTGACTGAATTTTCTCAGTTAAGGCCTCTCTCTGATTCAGAAAAGGATTCCCTTTCACATGCTCAGTTTAAATTGACTGTTAATGATCAGAGGAAATTGCACAAATGGCAGATTAGGGCAAGAATGAAGCCCCTCGTGGATAAGGGCTGCTCATCAAAAGCCTTTTTTCAGGGCTTGCATGCTACTCGAAAGAAAAACTCATGCCTAAGGGTAAGGAAGCTAGATGGCTCTTGGACGCACTCTTTCTCTAATCTCCAAGATGAATGCCAGAATTATTTCCAAAAATTATTCTCCGCTCCTAGTTCCCCATCAAATCAAATGACTGAGGCTAGGACTGAATTTCTCCAATATGTTTCTGGAATAGTGGAAATGGATGAAGCTCTTACCTTGGAGAGACCTTTTACTGACACAGAACTTGATAATGCATTGTTCCACCTCAGCAAATACAAGTCCCCTGGCTGGGATGGCCTTACGGTGGAATTTTATATTTCTTTTGGGGATGATTTGAAAGAAGTCCTCTTGCAAATGATCAATGTTGCCTGGCAAGAAAATCAGTTGCCGCACTCTTGGAAGCATGGCATAGTTAAACTTGCGCCCAAAAAACATCTGTGTGACCATATGTCAGATTGGAGGCCTATTACTTTGATGCCTGTAGTTTACAAACTCATTACCAAAATGATTGTGCATAGGCTTCACAGGATACTGGATGCGGGACTTCATCCTCATCAGTATGGGTTTGTGCCGCGAAGACAAATCCATGACAATATATCCAATGCCTTGACTGCAATTGAATATGCTAAGCTTTCGCATCAAGATGTGCTTATATTGCAGGTGGATATTGCTAAGGCATTTGACACTATTCAATGGGATTTTATCTCTCAAATCATGACCAAGTTGGGCTTTGGTCCCAAGATGGCAAATGCAGTTTACTGGCTTTATTCTGTCTCTACTTCTCAGTGCATTCTTGGGGGTCATCGACATTGGGTCGATCAGTTAGACAGGGCTGTCCTCTTAGTGCTCTCGTATATGCCATTGCGACCCATCTCCTTTTAATGTATCTTGATCATCTTACAAACGCAAGACAGATGACTGGTCTTAAAATCCTTGGAGCTGCATCTTTTTTAGCACAAGCATATGCTGATGATTCCTTCTTTATGCCACAGAATTCTTCCCGGGAAGTTCAAATGCTAATGACCACTCTTTCATTGTATGGCAGCAGGATTGCATGTCAATTTTGACAAATCTAAATTACTTCCCCTGAAACAATGTGACTGGCATTCTATTCTTTGGCCGGGTCAGGTGGTGCATTCCAAAGATGTAGTCAGGCATTTGGGATATCCCATAGGATGGCATATCACCAGGAAGCAGCAGCTAAAATGGATCTTCCAAAGACTTCAACATAAACTGGAATACTGGAAGATTTCTACTTGGCCTCTTCATGTCAGGCTCAGAATAGTACAGTCCATTGTAATGTCCTATGTCCAGTTCTATTTGCCTTTGCTACATTGGTCCTCCAGGGATATTTCAGCCTTATGTCTCAAGCTATGGAGATGTTATGGCGGACAAAAACTGCTGTGAAAGCATTGAGACTGATGAAGATGGAAATGGTGTGCTCTCCTAGGTTGCATGGTGGACTTAATGTCCTCAATATAAGATATCATGTACTTGCAAGGAAGGCGACTATGCTGCATACTTTTTTCCGCCAACAACAGCCATGGACTTGTATGCTAACATCCATGTGTGTCAACATGAGGACTTGTGCTTATGGTCATTGGATTAGTGATCATTGGGAGGTTGTCATTGGGAGATTTGTAGGGAAGATACCTGGCTGTCCTTTCTCTACTGCTCTGATACTTGACTGGAAACAAGTACTTTCTAAGGTCAAATGGGCTCCTGATAATTGCTCGGGGACAAACTCAATGAGGAAAGAAAGTATTCATTGGAGTGCCATCTTTGACATTCCACTCGCTTTACAAGAACCTGTTCGGGCATACAATCTCATGAAATTGGGAATTAGATACACATGATGTGGTAGATGATCAGGGCTATGTCTTATCTTTTCCTCAGGCCACTACTTCCTATGCATTGGGAATGCATCATAGGTCTATATGGAAAAAAATTACTGATTTATTACATCCTTTTCTACCTGTTCCTCCTGTGGCTGACACAGACAGGCTTACGGATTGGCAATTGCAACCCTCTGCTACATGCACTCATCCTGTTCCTCTTCCTGCCTTAACCTCCATCAAAGCTTACAGGCTTCTTCAGCCTGCTCCATGGATTCAGCAACATGCTAATTCTCTGTGGCATATAAGGAAGCCCCTCTCATGGTGGCGGAAGAATCTCGGGATGTTATGGAAGTGTAAAATGCCATTGAAACAAAGACTTTTTCTTTGGAGATGTATGACAGGCACATTGTCAGTGGGGGTCACACTTGCTAAACGTCGCATTGCACCATCCACATGTTTAAGATGTCAGGCTCCTTCAGAGGCTGTTCTTTATTTGCTTTGGCACTGCCCGTGTTCTAGGATCCTCCTCAGGAGAATTTCAGATTATCTTCGGCTCCATTTCCTGAGTCACAGATTTGGGAAACATTTTTGGCTCTTTGGCAGATTTATGAGGTCTTTGTCTCAATACTCACTATTTCTCTCTTGGGTGAGATATTGGGCTCTTTGGACAATCTCGAGTGAGCATAATTTGGCATACTTGGGTGAGCAGATTCACAAGTCATATGAATCTTTCCGAGCCTCATTGCGGCAATCCTTATATGATGCCTGCCATGAGGGTGATGTGGATGCTTCTTGCATAGAGCTTTTCTCTTTATGTTTCTGATCTTTGGGATACTCTCCATTTTGGAGACCTCCCATCATGTAAATTTATGAGCATATAAATATACTGCACTGGATATTACCAAAAAAAAGTGTGCGCGCGCGCACATGGGGGGTGTGTGTGTGGGAGGCCGGAGCATACATTGATACCAAGCTCTACACCCACTATTGGGCACTGATGACGTTAGTGGGGATGTCGTATTCAATCCATACTATGCATGATGGAGTCGATGGTTTATTGTCTTGTGGATGACCACCATGAGGTTATAAATTGCACATTCTTATAAGGTGAATTTGGGCATGTTCCTGGATTCATCTAGGTATATATATATAAGTCCCTTCGCTAGTGAAGTTGGAATCAGTCTGCTCCAAAACCTGTCAGCTGGGATAGGAAGATCTGAGGAGAGTGTTCTTCAAAAATTTCATGGCATCTTTTACACTCTCTCTCATATGGGACATTGCTGGCAGAACAAGGCACTAGATTGGTTGAGATTTCCCCCACTTGGTCTCAAATCTCCCTTCTTGTAAACTTTTTCATACTTAATAGAAGTCTCTTTCCCAGGAAAAAAAATTCCTTATCGACACACTGAAGCACACTCTGCCTGCCATCACACCTGCATCGTTTCTACCCGCCATCGCTCATGGACTGAAGTGCACTGTGCCTGCCATCGCATCTACCCACTATGGATTGAAGCACACCCCGCTTCTGTAGGAAATATGAAAGCAAGAGCAAAACTAGAAATAAAACAAGAACAAATGAAATACAAAGAGTTACCTTGAGATGAGTGTAGACAAGACACAAGATTGATACTTTCATTGATGTGACACCTACAATATATAGGTGAGAAGTACAAGATTGAGTAGACTGACTTATGGGATAAATGTAGACATGCCACATGGCACTAGACTCAAGACACAAAGACTTAAGTGAAACTAGACTAGAAATAGTACACCTAGTGTGCACTTATTTCCAACACCCTCCTTAAGTGGACACTAGGAGGAAGACAAAAAAAAAGACAAGACTAGAAGATAGACATAAAGACTGATAGACTGAGAGACTAGACACGAGAGACAAAAAAATCCTGAGACACCCCTCCTCAAGTGATATCCTCATATGGGTCCACAAGGGTAGGGACAAGATGGATCTAAAACAAGACACAGTCAGATTGATAGACAGATAGACAGACAACAGATAGATAGACAGACAAGACTAGATAGACAGAAGATTGACTGTAGAACTGACTGTAGACAAACAGATGGACCTTGAAGACATCCCTCCTCAAGGGCAATCTCTGCCTCTCAAGTAGGGACAAGAGAGAGGTCCTGAGTAAGACACTAGAACCCCTTGACCTACATCATCGGTGGTCAAAGTGGTAGACAAGAAAGGTGAAGTAATCAGAAAGCCGATTCCTCATCATGTGAGGAATGAACAGCAAGATCTGCTGATGTAGATGCTGTAGCAACATGGGCTGAGGTAGATACAAGGGCTGATGTAGAGGTTTTAGAGTAGCAGTCCTTCTCCCGGTGATTATCACGGCCACAAATGGTGCATGGATGAGCCTTGAAGCAGTCCTTCTCCAAATGATTAGTTTTTCCACAGTGGGTGCAAGGCTTTCTTACCTTAGATCCTCCTTTCTTTGCTAAAAATGCAGTGTCAGTTACTTTTTGTTGTTTTGTTCTTTCCTCTTCTTGGAGAGCATTGATGATACCTTCAAGAGTAGGATTATTGTGACACTTGAAGGTAGTGACAAGAGTAGCATAGGTGTCAGGTAAGCTTTTGAGAAGCACAGCAATAGCAATATCTTCGGAGATGGGGGACTTCACTGATGCAAGCTGAACCATAAGACTGCGAAAATAATTGACATGAGAGGCTATAGTAGCTCCCTCCTGCATATATAGATCAAAGAATGAGATCATAAGTGCAATCTTAGAATTTTTAGAGCGGGGTCCAAAAAGGGTATCCAAAGTGATCCATGCTCGAGAAGCAGACTGTATGTCGGAGATGTGATGAATGTAATCATCTCCAAGACCGAGCAAGATGATAGCATAGGCTTTGTCATTCTTGGCAGTGGGAGCATAAGTGATAACTTGCTCAATGTCGGAATCTTCGGGAGGAGCAGGATGAACAACGTCCCAAAGATTTTCTTTCATAAGATGGCACTTGATTTTGATTTGCCAAGTATGAAAGTTGGACCCATTGAATTTGTCGATAGACATGAGAGAATGAGTAGAAGAGGCCATGTGGGAAGGTCTTACCTCTTGCTAAAATGCAAGGGCAGTGTCTATTCCCTTACAAGATTGCAGAAATGAATGAAAGGAGAGATCCAAACTGTTTTTAGAAGCCGGCTCTCTCACCACTTGTCAAGGCCATAGCATTTGACAGCCCATCGAAGCATGAGGAACTAGCAGTTTGCAGATTAAAAAAGGACTAACCAGCAAACTGATGGAGACAATGCACAGTTACCTTGTAGACTCTTCAAGAAGAAGCAATGGCAGAACTGAATGCAGCAAAAATAGCTCGTTTAGGAGGACAGTCGATCTGCAGCTTCCTTGAGATGATACGCACCCTTGAGTTGATGAAGAAGGCAGCCAAAGAAGGGCTGCAACAGTATGGCGGGCAGCAGCAGCTCCAAGTGAGAGAGCAGTAGCAGCTTCACGGAAACAAGAGAAGTATGGAGCAGCTACTGAAATCAGGCCGGCGCAGGGTGGACAGCAGATTCAGGTCGGCGCAGCCTTGAGATGAGTGGAGCCGGCGCAGGGTGGACAGCAGATTCAGGTCGGCGCAGCCTGTGCAGAGTGTGAGTAGGCTGGTCCTACAGGCTGAGCGCAGCTAGGGAGAAGCTATGGCAGGCAATACAGCTCTGATACCATGTAGGAAATATGAAAGCAAGAGCAAAACTAGAAATAAAACAAGAACAAATGAAATACAAAGAGTTACCTTGAGATGAGTGTAGACAAGACACAAGATTGATACTTTCATTGATGTGACACCTACAATATATAGGTGAGAAGTACAAGATTGAGTAGATTGACTTATGGGATAAATGTAGAGATGCCACATGGCACTAGACTCAAGACACAAAGACTTAAGTGAAACTAGACTAGAAATAGTACACCTAGTGTGCACTTATTTCCAACAGCTTCACCTACACAGTTGTTGCACTACTATTGGCTACACCACAGTGCGACCACCTGTGTAAAAGAAGACTCTTGGGCTGTGGACAAAATTGGTGCAAACCCTTGCTTCTTTGCCTACGTCAACATACTGAAAGTTTTTATTGTGTTCAAGTCGGCTCTGCCGGCCCTTTGATTGGCATTATGGGTTCTGCCCAAGCCAAATCATCCTCCACCCCCACCAGCTTGAAGAACAATCCTTTTTTCCAAAGACGATCTTAGGACCTTACAGGAAGATTTTGGTAAAGATGTCAAAGACCATACTCATTGGAAAGATTTCGGGTCTCATCCTTCACGCTCTTAGGCTAAGGATTGGATCTTGGAAGCACTTCCCACAGGGCTTGCCTCGCATTTTACTTTCGATCCAGCAGACGTAACCTCATAGACTCTTGAGAGAAGCCCGTTTCCTCTCGGCCCAAGGAAACTATTCTTCTTCCGATACCGCTAGACCTTGGACCCAATGCTAGAAGACTGCAACTTTTGTTCGACCTTCCTCTGGTCCTCTGAGCTCCCATGGATCTATTAAAAGTTTTCAGCTTCCATAGGGTCAGCCTTTGGACAGGTTCTGGAAGTTCCCACCCTTCCAGAGACACCTTCCACAGTTGCAGCAGCTGTCACGGCCAGTATTGACAGGGTACCACGAGTCATGATACTCATCAATGACCCCCACATGATCATGTGTTGCTACCAGGACCACACAGAATAGATTCCTCCAAGGAAGAAGCATCTTTGATAACATCTTTTTGTTTTGGGAGGTGGTAGAGTGGGCCAAGGCAAGTAATCAGCCCTTGGCAATCTTGCTACTTGATTTTGAGAAAGCCTAAGATAGAGTGGACTGGGACTTCTGAGAGCGTACCCTAGCATGATTGGGGTTTTCTCAAGATTGGATCAGAGGTGCCTCTTGCCTTTATCAGGAGGCTCACAGCATTGTGCTTGCTTGTGGAGGTCGAGGTGAGCGCTTCCAAATCTCTCTCTCTTTTTGGCGGGGGCTGCCCCTTAGCTCCCCTATTGTATCTCATTGTTGCAGAAACTTTGAGCTTGTTCCTTTGATGCAGTGCTTTTGTAACGAGATTTTGGACTAAGTTGACTGACGATATAGTGATGTTTCTTGAGGCATATTACTCATGTCTTTGCGCTTTTTGCACTGCCTTGGAAGAGTTTTGTCTAGCAGCAGGGGGCCTTTATAAATTAGCATAAGTCTGTCGGATTTTGGGTCAACGGCCTTGAGTGGATCGATTGAGGCACAGACGTTGGCTTCACACGGATTGAGAGAGGACACACTACCAGATATCTTGGATGCCAGGTTAAAATAGACATTACACCTGCCCAAGCGTCTAGAGCCCTGGTGGTAAACCAGGTGTTGCTTGCCACAGCTTGGTATGTCACGACTCACTTCTTGTTGGTGTCATGGCTATAGATGCACTAGACAATTGCGGCTGGTGATACGCAACTTACGGTTATAGGGCTTGATAGCACATCACATAACAGGGCGAAAGTTGCTTGGGAAACTATCATCCTCCCTAATCACAAATGGGAATTGAACATCATTGATCCACAGATCCAATGCTTTGCAAGTTGGTGGTTGGAGCATTCCTTCCTGGTTACTAAGCCCTGGAAGGATTTTTTCATGTACCATATTCTTAGTGAGAGCAGTGGTAAATGAAGGCAGAGCACACATTTCATTATCTCCGAGGCAGATTACCGTGCCCCTCATCCTCCCCACTAGTGGGGAGGATGGACTTGGGGCAGTATGCGGAGATTTTTATGTCATAGACCCCCAAGCTCAGTAGATGAGGTTGACAGGCAATCCATTATGTGGAAGAACCTTATCAAAGATGATCTTGGCAAACCCTTGGGTGCAGCAAGGTATATGCAATGGCTAGGCTGGGAGAGATGTCTAACGACAATACTTGACCCAAAGAATTTTAAGAGTCTTCTAGATGATGAGAGAGAGAGAGACGTCTACCCAACATCTCAAAAGGAGTCACATACAGATTACACAAATTGATGCAACCATACCTAACCACTAGATCACTGGTACATTTTTAGATGAATATCATCACTTGTGGTGGGAGGTTTTTTCTGGGACACAAGTGCTCCTTTAGGTGTTGGGATTCCCGAAGCTAGAGGAGGAAGAGGTTGTTGCCTTCTATTCCATTAAGTCTGGATGGCGAATGGAGAGATGTGATGTCCAGGTGATCATACCTGGCTCTGTGATCCATCTTGTGAAAGGGTAGGTCACTTTGGGAAGCACTGGTATACTAAACCTTCGCCAGTGATGGTTACTCATGCTTAATGGTGCCTATGGCTATATGGTGAATGACCTATCAGATTGAGTATTGACACCACCTCAGAAATTATTGCTAGTATCACGGCGTGGCATATCTGGAAGACCAGATGCTCAGAGGCCTTCGAGGGTATTTATGTTTATGACACTCCATGTTATTTGCAGTATATGGAGTAACATTGTTCATTCTCTTTTGGCCACCTAGGCCTGTATACAAAGATCTTCAAGAGCTACACAAACAAAACACAGCAGATTTATGAGAGTAGAACCATGGTATTTTATTCTCCTCCACTCCTCCAGGGCTTTTATGGCAACATAGTGCCCCCGAAGGGTGAAGATCTCCCTACCTTTTGGTTTGAGAACTTGCTTTGTATGATTTAATTTTACTTAATAGAAGTCTCTTTTTTTGGGGGGAAAAAGCAGCAGGTTTATTAGAGAGTGAAACGATGATATTTTCTTCTCCTCCACTCCTACGGGGATTTTATTGCAGCATAGTGCCCTCGATTGGTTGAGACCTCCCTACCTTTTGGTTCGAGATATCCCTTTGTATGATTTTATTTTACTTAATAGAAGTCTCTTTTCTGGGAAAAAAAAAAGTTAATATAAAGTTAATTGTTGGTCCAATTCAGCTTTAATCCGGCTTTTTCTTTTGCTCTATAAGAAATCCTAATGCAATGCTTTCTCTTCCATTTATGTTGCTGCTTTTTATTTTGTTTTTTTGCTGATTTCAACACACAAAATGTGGATTAATGTTCAAAACAAGTAGTTCAAATCAAGAATATTGTATCGTAGAGTACCTGTACAGGAAATGAAACTCCCACCAATGTTTGGACCGTAAGAATTATGCTCGGGTTTCCTGCCCATTGGAAGTCAATTTCCATTGTGATTTCATCTTGCTTTGAGTCCATTATCTCCACTCCTACACATTAAACTCCTTAAGATCATATTTTCAAATTTGTGGTACATAAATCCAAACTTGGTAAAACAAAACAAGAAAATGGTGTACTAAAAAGTTAAAAGTATAGAAAGCTCTGAGTGCTTCAAATGCTCTGTGCCTCATATAAGCTAAATCAAAAATTTCATCAGAGGACTTAAAATTCAAACCAGAAAATTGAGGAGAAACCGTTCCCAACGTGAACTTTCGAATCTTCAAAGACACAAAAATGGCTGGCTTGTAAAACTCCAAGGTGGATTCCATCCATTTCTTCAACAATGTGCAAGTTGCCTGCCTCACAAGTGCTCTTCAATAAAATTAAAACAAGAATTTTCACATACGCTACAGAAAGACCACAAAATGACATAGGACAATAAACTTCGTTTGAAAATTTAGAACCACCAGTTCATTGCATAAGGTTGTCGACTACAACTAATGATTTTTTAATGTCACCAATGCAATTCAATAAAGGATGACTGAGGTGGAAAAAAAAAAGCTCAAGAACCATGCAATGATGGAGAGTAAATAACTTAATGCAACATTTGAATGACACACAACACCTTTTAACCCAGAAAAAGAGACTTATACATGTGTGTGTGTGTGTGTGTGTGTGTGTGTGTGTGTGTGTGTGTGTTTAAAGATATATATATGTATGTATATGTGTGTGTGTGTGTGTAACAGTGTGTGTGTGTGTGTTACAGTGGTTTTCACAAAAAAAATGTGAGTGTGTGTGTGTGTTTAAACATATGACTCTGCATGCCTGCAACCCTACTCGCGTGTGACTTTGCTCACCTGTTCGCTTGCGATTCTGCTCGCCTTTGTCTCTGTTCGCCTGCAACCTGCTCGCCTGAGTCTCTACAATCTGCTCGTCTGTTCAACGTGCGACCTACTTGCCTCCTCATCTATGACTTGCGACCTGCTCTCTGCGTCTTCCATCTTGTTTCTTGCGACCTACTTGCCTCCTCATCTACGACTTGCGACCTGCTCTCTGCGTCTTCCATCTTGTTTCTTGCGACCTCCTCGTCTGTTCAACGTGCAACATACTCGCCTCCTCATCTACGACTTGCGACCTGCTCTCTGCATCTTCCATCTTGTTTCTTGCGACCTGCTCATTTGCTTCCTGTGCTTTGTGTCTACTTCTTGTATCCAGTCGATTTCTCCCTTTTGTTTCTCCTCTCTGTACATCACCTTCTCAGTGTGTGTGTGTGTGTGCGCGCGCGCGCGCGCGTGTGTGTACCTATTTCTCTTCCTGCCTTGACCTCCATCAAAGCCTACAGCCTTCTTCAGCCTGCCCCATGGATTCAGCAATATGCTAATTCTCTGTGGCACATAAGGAAGCCCCTCTCGTGGTGGCGGAAGAATCTCCGGATGTTGTGGAAGTGTAAAATGCCATTGAAACAAAGACTTTTTCTTTGGAGATGTTTGACAGGCACATTGTCAGTGGGGGTCACACTAGCTAAACGACACATTGCACCATCTACATGTCTAAGATGTCAAGCTCCCTTGGAGACTGTTCCTCATTTACTCAGGCACTGCCCTTGTTCCAGGATCCTCCTCAGGAGAATTTCAGACTTTCTTCGGCTCCGTTTCCCGAGTCATAGCTTCGGGAAACATTTCTGGCTTTTTGGCAGATTTATGCGGTCTTTGTCTCAATACTCA
This sequence comes from Cibotium barometz, assembly GCF_041138505.1. Classification (NCBI taxonomy): domain Eukaryota; kingdom Viridiplantae; phylum Streptophyta; class Polypodiopsida; order Cyatheales; family Cibotiaceae; genus Cibotium; species Cibotium barometz. The sequence goes on from NC_141082.1 coordinate 29,091,259, forward strand.
CTTTTTCTTTCTTGGGTGAGATATTGGGCCCTTTGGACAATTTGGAGTAAGCATAATTTGGCATACATGGGTCAGCAGAATCATCAGTCATATGAATCCTTCCGAGCCTCATTGCGGCAATCCTAATATGATGCCTACCATGAGGGTGATATGGATGCTTCTTGCATAGAGCTTTTCTATTTATGTTTCTGACATCGGGGATACTCTCCATTTCGGAGACTTCCCACCTTGTAAGTTTCTGAGTATATAAATATACTGCACTGGATATTACCAAAAAAAAAAAAGTGTGTGCGTGTGTGTGTGTGTGTGTGTGAGGGTCTGTGTACAATGATCTCTGCAATCATGGCGGCTGTTTATGAAAGAAAAAGGAATCAAGAAACAAAGAAATGACATTTCGAAGTCAACAGTTCAGGGTCCTCCATAACAATGAAGATGCTCGGTTTGTTTATGTGTTGCATAATGAATTTGAACATATTCAAAGAACTTGGGATAAGCCTGTACCTACTCTCTTGTGTGGTCTCGCCAATCAGAAAATATTCGCAAAATGCAATCATAGTATTCTTTCTGGATAGAATGCGCACGGCAAGTGATGTTGCACAATGGCTTCAGTCTTTACCAGGTGGCAATTATGTGGAGGGAGTGTATCATGCAAATAACGGATTTTATGAAGTGCTGAATCAGTATAAGCTGCAGATGCTAGAAAACTCGCCATTGTACTTTGGAAATCAAATGGTGCATATCTTACCGTGGACGCCCACAAAAGAAGAACATAGATGCCCAGTATGGGTAGAAGTAGTCAACTTTCCCAATTACATGTGAGAGGATTTGCCAGGGCTTGGTGCTTCTCTTGGTACAGTCATATGTCCACCTCATCCTTCAGGCAATAGGAACACGTTTTGTATACTTTGGGACACGACTCAACACACGCCCTCATCCATTGCAATGGAAGTAGATGAGGTCCATATGTGAAGCTTACTATGAGTTGAAATGGGGTGTATTTGCTGGTGCATGTTACACGTGTGGTAAATTTGGTCATATGGCCACTCAATGTCCCACTGTGTTGCATCCTCCACCATCTGCTACGGTCTCACAATCAACATCAAATGTCAATGTGAACGTTCAGACGCCACAAAAAAACAGCCTCATCTCTTGCAAATGCAAATGTATCGTATTCACAAGCTATGCAAAAAGGAAAAGAAAAGGGAAAAGAAAAATTGGCAAATGATGGCTAGCAAACACCTAAAAAACCAATGTCGCAGTGTAGGCAATCGTTGCCAACACGAAACTGGGCCCTAGATGCTTCCTCCTTGCACATGGTTGCGTCAAATTTGCAAAATGATATTGTGCGCAAAAGTGAGAACAAATGGTGGAGCTGCATAGAGCACAAACTCTTATGGAAGTGCAAGAGATGGAATTGCTAACGTAGGGACATGAAGATAAAATGCAAGAAAATATGTTGCACAATGATAATGGGGAGCACATGCCAATGGCAGATGCTTGAGCAGGCCGTGTCATCTACTTTCTTGTACATATTTCTCATGGTACTCCCTCTTAAATGCTTTACGTACAATGTCAATGGCCTCTGTGATGTAAATAAATGGAGGCGTCACCTGTTGATGGCACACAGGAGCTCGGTGGTTTGCACGTGGTTGGCCATAGGCGATCGACCAACAGCTTGTCCGAGGTGCGGCCACCCTCAGGAGTCTCAGCAACACTGTCTTTGGGATTGCCCAAAGGCTCAATAGGTTTGGTGGCGGATTCTCCGCATGTTCACGATGGATAGGACCTCAACCCGTACCATTACATGGGGCACTCTCGCTTGGTCGATAGAGGTTGAGGCTGTCATGGCTTATGAGGAGAAAGGTTGGGGGCTATCCCTTCAGGTCTCTCAACTTCACATATCGGAAGTACCAGTCCCAACCCCATCTACTGATTCACTAGACTTTGCGCTCGTGCCAAAGATGGGAGATTTATAGCAGCATTGCAGCCTGGAACATATGGAGAGCTCGATGTAGCGTAGCCATCGAGGGTACCCACACTATGCCTGCAGAGTCCATCGGGAGCATTTGGCTCGACATTATTCATACCCTTCGCGGCCATTGGGAGAAGTTGCAGGGTGGCTCTGACCACATGCAGAAGCGGCAAGAAGCTTTCTTGAGGCTCTGGCCGCCTAGCCCTTTTCTCATAGATAGAGGTGGTGATCCCACTTGGCATTATAGACCACCTGCGTAGTTATTCCCTCCCCCTCCCCCTGTATGAGATAGCCTTCCCGTCATAGAGCGGCCAGCGAAAGGATAAGTGCATCTTGCTCCACCTTTGACCCCCGCCCTGTACATGGAGACGAATTTGTATCTAGCCCTTTGTGGTTGTATGTAGCCCTTTGTGGCTGGTTTTTCGTTAACTGATAGAAGTATCTTTTTCTCGGAAAAAAAAAAAATCAATCCTGTGAGAGTCACTAACCCTAAACAGTAGCCCCTGCTACCAAACAAAGTTCATCCAAGGCAAAGTGCAAAGAGCATTAGCATGTGTAGGATGCCTCAAGAAACATCATTGTATCATCTGCTAGCTCAGGATCTAAAAGCTCCTCCTCCGTGCACAAAGGCAGTCTCAATCCAAATACTCCAGTCGTGGAGCGGATCCATCTTGCCCTAGATATGCGATAGCCGCTGAGATTGTATAGCATTGTCACACCCCCCCCCCCCCCCCCCCCCCCCGGGGGCGGCGCGACTAGCCTTATGCCCGAGATCCTTCCTTAATTACCATTTTTCACTGTCCGTAATAAGCGCTTTTTTATCCGCTTGTAGACGATGCCGTTGAGGATTGCCTGCCTCACTCAGTCTCGACCACATGTTTTCTATGAGGGCGAGGAACATGACTCTGACATCATGATCCACAGAGGGATGGCCTAGAGCTGCACACTTCAAGATATTCCTCGGTCACTTTTCACGTCATCACTGGTAAGACTTGGAGATGATTGCCAGCATCACTGCCTGGCAAATATGGAGGGCCCAATGCACCGAGGCAATTGAGGACACTAAGATTTATGACACTCAGTGCATTTGTACCATTTGGGGAGATACTTTTCATACCCTTATGGCCACTTGGTCCCATAAGGGCACTGAGATTTATGACACTCGGTGCATTTGTACCATTTGGGGAGATATTTTTCATACCCTTATGGCCACTTGGGCCCATATATAGAGACATTCTAGGTCACCGCAAGCAAAGCACATTCTCTTCATGAGGGAGTGGGATGATCATGGATCTCCTTACACTATGTGATGAGAATTTCCGGCTTATAGCCATGATTTTGTATTGATTTTTCCATACTTAATATAGCTTCTTTTTTCTTTTTTTTCCAGAAAGAGACTTCTATTAAGTATGAGAAAAACATACAACAATCACAGCTATAAGCCGGAAGAGAATAGAATCACCCCAATATGTAAGGTGATTTCAACCATTGAGGAGCATCATGGTGCCATGTAAGACCATAAATATAAATAAAACATCTCCAATTGGAAAATATGGTGCTACCCCATCAATGCACTACAGCCAATAGAGTTTGAGCTTGGGCACCAGCCTAGAAATTCAAACCCCTACCAACTAGGCTACACGGCTGGGGGCATCATCACCTTCACGTTTAATGTAGAGAAGCATGTTAAACCCAAACAAAAATGGCATTGAAACATATATAGTTACTAGAATGATCACACGGATGCCCTTTGGAACTACAATGGTGGAAACAAAATTTCTTTTTTCTAGCATAGGAAGTTTACATAAATCTACTTGAATCAAAACTCCAGCATCAAGATAGACAAAAACAAGTAAGATTTGAGCAAACAAACAACCTTTTCAAGGAATGGCCAAGCCTTCGCAACTTCTTGATTTAACCAATGAATCTGCACAAGAACATTGCACATGTTATCTTATACGTACAATTTTAGTTTGAGCTTGAGAGAGTTTCTTACCTTTTGAACATATATCCACAATAACTCAGTTGATCTTACAAACATAATAGAATTGTATTGATTTGATCTTACAAACATAACTGACCAAAGAAAAAGCATGCATGCCACGCTTTTATAAACGCATCCTTTTGAACTCAGGGAGGATACGAATGAGACGCTGCCAGCTCTCTCATAAATCCCTCAAAGGAGGAGGGAAACATCCCCCAGCCGAGACAATATGCTGGTGGGTAGGGATGTTATTTATGAACACCGTCACTATATTTGGTTTTTCCCTATATTGTGCTCAAAATAGCCACTAGAGTGTGTACTGTGCCAAACCAAATGAAAAAGAAGACTACCAGTCACACTGCCAGGGTGGTCTGAAAACTGAGGTAGTTGATTGGCGAAAGGGGCTACCTGGGCTGATGTTTAAGTGTTACCACACTATGCACATAAGAGCATAAATCACAGAAATCTCTCAAACGCGTTATTGTGGATTAGATTCCACATGCCAAGCATCTGCTAAAAATCCCTAGTGATGTAGAAAGACACTCTTTTTTTTCCCCGGAAAAGAGACTTCTATTAAGTATGAAAAAAATTTACGAGAAAGGAGATTTCAGACCAAGCAAGGGGGAAATCTCAACCAATCCAGTGCCTTGTGCTGTTAGAAGTCATCTCCTGTCTATACATATTACTCAGTGAGGACCTTTGTTGTGGGTGTGCCCACCCAGTAGTTTTTCCCATTTTTTCCGTGTTTTTTCTCCTTGGTTTTTGGTCGTGTGGGGACTGTCTTATGCTGGCCGACCGCTTATGTCCTGGCTGACTTGATGTTTTCTGCTGGCCGGCTGGTTATGTCCCAGTCGTGGACACCTTGGCAGGCTGTCAGCTGTTTTTGAGCTGGCCGACCAGCACTATAGGGTGGTATAAATACCACCCTTGCCCCCCAAACTCTTTGTGTATCGGATCTTCGTGTATACAGCAGAATTTATACAGCTTCTCTCTCTCTACACTCGTGCATTTTGTTTCTCACAGCACTTGTCTCATTTTCCGCTGTGCATTCTGACATGGTATCAGAGCCCCACGTGGCTTGAAGCTTGGAGATAGTGGGAGCTTGAGGGTTTGCTGTTTTTTGGTGCTGATTAGAGATTTCTTGGGCTTTTCGGGACTTGGAGATCAAGTAGAAGGCAGCCATTCCACAGCATGGGCTGCCTGTAAGCCTCCTCAACTGACCGTGAAGGAATATGAACCAAGAAGCTCCTCATGCAATCCCAGGCTCGCAAAAAAGATCTCTCCAAGGGCAAAGAAGGTGATCGGTGCTCTGCATCCGAGAAGATAAAAAGTGGGTTGTAAATCCAAGCACCTCCCCTAATCGGAGTGCACCTCGTAAGTCCTTCCATGGCTCAGTGCCAGGAAGAAATCCTCTAACTACCAGCTTACAAAGTAAAGCCTGACACTACACCTCCATAGTCAATGATGTTCAATCCTATCTCTTGCTTAGGCATAATAATGGTATCCCAAGCCACTCTCACCCCGGTGTTACAATGCCATCTAATCCTAACCAAAGGAAGTTTCAAATAAGCCGAGGAAGCTAACTAATGCATCCCTTATGAAAAACCTAGCACGACGTGACAAACCAAGCAATTGCCAGAGAAGCCCTTGGTTAGCTACCAAAGCTCTAGAGGCCAAATCAAGATTCCTACTACTCCAATGCTGAAGTTTTCTTTTAATGCTCATGAGCACAAGAGCGAACTATTGTGCAAGCGAGATGTCAAATGCCAACCTGATAGCCAAGGTATCTAGCAGTGCATCCTCTCTCAATCCAACTAAACCCCACATCCAAACCCCAATCTGTTTGCGGAGAGTCACTAATCTAGAATCCCGTTTATTGTGCGAATTGATGGTGGCACCTGCTACCAAACAAAAAAAGGCATGCATGTGAAGCCTACAAAAAAATAGCAGTATCATTTGCTAACTCTAAGTCGAGTAACTCTTCCTCTATGCGACTGAGGCCCAAAACCCTTGCAGTAGCCCTAAGAAACCTGCTCATAACCTCCACTACGCAAGCCAAAATTGTGTTGTGGGCCTCCCATAGATGCAAGAGACCCCTCTGATCCACTCCTGGGAAAACCCCATATGTGCAATCGTGACTTCCAAGAAGTCCTAATCCACTCTATCCTAAGCTTTTTAAAAGTCTAGCAAGAGGTTTGTTGGCTAGCTTTAGACCACTCCACAACTTTCTAGAATGAAAAGATGTTTTAAAAAATACTCCTTCCTTGGAGGAAGTCATTTTGTATATCATGAATAACTCTCTGAAGAAAAAGCTGAAGCCTCATACTCACTGCCTTCAGTAAGATTTTGTAAGCAGACACAAGCAGAGTTATGGGACTCCACTGTCTAATATTGGTCTTGTCCCCACCTTTCGGGACAAGGTGGATAAGACCCTCTGTGAGAAAAAGGGGCATCATACCAAGTACACCAGGATGGAAAGAGACCATCATTCCCCTTGGGCATTTTCCTTTCAAGATGGCATGCAAAGCATGTCTCAACTCATCCTCCAAAAAGGGGGCATCCAAAGAGATGCACATATCATCTATAATATAGGCCTCGGCATGCGCTCCCAGACTTTCTATTGTGCAATATCTCTATCCAAAGAGTGGGCCTTTGCAAAGAGTAAGGTCTAATAAAAATCTGAGGCAATACTCCCAACTTTATTTGGATCAATATAAATTGCTCCCTGAGAGTTTTGCAAGAATCTCAAACTGTCCCTATTGTGCATAGGTCCATGTGCTAAGAAAAACGGTTTGTTGCATATGCCACCCATCTATGTCCAAAATGCCTGATTAGCATGAAATGAAGCACGATGGCAATAGAGCCTCCTCTATCCAAGCCCCAACCACCCACATAAAATCTATCTGACCGTGCAAAGATGCATCCAGCCCCACGTGGGTTCTACAGTTATGCCATGAGTAAGATAAAGAGTTAGGCCTACTCTGGAAATCATCCTTTGTCCAATAATCCTTACCGAAGGAGGAGAGTATAAATCTCTCCCTAGAGGCTCTCTCCAAGGGGTGTGTTCTACCCTTTTTGTCCAACCATGTTGAAGTCTCCAACAAGCCAATGATCAGCTTGCAACAGCAATTCTATGATGGTGCCCCAGAGGGCAACCCTCTCTCCCCGCTGTACATTAGGTGCATAGATATTCAAGATACTCAGCTTCTGTCCCTCCTGGATAACCATAATCCACTGTACTCTAGCAGGTATAAGAACATCATGGCCAATAACGTGAGGAAAAAGTGATGCTCACACTAAGATGCATACCCCACCTTTGGTCCCCTGTGCACAGGACCAAAAAGTGTGCCGAAAAGGATCTTACCAATTTTACCACACTGAAATATATCCAATTTGTGCTCCTACAGAAGCAACACAACCATAGGCCTTTTGTACTGTGTCTATAAAATGAGGAGAGAGATCGTGTTTTTTATTCTATTCAATCAAGATGGAGATTGTTGAAATGTGACACACAGGAAATTATTCCTGGCACTTCCCTTCATCCAGAGAGAGTAGTTAGTTGCTCAAGAAAGCACTGGCATGTTGACCCTTACTCAGTTGAAGGCATTTTTCGGAGTAGACTCCGCCTGCCCCGGATGCTTGGTAGCCTTTGAGGCAGTGCAACATTGCATATGGTGTTGTAGAGCTGCTCAAAGGATTGCACTATAGCTCAGCTTATCTACAGATTGAGATACCATTTATATTACATGGGGTGCTATTGCTTGGGAACACTCGATCTAGTCCACAAATATTTTTTGAGGGTAGGGATCTGCACACCACCATAATGATATGCAGAGGTGTAGCCCGACGCTGCATGCTACCGGATATTTCTTATACACAGTGTAGACAACCTCTGCAGGGATCGATACTGCTTGAAAACTCATTACAAGTATCACAACTTGGCAGATTTGGAGAGCCACATGCACAGAGGCTATTGAGGGCATTCAGATATACGGCACTCAATGCATTTGTACTATATGGGGAGATATTATTCCCACTCTTATGGCTACATGGGCTTGTATACAGGGACCTTCCAAATTTTTTATTTTTTATTTTTTTTCCAAGAAAAAGATCCTTCAATTAGTTAATGAAAAAAAATAGCTACAAAGGGCTAAGTACAACCACGACGGGCTAGATACAAACTCGCCTCATATAAGGGCGGCAAAACAAGTGATCTTCAAGCCATATGCTCTTGATGGTCTCAGCCAGCCGGCGGAGTGTGGGTACCCTTGATGGTCTCAGCCGGCGGAGTGTGGGTACCCTTGATGGCCTCGCTGCATCTAGCATGCCGAATGTGCCAGGCTGCGATGCTACTACAAATCTCCCATCTCTGGCATGAGCCTGGCCGCCAGTCACCTGTAGGAGGGGCTGCGACTGGTACAGCTGCAATACGATGGTTAGAGACCTGAAGGGCTAGCCCTCCCCCATCCTCCTCATAAGCCTTGATCACTCCAGCCTCTGTGGCCCAAGCAACAGTGCCCCAAGTGATGATCCAGGTCGATGCCCTGTCCATAGGGAAGATGGGGTGGGACCTTCTAGATTTGCGCAAGCAAAGTGCACTATCTTCATGAGGGAGTGGGATCAAGGGATCTTTTTCTCATTGACCCCCACAGGACTCTCTTGGCACCTTTGTGCCCCATATTGGTTGAGATCACCCTACATTCTGGGATGAGGACTTTTTTTGTTCCAGCTTCCTTTGTATGGTCTATTCATACTTAATAGAAGTCTCATTTCTGCAAAAAATAAAGAAGTATAAAGTCTACACAAAGTCTTTACTACTTGCCAAACCTGACTTCATTCAATGATAAATTTCCATAATGTATTCATACATGCCCCAATCATGGCGGTGCCCTCATAGAAGTATACAGTCTACACAGAGTCTTTACTGCTTGCCAAACCTGACTTCATTCGATGACAAATTGCCTATGCTTCAGGAACTTAAGGTGGATGAAAGATGGTGCAAGAATGCTTGTCATTGCACTTTTGCGTGAAGATACCTTGGTATTAGAGGTCTCTGTTTCATCCTGTCCTCTTCCAGCAGGCTCTGGTGTTATTATCATAGTTAGAGCTCAATGGAGTTTGATTCACAAGGTCACATGAAAATTATCTTCAATCTATATGCCTTTAACTTCAGGAGGGAAAGGAATTCTTTTTGGCATGAGATGATTCAACAACTGTCACTCTTTTATGAAGCAAAGGACGACACTACCTTAGGATAAAAGAGAATTACTGTAGACCAATACTGGTATTTTGTGGCCAATAGCAACATGATCTTACATGAGCAAGGGAGCCTCAGAGATTGGCCACTCCAACAGAAAGTTTGGACCATATTCCACAGCTAGCTTCACGCAAGATATAGATGCCACTTAATGTCTTGCCGTGTGGATAAGGATGCCACTACATGTCTTGCCATGTGGATAAGGCCAACAAGTGATGGCTATAGATACCAACACCTGCAGTGCTATGTGGGTCTGAATATGATTAGGATATTACCTACTCACAAGTGATGCAAAAGGAGAGGCATCACACAAAAGGAATTCAGGGAAGTTCAAAACCATCATTTCAAATCAGAAATTAGACTAGGTTTTTAAACGCAGTGTGTGAAGATGATTACCTTTTCACGCCTAGCAAAGACAATCCAAGGGGGGAACAATTTTTTTGGAAATAATCGCCTTGTGTCTGCTAGTACCATCTTCGACAAGCTTATGATAAAAGTTGCCTGCACCCAGAATCGTATTCTACCTTGTATCATTGAAGGATTAAACCTCATATGAGTAAACACAGAAAAAAAACAATTAAGAATTAAAAATATGGTAGAATTCTCTTTTGGTTGTTTTAAAAATATGGTAGATTTTTTTTTGGGTTGTTTTTTACATACAATTCATACAATGTGTGCATACATACATTCGTGTATGTATGAATACATGTGTGTGCATATATACATTCGTGTATGTATGCACATATATGTATGAATACATGAATGTATGTATGTATAAAACAATCATGTAGGTATGCACACATATGTATTCATACATACATTCATGTATTCATACATATGTGTACATGCATGCCAGCATGCACACACGTGCATGTGTGTGTGTGTAATTGTGTGCATATGTATGAATACATGTGTGCGTACATACGTTCATGTATGAATACATGAATGTATGTATGTATAAAACATTCATGTATGTATGCACACATATGTATTCATACATGCATGCATTCATGTATTTATACATATGTGTACATGCATGCCAGTGTGCACACACGTGCATGTGTGTGTAATTGTCTTATTAACGTCATATGACACCTTGAAAAAGGTATAACTGCCAAAAACCATAGTTATTAATCAGTCTTTCATACTTAATAGAAGTCAATTTTTTGTCAAAAAAAGAAAAAAAGAACCATTATACATATTCATGTTTTTGAATATGTAGTAGATTAGGGTTACCTCTCTTGCCTTATGTGCTTGCTAAACATAAGATTAGCGTTAATGACGATCACGCTTTTGCATCTCCTGTAACATCTTGGTGCCAGCTTGAGCTTCTCATGCATTCCTACGAAGGACTTAACTGTCATATAATCTCCCTGACAATTTATGGTTGATATGGGTGCCAATGATTTAACTACCGACCGAGGGCAGATTTATTACATTGCTGTCAGCTAGTTGTTTTGAGCGCAAGCTATTTTGTGAACCCTAGATTGAGGGAGATGGTTTCAAGAATGTTGACGCAGGTAGATTGATGTGAAGCTAACCTAAAGGTTTGACCATGACATTGAGGTGAAAGTCTAGTTGCACCAAGATAGGGATTGAGAAGGAATTGATCACCCTAACTCTTATCTTGTGCATCTAAAAGGGCTTTTATATGAAGTATATCCTAGTGGGAAGGGATGCTAGGATCTATCTCATGTGTAGAGTTTCTCGATGTATCTTCTTTTTTTTCAAAAAGAGACTTCTATCAAGTATGGGAAATATACAAGAGGGAGATTTCAAACCAAACTAGGTAGAAATCTCAACCCATCCGGTACCTTGTGCTGACAACAAGGTCCCAGATGAGTGAGTGAAAAAGATGTCATAATACAACTGTTTCATAAATTGGCTGCGCTTCATCTCCGCAGCCCTCAAACAAACCTGGATTCTAGCTACGTGTAGGCAAGGGGATGAGATTGGTGCCCCAGAACCGTGGGAAAGGGCTGTTGCAGCCTGCGCACAGTGGATATGTGGGCAGCAGATGGTTATGTTTAGTAGAAAACACGAGATGCCAACTCCTAGAGGACAGAAACAGGCCAAATGTGTGCACGCCGGAGAGTCAGGGAGTCTAGGAACCAGGGTGTCCAGCAGGTAGAGCAGTCAGGAGGCCAGCATGTATGGCTGTCACATCATGCACAGGGAAGCATGCATGTATAAGGGCACATGGACTGCAGAGTGCTGTCTAAACAGGCCGCCAAGGAGAGGAAAGCAACAAGTTGCCTTTTTTTTTTTTTTGGAGTAAAAAAGGGCTGATTATATTACCACAAAATCTCATACAAGCACACGCTAAAGCGCCAAAAAGAATGAGTGCAACCAACCGCACTCAAAGGCAAAATTTTATGCCAAAAAACAAAACCTATACAAAATCTCAGGGAGGGGGATAAGAAAACCACTGTGGAGGACTATACTTCCACCATGGGGTACCACCCTGCAAGTGGAAGAAAATCTGGTGATGACTCCAAGTCTCCAAGAAATGTTCTCTCCACAACTCACCAGACTGAGAGGAGAGAGCCATCAAATAGTCCCATTCACCACGAAGCATGTGAATGGTGTCAGACCAAATATTTGCCAAAATCTAATGAGTGGAAGAAGATTCTCCTCCAAGAGTGTGGCAGCATCTGGCCCTCCAAAAGCACGAGCCAGTAATAGTGCCTATGATACTAAAGGTCTCTGAACTATTCGGTGATTCCCGAGAATGCAGAACATGACGAGGGATATCAGAAAAATGCATGCGAGCAAATATCCCATGCTCGATGTGGAAAACTAAATCATCCGGAGCAGCCTCGTAAAGAAAGCATGCAAGTTGCTATTTTAGAGGGCTCTCCTAAAAAGAAAGTCAACTCTAGCTATTCTAGGGGTACATGTAAGGGACACCTGTTTTTTTTAAGAAAACCAGTGTGGACATTTGGACTATGTTATAAATGCAGATCTTATGCATTGAAAACCATAAACAAAGCTTCTTCTCTCAATATTCAATGTTGGACAAAACAGTGGGGAGCAGATTTCCCACCTCTCTTCTTGTACACAGAGTTCAGGAAAGGTCTTGGTGATTAGTTTACGAGATGATCTCATGGTTTTTCTACAGTTTCGTGTAGTTTTTTCCTTGCTCTTCTGAAAATTCAGACTTGGTGCATATCAATCCTTGACTTTTTTGCAGCAGCAGAGATAAAACCCTTGCTTTTCTTCTCTCTTCCATCTCTCTTATCCATGGCGACATCCTAGCCCCTCTCCTTTACCAATGATTTATATGATCATGAGCGGGGAAGACATAGAGGAAGATATAGGGGAACCCAGCCATGATCTTGCTCATGGGAAGCACACCGTAGTGGTGGAAGAGGAGGAGATAGATGTGGTGGAGAAAACTTACTTTGATAGCGAGATGCAGAAGACCTGATCAGAGATTTTTACCCTAAAGAAGAAGCAGGGCAGTGAGATGGCCAATCTCTGGAAGGAGATTACTCTTTTGCATCAATAGATCACTACTCTGCAGAAGGTGGTTGTGACTACTCTTGCACCTGCTTCAGCAGCTCCTTTCTTCACTCCAGAGGTTTTGTTGGGGGAAAGGAAGGAGAGAACATAGGAAATGGTTGTTCACTTTGAATTCCATCCTGTCCAAGATTCTTGAAAGATTCAGATGGTGCAAGGCCTCTTGAAGGGCAAAGAGTTGTCATGGTGAAGAGAGCTTTGGAACAAGCCTACTGCTTGGGCTAGTTTCAAGCATATGTTCAAGGATGTGTTCATTCAGATGAAGGATGAGTATGACATGGTATCCAAGGTTTACAAAGTTGGATATGAAAACCATGTCTTTCGACATGTACTTGCACAAGTATAAAAAGTTGTAGGAGAAGGCAACACATATGCATGCAGTCACCTTACTTGGATATTTTATGTGGAGATTGTCCCTAGATCATAAGCTTCAGGTGAGAAACAATAATTGCAAAACACTTAAGGATGCTATCCATTTTGCAAAAATCTGGAAAGAAGACAGTTTCCGGTAAGAATTCAAAAAATGTTCGTCAAAAGCAAAAGAACTTAGGCAACTCCGAACTAGATTCCAAACGTAAATGAAAGTTTAGGTTTGTGAAGGTTTCACGACTCAGAATCAGACCCACGGTTTAGGTTAGCCCAATTCCAAGAAGACTCAAAGGACCGAGCATAGCCTCTAGAATATTCTGGAGAGCCGATGCTTTATTTGTGGCCAGACGGGCCATTGGGAAGGGAGCTGTTCTCAAGCGTAGAAAAAGCAAAAGCCTAAGGCATCTCACTTGACTGAGATTACAAGTAACCCTAAGATTACTTCTGTTCATACCACAATACTTAATCATAGTTCTTGCATAGATTCTGACTTTAGCATAGCAGTTTTTGCACCCAATGATCTTATACGCATGTATGGATCAATGTTGGTGAAAACTGTACACATTTTATTTGATCCAGGTAGCACTCGCAATTTTATTGATGTCAAATTGGTGCAGAAATTGGGAGTGGAGACCCGGCCAAGTGATCATGTCTATCGTGTGAACCTAGCAGTAGGGCATGGACAGATCTGGGACAGATGTGTGACTCAGTTACCAATATCTATCAAGAGTTATTCAGATAGTCTATATTTTTTATTGATGAATCTAGATAGGGTAAATATTATTATAGGTAAATAATGGTTTTCTAACCATGACGTCCATGTAGATTGGAAAAATCAAACATTGTCTTTTTGGACAATGCTCCAGTTTGTCTCAAGGGTGATTTTGAAGTCCCAATGTAAGCCTAGTGGGGCGTGCCGTGTACCTCGTATCCAAGAGATAGAAATATAGAGAGAAGGTAGAGAGAGGGAGAGAAAGAAGGGTTTAGGGAACTTTCCACAGTACACACATAATGAGCGGGGAAGGCCCCGCCCCTTTTCAGAAATTTATTCAGAAACAATCCACAGGCTCGCAAGCCAGGACCAATACAACCAATGAATACAAAATCAAACAAGTATGCTGCTGTAGAAACCCAAGTTGAAATTGATGTCGATGTCAAGGCACAAGATCTTGATGCCGAGCATACCAAGGAGATGACCCACAAGAATCTCTCACCGGGCTAGTACCAAATCCAAATCCAAGTCCAAGTCTAAATCCAAGCACAAATCCAAGTGCAAATCCAAGTCCAAAGAATCCCCAAGCTTGAAAGCAAGTAGATGACGAAGTATATGTTGTTCAGTAGTAAACCCAATGCCCAAACCGGAGTAGCCCACAAAGAGAGTCTGCACAAAGGAGTATATTCCAGATCAAGACCATGGCCACAAGGCAGTACAACAACTTGGTGGTGGCTAATATCAATAGGCAGAGACGGTGGCTCTGTTGGTGGCTGCCAGGCAACTACTAGTTGGCGTTGGCGGCACTGGCTAGCGCTAAACAGAAGGCGCATGCAGCGGCTATCACTAGTGACAGAGATAGTTGGCAGCAATGCTAGCAATAGGCAACGGCAAGTAACAATGTTGGGCAACAGGTGGCAACGGGTGGCAACGGCACAGGCAGGTGGCAGCAACTCCACAGCCGCACATAGGTCAACTAGCAATGTCAGATTCATCAATAGTCATCTCGGCTATCTAGTCGCAATGATGCCCCACTATGAAATCCAATACAATCATCTAGGTTATCTGGTCGCAATGACCGCCCGACTCTTCATCAATAGTCATCTAGGCTATCTAGTCGCAATGACTACCCAACTATGAAATCCAAGATATTTGGCACAAAGGCTGTCCAACGGATCATCTAGCATCGTTGCCACCCAAATACAAATCTTTCTCCTTGGCCTATCTGGCATCGTTGCCTCCCAAACTAGAGCATGTCCAAGTAACCAATATATAAGCAAGATAATGATCAATTCCATTCCAATATATATATATATATATATATATATATATATATATATATATATATATATATAAAATCCAATCCCTCCCTCTTGAATCTCTCTTGATCACAAGACATCTATATCTGTACTTCAAATACATATGTACCAACCACTTCCTCATAAGCTCGAAGTATCTCTGGATGGTCCTTGTAGTACTTCTCTGGCATCTGTTTTGCATCCAATGGCAAATAATTCTTCAAGAGGAACATTCTAACCATTGTCTTTCTTCTTTTTCTTAGAGAATGAAAAACAATTTGGTCTGGTTGCAAAATCTTTGCTCTTTCATCTTTGGTGGATCCTCGAAAACAAGCTCTTCTAGAGATAGTCCTATATATGTCTTCAATAAACTGACATAGAAGGCATTATGTATCCTCCAATGATCTGGAAGGTCCAACCGATAACATATATCGTTGATTTTCTTGGTAATCTGAAAAGATCCATATACCATCATCATTCCCATATCCATAGTAGTTAGGGGGTTGTTTGAAACAAGTTTCCTAAAAGTTTCAAACGCGTTTCCAACAGGTTTCGTAAAATCAGCCCAAAGTTTCCTACAAGTTTCCTACCTATAGGTTTTTGCATGTACAAAATTTCAAATATATACTATATAAAATATGTAAAAATAACACTAAATCCATGGAATACATGGAAACATCAATTTGAAGCCTACATGTAAGTTGTAACAATTTACAAATAGAGAAACGTCTTTATCAAAAAAGTCACAATTTTCAGATGTTGGATTTAGGGCAAAAAAAGACAAATAAAAAAAAATGCATGAAAGAAATGCATTTCCTACAAGGAAACGTTTCCAAGTTTCCTACCTTGAAGGAAACGCGTTTCCTGGCAACTATGCCCATATCTAACTTTGGCAATCCAAAAATCGATAGCAATACTCTCCCATAGAGCATGCAATGGGTGCAATAATCCTGCTAGCTTTTGATCAAACAAACTAACCACTCTTGAACATATAGCTCAATGTCCTTTCTCATGCTAGGCCAAAGTATCACTCCAAAGCTTGAGTTATAGTCAAGATGCCTCTATGCCCCATGTAAGGTGGAGCATGGCATTCTTCGATCACTTTTGGCCTCAAATCCTTTGTCTCACATAAACGGGTTCACTTCATAAGAAAACGCTCCTTGATGACATAAAAAGTCACCAAATCTGCATTCTGCAATCTGTTCCAAATATCTTTGAAATCCATAATTTAACCCATAGGAACCGCATGGCTCCTAGGTCTCCAAGATAATGCATCTACTACCTGTTGTCTTCGACCTTCATACGCCATTGCATGGCCCTCATGGTTTAAGACTGCTCCAATGCAATCTCCCAAGGCATCATGTTCACCCACAAAAGGTTTTGATAAGTCTAGAATAATCAACATCAATCCTTTGCTAGCATAAAGTTTCAATGCTTCAAAGGATTCTTTTTCAGCTTTGGTCCACCGAAATCCCACAGCTTTCTTTGTCAAATCACGCAATGGACTAGCTACCACTGCAAACCACTTGATGAATTTCCTGGCATGATGTCAATCTAATAATCTTCCGATTTCTCTGGCTTCTTGCTTTGGCTTGTCGAGACAATTTGTAGCTATATGTCCCTTCTTTCCACATTTGAAACACTTCCCTTCTTTGGAGTATTCCTCATGTTGCTTGAGGGACAATTTTTTTCGAGGGAGTGGAGGTTTGTCCCCACTCATATCCTTCTTGTCTTAAGACTCAGTTTTCGATTGGAATCCGTCTTTAAACTTCTTCTTTTGAGTTGGATCTCAGTTGTCATTCTTTGTCTTGCCCTCCATCCAAGGCATGTACAATGTCACAAAATTCCTCATTGCTTTTGTTTTCTACTGTTCATGTGTGGCATATGGAGCTTGACATGACATACATGTATGGCTTGTGGAGCCTGACATGGTGTGTTTGTATGGATGCTAAACCAAGTGTGAATGTTATACCTAAGGTTCAGGATAATACTCCACATGAACCAAAGAACAAAATTTCTCATTGCTTCTGCTTTCTACTGTTCATGTGTGGCATATGGAGCCTGACATGACATACACGTATGGCTTGTGGAGCCTGACATGGTGTGTTTGTATGGATGCAAAACCAAGTGTGAATGTTATACCCGATGTTCAGGGTAATACTGCACATGAACCAAAGAGCAGAATTTTATGCAAGGCTTGGGGCAAGTTGAAAGATCAAACAGCTTTATTTCTTTTTGATAATGCCTCTACAGATAACTTTATATCCATTCAGATGGCTACCGCTCTTGGACTAAATCTCGAGGAATTGGGCATGGATTTTCATGCAGATGCCACCTTTGAGAGCAAGGAAGTTAAAGTCACTCCCATTATCGGGAAGCTTCGCATACAAATTCAGGGATATTTGGATCATGAAGACTTCCTGGTAGCACTGCGTACAGGATGTGATGTGATACTTGGCATGTCATGGCATTATTGTTTGGATCCCAAGATTTTTCACAAAGAAAAGAAAGTAAATTTTACTCATAGGGGTAGGGAAGTTTGTATTGATTTGGGTATCACCGAGAGTACCATACCCGTTCCGTTGTAGGCCATATTTCTATTTCCAAGGCAATAAAGAAATCAGCTTGTTATTACTTGGTCTTTTTATGTCACAATTGTGACTAACTCTCTTAATCTCTCTCTAATTACTCCTTAATCTCTCATTAACTGTAAAGACACCTGTGAAGGGTCACACCCTTACACATGGGTCACTATCAAAGGACATGTCTGTTCATTAAAAGACACACCCCTAAGTCCAAAAGGACATAACCATTGTTTCAAGAGCCACACCCCTTCCCAAGAATGTGCCTCTTCATTTGTACCTTTTCGGCCTCTATTTAAGAAAGGACCCTGTCTCAATGCAAACACTCAATCTTTTCCTGCAGTATTTGTCTTATGTTCATTAATTAAGTCTTAATCATGTTAATAAAGCTATAAAAGCTTTACAGTGGTATCAGAGCAAACTTTTTCCGCCCTGTGACATGCCCAAACCCTAACCCTAATCCTAAAGTCATTCCTATTCCTAACCCTAAAATCAATCCGCCCAAACCCTAAAATTGGGTATAGCAAGTGTTGAACGGAAGAGCAGGAGAGAATGCCCCATTAAATTCAACCCCCAACTCCCAATTTTTCCTAATTATTTTTGGGCCAGCCATATGCAGGACACTCTTGAATAAAGGCAAGACAAAATTAAAAAAAAAGGAGCCTTCAATCAAGAGGCTTACCTTTCAGCCAGCACCCTTTCATGGACAGGCAACCCTCCCATGAGGGGTCGCATCCCTTCGTGGATATCCCTCGAGTAGTTGCCTTTTGATGAGCGCATGACGACTTGCTGATTTTTTTTATTAAAAAAAACCCAACATACCTAATCACCCCACCCAGAGGTTATAACTCTTAGACCTGAATTGCCACATGTAAAACACAATTTATTTATTTTTTTAAGAATCAGCCACCTACGAATCGGCGCCACCTACATGAGCAATTCAGTTTCAGCCTGCGCCCGCCGCAACCCTCCACACGGTTCAACGCGCGCCAGCCTGCAGCCGTCCCTCTTCTCCACAGATTCAACAACAGTAGCCCAGTGCATGGTGACAAGATGGCTCATCATCATCAGTGCAACTTTGTATAGTACTAGAACCCTTTAGGATTGATATTTGTCATACGCCATGACCCCATTGTAATCTTCAATCCAGGATATGTCAGGCACGAGCTACGTAGGTCATTTCTCAGCCATAGTGAGTCAGTCAGTCAATTAAAGTCCCTTAACCCACTTGGAGAGAATCATTCCTGCATATAGAAGTCATAGAAGCCTTAGGGTCTGCATCAGTTCATGGTTGCATTTTGCATATCATCCATCCCATAGGCACATAAGACGATCTAGACCATTGCAGAAGCATCAGATCTTTATCTGGTAATTTTTCCACATTTTTTAGTATTTATTTAGCATTTTTCCATATTAATTCTAGAAGGTGTGGCCTTGACCTTGGAATAGCATCAATCTGCTCCTCCATATCATAGGGGTGGACTTCTTCCTTGCCAATGTGTCTCCTGCAGCATTAAGGTACCCTGCATGAGCTCTCACAGGTTCAGCTGACAATCCGCATGACGTTTGTGAGAAGGCTTACCAAACTAGGTAGTTTTTGGTCACATTTTGCATCCCTTGTCTCTTGCAGTAAACAACTGAATTTAAGAGGGTGGATGGCTGAGTCCCCAGTATGTCGGATAACTACCCCAAAACAGGGGAGCAACATCCTGCTAGGAGACCAATTTCTAAAACATGTAACTCTGGCAAGCAGCACTCCTCGCCCTAGCTGACTCCTTGGGAGTGAAAGCCACCATTGTGGGGTGAATTCCAATGCATATTTCTACTCAGTGGAATGGTCTTGCCACCTTACCATCCTCAGGAGCACCCCCCTCCCCCAAAACAATTGACCTGATGTCAAGGCCACTGCAACCACTTCCAGTGGTGAAGCCGAATGTTGCGGCCACTGCAACTGCTTCCGGTAGTGAAACCAAGGCCTCATCTAAATCTCCGTCTCCATCTTCCTGACCAATGAGATTTGGAAATGCAGCCAAGAGTGTACAAGGTAACACGGGGTGGATATGAAAACATAGGGGGTTAATTTGACAACTGATCAATGAAGTCCACACCCGCTGGACAATTGCCCTCATCCCTGCACTTTTGTGTAATGGGGAGAGGTGGATACCTGGGCTTCTATGGCTGGGCTTTCCGCCATCTGCGTGTGTGCCTAGTCCAGCTAGGATAAACCTAACCAGATGTCCTCTCTGGGGTAGTAAATAAACTGGTAGGCTTTTGGAGCATGGCATGGACCTTCACTTGGAAAGGGTCCTGGATACAAACTCTGATGGAAAGGGTCCTAGGTGCATCCAACGTTCGGGGTCTCCATTACCACTGTATGACTGCTCTAACAGCGGAAAGGTAAGGAGAATAATACCTTGATAAGCACGGAAAGTGGAGGTTGATTGAATGTGCAGCAAGGAATAGGTATTTGTGATACCAGATGAAGAATGCTATCTTGTTCCCCAAAAGAGACAAAAGCTTCTGCTAGCCCGAGTATCCTTTGTTTGACATTGAAGGAGTAGAGGCTTCCCAATGTCACTCACTTGAGATGCCCCTTAACCAGGGGTACATGCTCTTTGTCTTGGTGGCAGGTCTCGCAAATTACTTATCAGTTTGCAGCAAAAGCATCTTAACAATTTCTCTCTCTCTCTCTCTCATAGTATTCACATATTTGAGGGATGGCATGGCATCCATACCTTCCTCTTGCTGGAAGAACATTGCCCTTTCTTCCACCTTCTCATCAAAGAGACCAGGACAAACTCAGTAGATCTTCATGTTCGTTTGGTATGCACATAATTTGTTTGTTGTGATTGGGTCTCATAGGCCATATTCAGTCTCACAAATGACAATATGATCTCTCTCTCTCTCTCTCTCTCTCTCTCTCTCTCTCTCTCTCTCTGTGCACCACAAAAAAACAAAAACAAAAGAAGGATTTCACAAAAAAAAAGTGTGTGCACGCACGCACACGTGGAAAGAACAGTTAAAAGAATGTTGTGCATGTGTTTAATTCTTCTGCATTGCTGATTTTGTTCCATGATGGGCCTCGGTGTATACTTGACATCATGTCAGTAAACTCAGTGGCATAATATCATGCTGACAATCTCGGTAAGCATTTTGTCCTTTGCTTCTTGAAAGGAAATGATCTCCAGAGATTTAAGGAAAGATTAATCGGTAATTAACGCTAAGGGGGTTAAAGTACGCTTTGGAACTAGTAATGCTATCAGAATGTAGTGATTACTCTGATTAATCGGTAATTAACGCTAAGGGGGTTAAAGTACGCTTTGGAACTAGTAATGCTATCAGAATGTAGTGATTAATTTAAGGAAAGATTAATCGGTAATTAACGCTAAGGGGGTTAAAGTACGCTTTGGAACTAGTAATGCTATCAGAATGATTAGTGATTAATCTAACTAGACCAATCAACAATCAAAGCTAAATAGAGGGGATTAAAATCACTGTATTGCTTCTGCTTTTCTTTTTGATAAAAACCAAACTCTGTGGATTAATATAATCAAAATGTAGTGGGTGGTGATTGATTAAGGAGATTAAGCATTAATCAAAGCTAAAGAAGAAGGTTTTTTTAAAAAATCAACTCACTAAGCGCTTGCGGTGTAGAGAGCGTCTTTCGGAGAGGCGCTTGAAGAGCGCCATGCATGCCACCCCAAAGAGGAGTCCTGTGATTGTTCCAAGCATCCAGGCATGCAGAAACTCCATGTGCTAAGAAGAGAGATGGATCAATGGAGAGGTGGCTTGATATTACAGAGCAAGGAAGAATGTGTTTAATTGTAAACCAACGTTAAGATTGAGGTAATCTATGGAGGAATATTGATTGATACGGTTGATTGATTGGTTGCAGGTTTGTGTCTCGAAATGGTATGTGCGGACGGATGGGGGGGAGGTGTGTGTGGGGGGGGGGCGGGGGGGGTTTCCACACAAAAAATTGTGTGCGTGTGTGTGCGTGTGTGTGAGAGAGAGAGAGAGCGATCGCCGTCCGCCGGCGTCGGCTGCTCAGACACACGTGCAGCAAGAGTTCAATCAACCTTTTGGCGGGACGTCAAAAATCGAGAAAAGGCAACTTCCACCCCACTCTCTCTCTCTTTTGGCCCGTGACTTTGTATTTAGTGCCACGTGCACACGCGGATCAATATCACATCTATTTTTACTTAAACAATAGCAAATTATATATCTGAATTATATGGGTGCCAAATTTTGTTTATTTAATTAGATTGTTGGCATGTCAACCTCTGGGTCCCGAACCTTAGGCAATAAAAACTTCCAGCTTCGCAATTCTTCCTTTTTGAGGTGGCCCTCTCTCTCGTACAATTTTGGCCGCCCCTGTCTCTCTCTCTTTCTTTGATCGCCTCTGTCGTGTCTCTCTTTTTTTGTCGTACGACAAAACCGTCTATTTCCATGCAGAGTTTTTTTATTTTCATGTTATGTCTCCCTCTCTCGTGAAGACGATGCAGAGGAGGCTTTTTTTCCATGTTTTGTCTCTCCCTCTCTCCCGTGCGAACAATCTCTTTCTCGTTCATGTGATGCAAAGTTCTCTCTCTCGTGCGGATGATCCATAGGTGAAGCGGAAGGGAGAGGTTGTGGTCGTCCTACTCTTTTGGGCTTAAGACCTTGGCTTACCTAAGGTCTTAATTAATTAATCAGGCCTAGTTAATTAATTAATAGTGAATAGTGAATATGTATAGTGAATAGTGAATAGTGATACATTCATGGTTGCCCTCATGCCTGTTTCTAAGCATTTCGGTCTTAAGATACTTGTAAAATTTTAAAATGCCCATCAAAAATTACACTAACATATCAATAATTTTGCAATATTTCATTAAACTTGTCAATTTTGGAGGGCAAGGGTGCTCGTCAATTTTGGAGGGCAAGGGTGCTCGTCAAAAATCAAGCATGTCTACATTTCCCAAATCCTCTCTCTCCCTCTCCCCAAACACATGCACATTCCTATTATGGTTGGGAATTATGTAATTTAACCTTTGTTATTGGGGTACCTACACCTTAAGCCATGTATGATAGTCGGGAATTATGTAATTAAACCATCCTTAGTGGGTACCCAAACCTTAATCCTTGTATTGTAGTTTGTGATATTACCTAAAGTCCCTTCTTAGTGATTTGGGCCATTAGCTTAAGCCTCCCTTAGTAAGGACCTATCTAGACATTCAAGGGCAAATGTTGAACCATACTCTCCCATCATTGTCCTCCCTAAGACTTGCATCATTCTCATTAAGCTTCAACTAAACATTAAAGTTAGATACATTTTCTTGTATGTAATCTTGGACAAACATTACGTTTCTCAAAACAAGGCCTTGCATGGTGTGTGAGTGCCCTTATTGTCAATGTTTCCGAAATAGAAATGGGCCCAATTTCATTAAAATTATTACACAAATTTTCTTTTTGTATGCTGTATCCCTCTCATGAGGAAGAGAAATCTGAATATTCCCACATTTCGTGTTGCCCTCCCAATTTGACAACGCTTGATAGGCCTAAGGTGGGGGATTTTCTCTCAAGAGGAAGAGAAAATCCCTCTCATGCGGAATCCCATATGATGTGTTGCCCTCCCAATTTGACAACCCTTGCCGGGGGATTTCCTTTGCCCCCACTAAAGGTTGTGATGAGGTGAAAACACCTTGTCCTATAGCTATGTTGTGTATTTTGATGATGCATTGGTTACAAAACCAAGAAATTTTAGTCCCTAATCATGAAGTTGCGTGCATAGCTTTAATGCACATTTGTGGATGTGTGTGTGTGTGTGTGTGTGTGAGAGAGAGAGAGAGAGAGGTAAGCCATATTCTACCTCTCCACTTACTAAATTGCAATCAACCCAAAATAAATCTTTAATTCAACCATTATATATTTATTTTAATGTAATCTATGAGCTAGGAATCAACACATGGCTTTATGAGAAATGATAAAAACATCACCCTTCAACACTTTACTTATTCACTATACTTAAGTGTGATAATGAAGCAAGTCATTCAAACATCACATTCACTTGATAATTAACTTTTCAAAAAGTTAATATTTGCATCCATCACAAACTCTCAACATACAATTTGTAAATTTCAACAAACACTAGAATATCAAAAGGTTAAGGTGCCCTTATCATCTGCCCTTCAAACTAACCAAACGTTGACATTTTATGGTTGAGAACCCATTACCAAATATTTTTTACAATTTGAAACACGTATAAGAATGGAAGTTGTATTACAAAGGAAGTTGTATTACAAAAGTATGTTGTGATTTTTTTTGTATATGAAAATACTTTTGAGGAAAATACTTTCGTATAAGAATGGAAGTTGTATTACAAAGGTATGTTGTGGTGATTTTTTTTTGTATATGAAATGCTTTTGAGGAAAATAACAAAAATGGCATATGCCCACATTCAAACAAATAATGTAAACAAAGAATTTCATTTTGTTAAACAAGTATATCACAAGTTTAAGTCTAAGAAGCACAATCTCTTTGAAAGACTTCTAATTTGAGATAGTCTTATACGAGTTATGATTTTGGAAAAATATACTCGAAGTTGTATCTAAGATTACCTATGAATAATATGTTTAGAATATATATAATCATGAAGTCACAACTTGAAGACAATTATCTTGAAGTCCTAACCTTAACTACATTAAAGCATGCATAGAGAGATGCCACCAATAGGGAGTTTTCATTCTCATTGACTTAGTTGAAAAATGAAGCAAAAGGAATCAAGAGAGATAGGAAACCGAGCTACCATTGTTCGATATTGAATTCAAGAGAGAGAGGAAATCGAGCTACCATTGTTCAATATTAAATTAAAAAACAAGCAACTCTAGTATTGTACCATGCCTAAAAAAGTGTGATCTAAGATAATATTCTTGGAATAATACATTGGTATTTGTAGCTAACTTAAATGCCCAAAACAAGAGAAAATGAACAAGTGAATGGATTGTATCCATTGCCTTCAAGAGTAGGGAAAACCCCTTTTATACAAAAAGCCCATAGGCTTTTTGTATAAAAAAAGTGTGATCTAAGATAATATTCTTGGAATAATACATTGGTATTTGTAGCTAACTTAAATGCCCAAAACAAGAGAAAATGAACAAGTGAATGGATTGTATCCATTGCCTTCAAGAGTAGGGAAAACCCCTTTTATACAAAAAGCCCATAGGCATTACAATCTCCTCATGTCGGATAACTCACACACCTCGTGCTTCCACATGTGCCTACCACAAGCAACCTACCCATGTACAAGTGTCCCAGGTGTTAAGAGATTAGCGTCCCGAGATGAACAAACATGAAGACTAGCACATAACTCCCATATGAACCACCACAATCCAAGAACTAAAAATAGCCATCACATCAATCACATGAGCAGGAGAAGGTGGAGTCATGCTTGAGTAATCATGTTACCGAGCCATTTTCTTCATACTACACCAAGGGCAGGTCTAACCCGCTCCTAAGCTAATGCACCACGCACCACGTGGCTCCTACAACTTCTCATACCCAAATGTTTAACTTCAAAATGAATTCCATCCATACAACCTGAAAAACCTCATATACATGAATGGAGCTACATAATTGCAAGCATGTGAACACACCCAAGATACAAATTGTGAACCAAAACGATTTCCAAATGGAGTTGTTGATGGTCCCTGTACAAAGAGAGCACCCGCTACCATAAATATTCCAACTTCACTTGGTTCTGTAAGAATAGCAAAGTACCACAGCTTGGAGTTGAATATTTGGCTTGTCTGACATTGAGATCGTTGCCCAATCAACAATGCAACAAATTCCATTACACCATGAGTTCTTGCAGTAGTGTACTTTATCCCCTCTGACATGCAATGTAAGTGCCAGAGAGAGGCTCAGCTCAACAATAGTCATCTGCGCCTCTGCAAGATTTGGAGACACCTTCATGAGCACCGCGACTTCTAGTTGTTGAGACCCTGAACTATCATGAAAACCAGGGGATCTATTTTGATGATCTCGCCTATGGTTGCCGTTGTGTGGGTGATGCGACGGTTCCTTTTGCACCATGACATTCATCATGAGCTTGCCATTGGTTTGCAGCCTCCACTATGGTGATGAGATGCAATGGTTGGCGCGCTGAAGAGATGGAAATGTCAAGAAAAGGAGAGATGGTAGCGAAGAGATAGGGTTTTGATTGCTGCTTAAGAGAGGCTGAAGGGGTGTAGTAGTGATAAGCACAAGGGCGGCCATAACTGTCCCATATTTTCATGATTTCCCCAGATCCTCCTTGCTATCTGACCATTAGTGCCTATTGCACTATTTACAAGGTCATTAATGGTCGAGCAACGGTGATGTGACAAGTTTCCCTTCATATCCATGCACCCTTTTTCGTGGCAACAACCTCAGCTTTCCCACATGCTCCATATGTCTGGGAAGTTAGCTTCATCTCTACTATAAGTCCACAAGGTGAGTCCTTCCTTGGGTCATGAAATTACAACACCCAACAAATAACTGCATTCTTGAAATCAATACATCATTTTCTTATGCTTTTAATATTTGCATTTTGGTTTTTGTTTGTTTCTTTTCCTTATAGGCTTACAAGCAACTTGGTAGGGACCTCAGTGATCCTTTTATCTGGACCTCCTGCTAACCATCCTTGCAGCATCTAAGTCTTCAAATCTTCTTGTGGCTACTTCTTGGTCCCTCTTAGCACTTGTAGAGGGGGTGATAGGCGAGTGAAGTTGACGATAAGGTATGAGAAAGGCGATAAGATAAAGAGCGTGATAAGCGTGCAAGAGGCAAGGCGATAGAGTAATGGTATGGTGATAAGTGGGAGCGTAAGAGCCAGGCGGCTATTATGAAAGGGTCGTTCAGCTGTGTGAGTAGCCAAGAGACAAGGCGATAGCGTAATGGTATGGTGATAAGTGGTGGGCAGAAGCGTATTATGAAAAAAGGGGTGTGAGTAGCCACTTGTTGCAAGTGTCAGGTGGTTGGCGCGCCAAGCACAACCACCGTACCACGTGACACTGAAGAACACTACAGTTGACGGACATCACCACAATCCCTTTTGCAGTTAACAGACGGCATCGCTGGAGAGTATGATGTGCAGATCGCATTGCCAGGCAAGGTGATGATCAGTGCTGAAAAGCCCTTGTAGACCAAGTGTGGGGGAGGCAATGGAGAATAAGCGAGTATGTAGAGGTGGAGAATGTGGGAGCGAGTATGAGGTGAAGCGGATGTTGAAGGACAAAAGTGAGGTGGGCAACAGTCGGTAGAAGGGAACGAGAGCAAGGAGTGGATAGAAAACGGCGAGATCACCGCTGGCAACCATGCGACCGCACCAGCCACAACACCGAATAGCAACTGCAGCACCCACAAACACTCACGAAAACATGAACAGCCACCAAGAAGGGAGCCCACCCATGAGAGCATCCGCCAAGACCCCCTTTGTAAGAAGACGAGAACGGTGACAAGCATGGTGACGAAAGCCAATGGCAGAACTCCATTACTGATGAACCCTAGAAATCGAAAAACCACAAGAGACCCTAACCGTTAAACAGAAGATGAAATCCCCCCTTCCCCACAGGATCGCCAGAAATCAACAATACGTGTAGCTGACTTGAATGCCTAGAACAGGAGAAATTGAACAAGTGAATGGGTTGTATCCATTACCTAGACAGATATGGAAAACCCCTTTTATACAAAAAGCCCATAGGCATTGCAATCCCCTCATGTGGGATAACTCACGCACCTTGTGCTTCCACATGTGCCTACCGCAAGCAACCTACCCATGTACGAACTTGCCTGAATTCCTCAAAGTAAACAAAAAACACTTTATTCTCACATAATAAATCTATAACCAAAAATAATACAGTTATATGATCTATGCATTACATAATAGTTTTAATGAAATGGGGGCCATCTTAATTGTAAATTGTAAGTCGCTACTTTGGAACATTGAGACTTAGGGCACCCACACATTTGGCAAGGCCTTATCTTGAGATATGGAATGTTTGTCCACATAGAAAGCATACAACAAAATCTATTTAACTTTAATGCTCAATTGAGGGCTTTATATTCTTTACTAAAATGCAATCAACATTAAAGAAAGCTTTAATCCAACCATTTTTTATGCAATCTATGAGCTAGCAATCAACACATGGCTTTATGTGAAATGAAGGAAGCATCATACTTCAACACTTTGCTCAAATTTCTACAATGAAGTAAGTTATTAAAACATCGTATTCCTTTGCTAAATTAATTTGAAAAAGCCAATGTAGTTTATTCATCATTAGACTTTAAGCATACAATTACGTGAATTTCAACAAACACATGGATCTGAAAAGGTTAAGGTTCTCCTGTCATCTACACTTCAAACTAGCCAAACATTGAAATTTTATGTTTGAGAACCCATTACTCATTATTAAAAAAAACATTTTGATTATTGTTTGAAACATGTACATGAATGGAAATAATATTGTGGTGATTTTTTATACAACTTTTTAAAGGGAAAAAAATTTCATATGTCCACATTCAAGAAAATAATTTTATGTTTGAGAAACTAGCACTCATTATTTTTTACCAAAAAAATAATTATTATTTGAAACACGCACATGAATGGAAGCTATATATTGTGGTGATTTTTAACATGAAGGGCGTCCAAATTTGAAGCATATAGGTACATTCAAGACTTTTGAGGGGGGGGGGGGGGAGAGAGAGAGAGAGAGAGAGAGAGAGAGAGAGAGCGAGAGAGAGAGAGAGAGAGTCATATGGCCACATTTAAGAAAATAATGTAAACAAAATTCTTAATTTTGTTTAAAAAAGAGTGTATCCTAGGTTTAAGAAGCCCAATATCTTTGAAATACTTTCTATTTTGAGATGGTCTTATAAGAGCTATGATTTATTTATTTTTATTTTGAAAATAAATATTCGAAGTGTCATATATTAGATTCGGTGTAAAACATTATAAATAATATGTTTAGAATATTTGTAATCATGAACTAACAACTTAAAGATAGAGAGTTTGCAATCACAACTCGAACTAGATTAAAGCACGCATAGAGAGATGCCACCCCACAGGGAGTTTCTCACAAGAAAATCAAGCAAAGAAAGCAAGAGGGATGGAAAACCAAGAAGCCAATTGCTCAATATTAAATCTACAAATTGAGTAACTTACAAACTACTATCTATATATAAATAACCATTCATGCATACTTCTAGATATCAACACAATTCCTATCTATTAGTAATCAAAATATATGTCAATCAACA